>NC_027751.1:25623590-25631662 GCF_000695525.1 Brassica oleracea var. oleracea | reverse complement strand
GGGTAGCTCTCGCTAGACTTCTACCCCATATTCTTGTGGATTCTACCGCAGCTCCTATGGGTGCCTCCATATTCTTATGGATTCCACCACAACTCCTATGGATGCCTAGCGTAGAACTACTACCCCACGTACTCCCTCTAGACTCTATGATTTCCCAACCCATGCTTAACCTTAACGTTATTCACTTATACATTCACTTATCCTTTCACATCCTTATTCACTTTCACTTATCCATTCTCATTCTCATTCACTTTACTTTACACTTAGACTCGTACTTGAACTCATTCACTAGACGCCACCCGTTATCGGTGTCACACACAATACACATCACACTCAGGTTTCACTTACAGTATCAATAACAATCAGTAGTCATCTATCATTTTAGCATTCACTTCTTTCTAGCATCCTAGCTTTAATCACAAACCACTCATGGGACTACACATCCAAACATACAAGTATCGATTACCAATCAATCATCACCACAACAACACAAGACAGTTCATTAAGTCCCATTTAACAGTATGAGGGTTCTTATGCATCATGATCCATTCATCTATCAACCTAGTAATAACCATGTTCTATCATCCTAACTCTCAAACAGGGTCTAATCAAACCTAACTCCAACATAAAGGAGTATACAGTACATGGGAACAAGATGGGTTCAAGACACTTCACCTTAGCCTAGATCTGGATCTGGAACAAGGATAAGAGAAGGTTGAGACCCGCTCACCACCACCACCACACAGCGCCGGCGAGGAGAGAGAGAGAGTGCGACGGCGAGGAGAGAGAGAGCGACGGCTAGGGTTTTCGGTCTCCGGGAATTCTCTGCAGAGCTTCGCTTCAGTTTCTAAATGAGGCAAAAGGAGGGCTGCATCTCTTTTTATAGGAAAAGGGGGAAGGGAAACCCTAGGTCCTTGCCAAATGGGCCGTAGAGAATCCCATTTTCTTAGAGAAATTTTTGGGCTAGGAACCGGGCCGTTACAAATGTGGTGGATCATTGTTCGGTTGTTTGGGTCTTAGCTCGTGTAGTGTGCTCACCGACATTTTAGGAGAGAGATATTCAGAAAACTGAAACCATAACCAAGCTTTTATAGTTAAAAGGGTAGTAGAGACTTTACGCAACTAAAAAGTGTGTCTTAGACCATCTCCAATGTATTTTGCTATTTTCACCTCTAAAACAGAAAAATTCTATAATAGAGGTGGGATATGGTTCAATGAATTCCTCTAAAATAACAATCTCTAAAATAACAATCTCTAAATGTAGAGTAAAAGATAGATGAATGCTATTTCTTCCTCTATAAATAGAGAAAAAAATATAGATCTCTATTATACAGGAAGAAATAGAGGTGGGCTGGAGCAATTTTACCTTTAAAGGCTATTATAGAAGTGAAAATAGCAATAGGTTGAAGATGCTCTTATATGGTAAATGCCTCGAGGTGTAATTGAAATCTTGAAATGTGTCTGTGAGCTTAATTTTTTCTTAAAATTATAGCTACATTGGTTTAGTTAGGTACTAAAAAATCCTAAATATATTGATTATTTAAAATATTTTATGAGTTTCAGTTTCTATATTAAAAATCAAATTTATTAGAATATGAGATATTTTCAGTACTATATATTTTAAATATTTTTTTTATTTTACTTAATTATTATAAAAACAATTAGTAGAAATATAAAGTTAATTATGATAATTTCATAAAAAGTTAGTAATATCATAATATTATTACATAAGTAAGTTTTACCATAAATATCTGTCAATAAAAATGATATTTTATTTAATTTGGTGAAAAATATAAAAACTATAACTTAAAATAAAATATCAAATTATTAAACTCAACATTTTAAATATCAAAATCATGTCAATAAAATAAAATAAATATGCATATAGATGATCAATTGTATTATATAATTTACCTATGACTATACTACTATATTTTAATCAACCATATCTATATACTACGGTTTTAGTAATAACATTCATTCGATTTATTTGGTATTATCAATTTTAAACCACATTTTCTCTATTTTAGTTTGCTTCGGCTCTAATTGGTTTAGTTTTACCGGATTAAACACATGTATTTAAAATCATATTTTATGAATCTAATGAGTTCAGTAAAAAATGAATAAATGTGAAAAGTAATCTATACTATTATTTGAAAGTGTTTTTTCTTTCTCTAAGAGCTCTCATGTTAAAAATTAGATTGGTTAAATTTATTGTTACAATTAATGAATAATTATGTTTGTTTATCAGATTTGGTAACTAATTACAGATTAATATAATAAAAATTTGGAAAAAGTAAAAACATATAAAAAAGATAATTCCTGTATATATATTTTGTTGTTATTCGAAAAAATTCAATCATTAATTTCTTTTTTAAAAACAAAAGATGCATAATTAAAAATAATCAAATAAAAATAATATTTTGTATAATTAAAAAGATATTATTCCGCATGAAATTACTATAATTATTTAAATCTATAGAAAATAGATAAATATTACAAATCATGTTTAAATAATTACAGAACATTTTCCATATTATTTAGGCTAAATGTTAAAATTTCTGCCAAATAATTATAGAATATTTCTTATATAGTTTTTTGTATAAATATAAAGATTGCATTCAAATAATAATAGAATATTTCTCAGTTAATTATATTTTTATATAATTGAAAGACTGAGTTTAAACAATATTAGAATATTTTACATATAACTATGAGATATTTCTAAAATAATTACAAAATATTTTAATAATAACTATGAAATATTGCTCTTAATAATTGGAATATTTATATTTATAAATAATTTTTCACAAAATTATTTATTGCTGATCGAATAACTTATGACTTTATATATACACCAAATATATTCATTACTAACACACAAAAAAAAAAAAGCAAATACAAAAGCTTCCAACAAAAATCTATTGTAGTCGTCTTTTTCTTTAAATGTTTGGAGAGTAGCTAGCTATATAATTTCATAGATTATGTTTTCGGGTTTTACGAAACAGTCTCAGACATGGTTGTATTTTGTGATTTAAGGAAATAGTTAACTCTTTACTCGTGTATTATATTTCGTTTCCCATCTATTTGTACTACGACCTTCATTTCGTGATAGCATGGTCTTCACGACATTAATTTCGTGATAGCATGGTCTTCAATACATGAAGCGAGATCAAGGTATGAAGTATCTATAACCTACGATCATGATGTACACAGTACATGTAATTTGTGTATATACGTGGAAAGTTGTTTCATGTTGCCGTGATCTCGTTGACCTAAAATGAAGGATGTTGTAAGAGTCTTAACCTAAGAAATGGAAGGGTTTTATCTTCTGTACGTAAGATTTTAAAATGGGCACTTGTTGGTATTTTACTTGATGTCTGCTTATATCAAAATGTGTACTACTGTGCTTAAGTTCGTTTGTGTCTCTCCTAAATGAGTTTTGGTTGATTGAAGGACCAAAAGGGCTAAGTTAAAACTTATTATCTGTATGAATCATCAGCAGAACCCAAAAACTTCTTATAAAAAAAAAAAGAAAGCAACTCCAAACGTAAGAATATGTTTGCTGGTTTCCAAAATCGACATTCAAGGTCACAGGTTCTTGATTTGTTCAGACTTCAGAACAACAGAGCTGCATAGTAACTGTTGTAACTGTTCGGTACGAAACTTAGGCCACATGAAATGAGGAAATGAGGAACGGTACAGTGTCACACTTCTATTTAACCGGTGGCAGATCACACAACTAAAACCGATTTGTTTTGTTTTTGATGTCTTCAACCTAATTGGAGTTCGATCCCTTCCCTCGAGCAGAAATGGCATTGAATCCAGATACATTTAAAACCACTGAACTTACTACTACTAAGATAATTCAAAGATCTGAACATGTCATACTCTAGTCAATGTGGATGGATGCAATTACATCTTAGTGGGAAATGTAGAGAGTTACCTGAAGTGATTGAAGACAGAGAAAAACAGTAATGTTCATTACATATCACGTAATCTGTATACATAACAGAATCTTGTCTTATTAAACATAATAATAAAGAATTGAGTCAAAAGCTTAAAGCTTGGAGATAATAGATTGGTAAAAAGTAGCACGAGCTAGGTAAGTGACTTTCATGGTGTCCTTCATCTTGAACTCAACATTCACCACCGTCAGGTTCCTCCCACTCCTCACCACTGATCCTTCAACCACCAATTCACTCTGCAAAATCTCACACATAAATAAGCCTTTTTCTCTAAACATAGTCTGCATAAGAGAGAGAGAGAGAGGGGCGCTTACCGTAACTGGAGCAGCAGAGAGATAAGACATACTCAATTCACCGAGGAACAGCTGTTTCTCTTCGGACACGAATGTTCTCGCGCAAGCCATTGATAACCTCTCTGCAATAGACGCCACTGCTCCTCCATGTAACCCATTAAAGTAATTCTATCCACACACACACAAGAAAGAAAAAGCTAGATTTGGATTAAAGATCGAAACTTTAGGAGACCCATTTGATTAGAACGAAGAAAGGAAGAAGCTTTTTTTACGGTAAGGCCAGGCGTGACGACGACGGAGCACGTGATGCGGCCACGTGCGACGGAGAGAGCTCTGATGTTGTTTTGGAACAAGACGGAGAAAGAGTCGAAGGAGGCGAAATCGTCGAGGGAGGAGTCTGGGCAAGTGAACGATTTGAGGAAGTTTTCGGCCAGGGATACGTTGTTGGGATCGATTTCTTTGGATATTGTTGTCTCGGAAGAGATCGGAGAAGGAGAAGAAGAAGACATTGTTGTTTGTTTGTTTGGTTTCTGTGGTTGTCTCTCTCTCTCTGCTCCAAGTTTCGTGGAGTTTTCCCCCAATTTGATTTTAACCTAGTTCTTATTCAAATCGAATCTGTTACAGAGTGTTGACTTTTTCTTTCCTAATTTTTAAAAATGTTTTCTATTTATGGAAAGTATAAAATTAGTGTTGAAAATTATAGGGGGAAAGCTTGGCCTGGGTGGGCTTTTTATAAAATTAAAAGATATATATCCTATTTCGTTGAGACCAAACTAACTAACTCTCATTTTTAATCCGCCAAACAAACTGATTTATAGTACAACACTGATTTATTGTTATATAATATATGAATATTACAATATTTACAATTTTAAAATCAAGAATTATAGTTAATTCTTTTAAATATTAATTTCTAGAGATTAATCTTTACCAAATTGATTATTTTTTTATAAATCATAAAAATTATTATATTGACAACCGATAATTTGTAATGTTTTTGTTTATACTATTTTAAACCGTTTCATGAAAATACATGGAAATTTTATTTACATCATAAGTTTCATAATTTATATGAATCATTTTTTTACTCAAACTCTATATACAGTATCGGCTCGGAGGGAAAGCCATAAAATCATGTGCTTTTGGTTTTGTTTACCGTAACTAAATTTTCAGCCACTTTTGAAAAAAAGTCTCTTATATCTCGGTTGGTTAATAACTTAAAAATATTCTGAATGGTTACAGGTTCAATCCTCTCCAGGTTCAATCCTCTTGAGTCATTTTCACTACATTTTGTTACCTTTAAATTTTTTGAGCTTCCGGCCCAAAATATTTCAGCCTCCCTATATTATCTTCATCTACAATTATTATTGATTTTTTGGTGAAATTGATGAAGTTTCAGAGGAAACAAAAAATGAGTGTTGTTTAAGAGATCTTGGTTAAATTATAGAAGCATGGAGGTTCTGTTCTCGTATCATGAAACTATGACTTCATAATCAGGGCCGGCTCAACACTGTTAGGGGTCTAGGGCAAATTTTTTATTTTTTACCCTCTAAAATTTATATAAAGATAATGTTGAGATGAGATCAATATATGGGAAAAAAAAGACATGAGGAGTTGAGTATGATGAAGAGGCCGTACATGGCGTAGTAATACTAGTTACCCGAGTAACTTCCAAAGGTTAAACCAAAGTTACCCTAGTTATCCTAGTATACTAGTTATACTAGTTACCCGGGTAACTGTGGATGAATAAGAGAAGCCCTATTCCCTTTGCTAAGGCATTAGACCGTTGCAAGGAAAGAGGAGGCGCGTGTGACAGACTGGAGAACAGCTGGATAAAGCAAAATGAGCTTTATGCACAAGGAATAATCTCATTGGATGGTTTGAATTAAATCAAACCTTATCTCTTGTAATAGTGTCTCTTCATGAAACCCTCATCCTAGTGTTGCATCCTCATATATATTGTAAACTCTGATCAGATTAATAATTAAGAAGTTTGAGATTATCTCTCTAGACTCTCTCTCTTGTTCATGATGATTCTTAAATACTCTTAAACATGATTACTACCTAATCTCTCTACAAATCTCCCATTAATCTTCTCTAATTTACCTTTAATCTCTCAATGCCTACTCTATTCTCTAAAATCATATGGTATCAGAGCCAGGTTGGCTTGTTGATGACATTGGATCCTTGCTACAAGGATGTCATCAAACACATCTTGAGATCGCCTAACCTACCATCCATGGAGGAAGTATGCGCACAACTTCAGAAGGAAGAGGGATCTCTTGGCCTGTTTGGAGGCAATGGTGAGCTCACTATGGCTCATCAAGCTGAAGGAATGCAAGCAAACAAGGTTGCATACAGAGGCGGAGGGAAACAACTTCAGCAAGCTAGTTACTGTCCCGATTGTGTTGAAAGGTGGTTCAAACTACCTCTTGTGGTCTCAATTGGTGAAGACTGCTGTTGGAAGGCTAGGGCTGTGGAGCCACATTACTGATGATGGTCCGAAGCCAGTGGCCAAAGAATCTGAAGAAGGTGAAGAGGAAAAGACTCTCACCAAAGCTGAAGCAAAGAAGTGGGTGCAAGAAGACTTGATGGTGCTCTCCGTGCTGCAAGGATCTCTTGATGTCCCTCTTCTTGAAGCTTACAGCTACTGTGAGACTCCCAAACACTTGTGGGAGACCCTCTTAAAGACGTTTGGAAATGTCTCCAACATCAGCCGTGTGTTTGAGCTGAAGAGAGCCATTAACTCCATGAAGCAAGATGGAGGAGAGCTCACCAAACACATGGGAAAGTTTGGATCATTATGGTCTGAACTTGAAAGTCTAAGACCTAACACCACTGATCAAGCAACTCTTATGGAAAGAAGAGAACAAGATCAAGTGTTTGGGTTGTTGATGACATTGGATCCTTGCTACAAGGATGTCATCAAACACATCTTGAGATCGCCTAACCTACCATCCATGGAGGAAGTATGCGCGCAACTTCAGAAGTAAGAGGGATCTCTTGGCCAGTTTGGAGGCAAGGGTGAGCTCACTATGGCTCATCAAGCTGAAGAAATGCAAGCAAACAAGGCTGCATACAGAGGCTCAGGAAGGAAGTATGAAAAGTATGAGGGAAGCTATGAGCATTGCAAGAGGACCGGTCACAAGAAGAGTGAGTGTTGGACCCTACATCCTCACCTCAGGCCACGCGGGTTCAACAGGGATAGGGAAGCAAAGGCTCAACTTTCTGCTGAAGCAAATGGTGCTGGTTCATCCGGAGCTAGCTCATGCGCTAAGGTGGGTGAAAGTGAAGGTAGAGTCTTGGCATCTCATCAACTAATTGGAAAGGGTATGGATCAGGAGGTATTCAAGAGAGCTGACCTTGAATCCTTCTTCAAAGCTCTTAAGGAGTCTGGTAACACTCTCGGAAACACCCTTGGATACTCATATGTTGCTCATACATTGCCTAGTACTACTGATAAGTTACTAGACATTTTTAAAAGCTCTTACACTGCGGCTAGTAATCCTAGTAATACTGATAAGTTACTAGACATGTTTAAAAGCGCTTACGCTGCTACTAGTGAGCCGAGTATAACTAGTAAGATGTTAGGATTACTAGGAAACCTGATAAAACAAAATGAACCATCAATGACTGAGATTACTAGAAACATGCATAAACCTTTGATCATTGATTCTGGTGCATCTCATCATATGATTAGTGATAAGTTATGATTGCTAATGGAGATAGAATTCCTATTAGAGGAATTGATAAACTGAAACTGTTTAATAAAGACTCTAAAGCATTTTTCATGCCTGAGTTTACTTCTAAT
>NC_027751.1:25622655-25623409 GCF_000695525.1 Brassica oleracea var. oleracea | reverse complement strand
TGTTTCTTCCTTAAGTAAAGATGCATTGTGGCATGCTAGACTTGAACATCCACATGTTAAGGCTTCAAGCATTATGTTATCAGGTGTCATGTTTAAAAATAATGATTGTGAGACATGTATTTTGGGCAAACATTGTAGGACTGTGTTTCAAAGATCATCCACTATTTATGAGAATTGCTTTGATTTGATTCACTCTGATGTCTAGACTGCACCTTGTTTATCTAGGGATGATTATAAGTATTATGTCACATTCATTGATGAAAAATCCAAATACACCTGGTTAACACTCATTAAAACAAAAGATAGGGTTCTTGATGCATTTAAAAAATTTCAAAGCTGTGTTACTAGCCATTATCATGCCAAGATTAAAATTTTCAGGTCAGATAATGGTGGGGAATACATAGGCCACGCATTCAAAGATCACCTAGCTCAACATGGGATTCTACATCAGACTAGTTGTCCTTACACTCCACAACAGAATGGAGTTGCTGAAAGGAAGAACATACACCTCATGGAAGTGGCTCGTTCAATGATACCACAAGAGTGTCCCTAAGAGATTTTGGAGTGATGTTGTGATGACTGCTTGCTATCTGATCAACAGGATACCAACCAGAATCCTAGAGGATCAGTCTCCATTTGAGGTACTCAACAAGAGTCGACCAGTTCTGGATCACTTGAGGACATTTGGGTGTGTGTACTATGTACTAGTGCCATGAGAGATGAGAAACAAACTTGAAGCAAAGAGCACCAAGGC
>NC_027751.1:25621188-25622023 GCF_000695525.1 Brassica oleracea var. oleracea | reverse complement strand
CTCTTTACCCTCAATACTCCCTCAGGCATCATTGTTTTGCTTGTGTATGTGGATGACATCATCATAACATGCAGTGATAAGGAAGAAATCCGAGCCACCAAGGAGTTTTTAAAATCAGTATTGATATAAAGGATTTGGGAGAGATGAAGTACTTTTTTGGGATTGAGCTGTGCAGATTCAAGGAAGGGTTATTCATCTCTCAAAGGAAGTATGCATTGGATCTCTTGAAGGATGCTGGTGCGTATGGAGGAAGAACAGCCAAGATGCCCATGGAAGATGGGTACAAGGTTCCACGTGAGGGGGAGATTGAAGACATCAAGCTGTTTTATGATCCAAAGCTATATAGGAAGCTTGTGGGGAAGCTGATATACTTGACAATCACCAGGCCAGACATATGCTTTGCTGTTAACCAAGTAAGCCAACATATGCAAGCTCCACGAGAGCATCACTGGCGCATGGTGGAGAGAGTTCTCATGTACCTGAATGGAACTCAAGGGCTTGGTATATGGATGTGAGTCAATAAGAGCACTGAAGTTGTGGGTTATTGTGATGTTGATTGGACTGGAGATAGAGCAGATAGAAGGTCTACAACAGGCTATTGCACTTTCATTGGTGGAAACATGGTTACTTGGAAGAGTAAGAAGCAGAAGGTTGTATCATGCTCTAGTGCTGAAGCTGAGTATAGAGTTATGCTAAAGCTTACCAACGAGTTGGTATGGATCAAAGGGATTCTTAGGCACTTGGAGATTGAACAAGCAACACCAATGACTATGCATTGTGACAATCAGGCGGCTATTCACATTGCTACAAACTCAGTGTTTCATGAGAGGACAAA
>NC_027751.1:25620361-25620613 GCF_000695525.1 Brassica oleracea var. oleracea | reverse complement strand
AGTTGGCAGATGTGTTCACCAAGGCAGCAAGACAAAAGACTATGGAGTCCATTCACATCAGATTGGGACTCATAGATCTTGGGAAGAGAAGGAGCTGATCTCCTAAGTCATGAGGTCTTTACTCTTTTTCCCTCATCAAGGTTTTGTCACAATAGGTTTTCCTTGGTGAGGTTTTTAATGAGGAAGATCTCATGGCTATCCAAGCTTAGACTTTCACAAAGCTAAGCTTGAGGGGGAGTGTTGAGATGAGAT
>NC_027751.1:25619688-25620279 GCF_000695525.1 Brassica oleracea var. oleracea | reverse complement strand
GAAGAAGAGAAGCCCTATTCCCTTTGCTAAGGCATCAGACCGTTGCAAGGGAAGAGTAGGCGCGTGTGACAGGATGGAGAAGAGCTGGATAAAGCAAAATGAGCTTTATGCACAAGGAAGAAGCTCATTGGATGGTTTGAATTAAATCAAACCTTATCTCTTGTAATAGTGCCTCTTTATGAAACCCTCATCCTAGTGTTGTCTCCTCATATATTGTAAACTCTGATCAGATTAATAATTAAGAAGTTTGAGATTATCTCTTTAGACTCTCTCTCTTGTTCATGATGATTCTTAAATAATCTTAAACATGATTACTACTTAATCTCTCTACAAATCTCTCATTAATCTTTTCTAATCTACCTTTAATCTCTTAATACCTACTCTATTCTCTAAAATCATAGATAATGTTTAAAATATTTTTAAAATTTAATCAGTAATATTTTGTATATTTTGTAATGAAAATAAAACTATATACATATCAAATAGTTTTGGACTCTTTTCAATTTTATTTATTATATTTATAATTTTTATTAAAAAATTGGCTTGGGTACACGAGCTTGGATCTGGGGCGGTCGTTCCCCCCCCCCCCCC
>NC_027751.1:25612987-25619667 GCF_000695525.1 Brassica oleracea var. oleracea | reverse complement strand
TTCATATGTTGGTTCGAATGTCAATTCTAACATACGCGCAGTCGAACAGATTCATATGTTGGTTCGAATGTCAATTCTAACATACCGGGTTTGAGAATTTGTCTGGTTTTGTTTTGGACCATTTAACTCTTATCTTGTTAGGAACATCAACTTCTGAGTTACGTGGCTTCATTGGATACGTTTTGTTGTTTGAAAATAGAAATTCGAATAATTGAAACTGCTTGTCCGAAATCCAGAAAGAAAGAAAAAGGTTCAACAATGACAGAGGAAACACCAAGGCATGTCTCAAATCATCAACCCTTTGCTCTTGATCTAACCTGTAATCTTAGTGGGTTTTGTTTCTGTTGTTTTGCAGATATGCTGTAGTTACTGGAGCAAACAAGGGAATTGGCTTTGAGATCTGCAGACAATTAGCAAACTGTGGGATTAGAGTTGTTTTGACCTCTAGAGATGAGAAGAGAGGACTTGAAGCTGTTGAGACTTTGAGACGAGAGACTGGAGTTTCTGAGCAAACCCTTGTCTTTCATCAGCTTGATGTCACTGATCCTGCTAGTATCACATCTCTCGCCCAGTTTGTTAAAGCCCAATTTGGAAAACTCGATATCTTGGTATGCTTATCAGTTTGATCTGCTCTTATTAGACTTGTGATTAACAATTGTAGTAACGTTTAATCTTGAAAATTGAAGAATGGAAGATATAGTGTAGCCGGTTAGGTTTGTCTAGTCACTATGAACTGTACAATTTTTAGCAATGTTCTAAAATTTGGTATAAACAGCTTCTAGATGTCCGCTTAGGCAGCAAATCAGATATAAATGAAAACTATTTTATTAAAAATGAATTTTCTAAAAATCGGTTTAGTCTCTACACTAGCCTCCTATAAAGCGTCTAGCAATTTCTTAAACATTGTTTTTTAGTATAATGTTGAGTGATCTTTTGATTGCTTTTATAGATCAATAACGCAGGGGTGAGTGGTGTGATCATTGATATTGATGCTATAAGAGCTGGAAAAGAGAAAGTAAGTATATACTTATGTTCAGGATGTAAATCTTTTTCAAGTCTATTGATACTTTCTTGTTGATTCCACATGGAAGGTAGATTTCAATTGGGAGGAAAATATCCCAGAGAATGATTATGACATAGCTAAAGAATGCTTGAATATAAATTACTATGGACCAAAGAGAATGTGTGAAGCGCTTATTCCACTTTTGCAGTTGTCTGATTCTCCTAGAATCATCAACGTATCATCCTTCATGGGTCAACTAAAGGTACGTACTAAAAAAATCAAGAAAGATTGAGACACGTTGGTGGAGAGACTCTATATTAACGTTACAGTTGATGATTTTTCTACTAGAATCTACTAAACGAATGGGCTAAAGGGATTTTGAGCGACGCGGAGAATCTAACAGAGGAAAGAATCGACGAAGTTATTGACCAACTTCTCAACGATTCAAAGATGGTGTGATTAAGACAAAAGACTGGAGTAAAGTTATGGCAGCTTACGTGGTTTCCAAGGCAAGTTTAAATGGTTACACGAGGATACTAGCCAAGAAACATCCCGAGATTCGAGTGAACTCAGTTTGTCCTGGGGTTGTTAGGACGGATATGACTTTCAATATTGGAGATTTTTCTGTGGAAGAAGGAGCATCATGTCCCGTGAGGTTGGCTTTGCTTCCATATCAAGAAACCCCTTCTGGTTGTTTCTTCAACCGCAAGCAACTTTCAGAGTTCTGAATTTCATGTGTGATAAGTTATATATAAAGTCCAAAAATAATGAATCTAATGGGAGATTATGATAAGATTTTTCTACATGTTCATATTTTGAATAAATACTTTACAATTATAGAATTATATGCAGTTTTTATTTCATAAATAAAGCTTTTCTTTTTCTTAGATTATTTTAGGACTCATGTTCTTCAGGGACTGCATCAGAAGTTTCTTCTTCTTCTTCTTTAGGGTTTGCTTCATTTTCGTTGGGTTCAATTTTGTCTTCCTCAGGTGTGCGTCGGTTGTTAGTAGCTTGGAGGACATGATTGTAGTTACCTTTCTCGAGGAAAAGCTGACTGAAATGAACCTTACAGTAAAGAACACCATTGAGAGCAGCGTATGAAGAGTGTGTTAATGGACAGCCACCGTGTGCACATCTAAAGCAAGTCTTGTGGTAAGATTCCCCTTCCATTGTGATCTTCTCTAGAGGATAAACAGTTTTCTTACAAGCTGGACATTTGTCTTGTGTTCCACTAAAGAAGGAAGATAGCTTGCTTGGAGCCCTCGTCTAGATTCACACAGAAAATCAGATTTAAAAAAAAAAAAAATAAGTTGATGAACCAACAAAAAGATAGGAATGTTTGATCATTTACGTGCATACCACGTCATTCGTTTTCTCGGTCTTTCCTGCTGCAAATAGAAAGTAGGCAAGATTGTTAGCCTTTCCAACATAGGTGAAATGAACATAGCAAAAATATATTAACCTGACTGAAAATTCTTGCTGAAGTTTCCAGATTCTTTGAAGAGCTGTTCAAAATGTGGTTTGCAATACAGAACTCCATCCATGGATGAGTAGTTGCTAATCTGAGAAAGATAAGAAACATTCTCTTTTCTTTTTGTTTCCACAGAAACATAAGAACAATGGTGGAAGAATCAGAAGAAGAAGGTAGATACCACGAGAGTGCCATTGCAATGGCTGCACCTGAAGCATGACTTGTGGTAAGGCATTCCTTCCAACATCATCAAATCCATAACGTAGACAGTCTTGTCACACGCCTTGCATTTGTCTAGTGTCCCTGTAAACGCCATTGTTCTCTCGTTTTCCTTTTGATTTCTGATCACAAAATAGTCACAAAAAGGAATCAATGTCTTTTGCTTTCTGCCTTTATTCAAATTCTAGAATTGAGATGTTTGGTTCTGATGGCTGAGATTCTAATGCGGAAAACCCTTTAAATGTTTTATTTTCCTTTAAATATTTTTTTTATCATATATACATATATAATCTAATTCCGGCTAATTCATTTTCATGAGTACATCAAATGACACCCGGTTTGGTGCAAAGCTTATAAATAGGTAGCTTGACGTTTTTGAGATGTTATTATATAAGGTTTTTTTTTATTAAATAGGTGCTTCTATGAAATTATCATACAATGATTTGTTATTTTATTCCTTTACTGTTATCCATTGTTAGTATTCAAGATTTTTTTGGTTTACTAAGCACTAGGTGATTGAATGGATTAAAAAAATATAACTTTTGATTTATAGACATTAAAAAGGTAAAAGACATAATCACAAATAATACATGTTATATAATGAAAGATGTGACGAAATGGTGCATGTTTATATAAGGTAAGTTTCAATTTTTTTCCAAAACAATTTGTGTTATTGGTTAGGTGTAATTGAAATATGCGTCTTGGAAGCAAATCTATAAGCGTAAGCAAAAACATATATAAAATTAATTATAAATTTAAGATAAAACGAAAAACATAGACAATATAATTATTACTTTCATAACATAAATTCTGAATATAAAATAAACCAAAACATTACACTAGAATAATAAAATATGAAAGAAACAATTTATAAAGAAACAATTAAAAAAAACTGAAAAAACCACAATTACACCGGTTAGTGTCTTTAGAACTCTTCTTTTGCAATCCTATTAAGAACAATAATGAAGGATACCAACTTACCAAACTAAATACAGTAATTTTACAAACTCATTAAACGAAATGTATTACTTCTTTTTGAAAACATTGATTTTTTGGAACTTCACCGGGCTCAAACACAATTTTGGAAAACCCATCAATGTTTGTCACGTTCTTCAATCGACATGATAAACAATATAATGTTACGGTCAACTGGTGATTGCGTATATACGCTATCCATATTTAGTTTGTTTGCATAAATTACGGTCAAATGAAAAAAATTATATAAAGGAATCAAGTAAATATAGGAAACTAATACTATTCGTGTAAATATAGGAAACTAATACTATTCCTTCATTTTGAAAGACGACTTACAATCCCCCATTAATTAACTTGTATTATCAAATGGTTGAGGTTGGAAACCAAGTTTTGTCATAGTTAATAAGATTGTAGATATGGTTAGACAAATGATATATGTTTATACAATATTGTCCTGGCCAAAACCCCAACTAAAATAGTGACTATTTCATGACCAAAAAGACAATATCACGTATCAAAATTATGGCATTATCTATTTAAAAAGCTAATCCATTATTAAAATGTGATAATTAACAAACAAAGTGGTGCGCTTTGCAATGTTGTATTTTTTTGGTGGTTTACCATTACGCTTAATAAACCATTGTCTATTAAAATGTGACTTGCAGAGGTTGGTTTTATATTTCTTATATATTTAAAATCTTATATATTAAAACAGAATTCACAACTTTGATTCATGTGCGATTTTTTAAAAAATGGACCTAATGGACCTATTTCTAAAAAGTCATGTTACATTTAATCTCTAATCTTATCATTTAAATTTTGGGCCTACCAGAAATTTTTATTAGGCTATCAATAATTGGATTTAAACAATAAATGATCCATTAGATTTATAGATAATATAAATTAAATATATATAATTTAATGTTGTAATACTATACCTTCATATGTTAAATATTTAAATATTTGTCGATGTTAACTTTTAAAATTATGAAGATTTTTTTTTAAATAACAAAAATCATATTATCTAACAATGATTAATCTTTACAACCTTAAACCAATGAAAACAAATTTTAAACTATATCGTTTATTTTAAAACTTTAAACAAAAACTAAATGTTTAATTATTTACCCGATAATATAAATCTATGAAGCGGAAATTTTAATTTTTTAAAAACTTTCTAAATTTGTGAAATGTTACAATATCTTTGAATATGGCAGTAAAAAATTATTTTACTAATCTTTATATATATAGTTACGATTTTAATAATGAAATAATAATCCGAAAATATATATGTAGAAGAAGATATAAATACATGTGAAAGTTTGAAACAATCTATTCAATGAAAAAAATTTTATTATGTTTTAAAAAATTGATACACATATGTATTATAATATATACCAATTTAGAATTGAAAATAAAATATTTATATAAAAATAAATGAAAACAAAAATTCGCGCGGTTGCGCGAATCGAGATTTAGTTGTCTTTTATACCAACAACTACGATCACCATGATCTAAAAGTGTATAAAATTATGTTTTAACTTTATTTATTTTGGTCCGATCAAATCAAATCTTCTTACTAAAAATAATATAGTTATCGAAATTTTAGTAGAAGTGATTACTTAGTTGTTTTTTGTTTTTATTAAATTTATTATAAAGTAGGTAGGTACATTTTATTTTGGAACTCATTGTTAATTTGAAACGGGTCACTTTTTATAAGTTTTTTCTTCTGAAAAAGGTTTTGTCAGTTTCATAAGTTTTTGTATTTGTTACTTTTATTTCATGAAAAGTCGCATTTACCTAATTCACCTAACTATAAAGAACGCAAATAATATTTAATTAGTTAAAAAGTTATTGGCTTGCACATGTGGAGATGCTTTTCAACATATGTTGTCCGTTTCTATTAATTTTTTTTTATCAATCCGTTTCTATTCTAATTTTCGTCTTTATATAGGTTTTTTTATAACTTTGAAGCATACATAGAACTTCAAAATGACTGAAATATTATTTGTACATCAAAAATGATGATGAATCAATAATGCAGTTTTTAGATTGAGTAAAAATGTAGTCTAAGTAAAGTAAGTACTTATGATGTGCAACTTTCTAAAGTACATTAAAATCTATTAAAATTTGCGGAGTATATTATTAACTAGGGGATGTTCACGCAGAATATTGTTTTATTATTGTTAAGAGTATGATTTTTTGGATAATGTAATTTTGTTATTGTTTTTATTTGTTAAGAGCATTACTTGGTATTTTTAGTGTGTTTTATAGTAGTAGGTGATATATTAATATATTTTGTGTTTGTTTTTTTGAATAATTTATTTTTGTGTGTATAGTACTTGTTAGTAGTGAAGTGAGCCTCTAACATAAAAGAATATTTAATTTCAATAACTTTGTATCTACGCATTTGTTGATTCTAAGATTAACGGTTTCAGCATCAAAATTGTATTATTTTTTTTATTATAACTGTGTTTTTTGCCATATCCCCGTATTTTGACCTTGAGCTGTCACCGTCTATGTATTTCGTTAACTTTCTGGTGTGCGATACTTCTCACCATCACCGGAAAAAGATTCACCTCTTTCTCTTGATCAGGTTTATGAGTTTTCAGTTGTTCGGTTGATTCTCACGGCATTGTAGGCTGTTCCAATCAATATTGACAGGTCCTCTTTTTCCTTAGATTTCAGCTGATGTTTGGAACTTTGTTTCTTTGGTTGGGCCAGAGTTTAGTCGTCTTTGATGTTGTATTCATCGTTGTTGGCTTACCGTCAATAGTGTCTCTGTTCGTCTTGGTTTTCAAGATCTATTTTTGGTGTTCTGATTTATATGCTTTCTTTTATAGCTCGAGGACGGTTCCATAGTTTGATGATTTCGTTTTGTCTCTCTTTTCCTCTCGATTCTCGCATCTCTTTGCAACTTTCATCGCATCTATGGTGGCTCTCCCTTTCACCATGTTTGCCACTTCAGGTTTGGATAATGTTTTCGTTCGTGTATGCTTTGTGGGCGTG
>NC_027751.1:25610514-25612941 GCF_000695525.1 Brassica oleracea var. oleracea | reverse complement strand
TTCCCTTTCTCAAGTTGTTTCTTTTCTTTCTATATTTCTCTTGGTATAGGTGTGCGGAGTTAGTCTCTTGGAGTCGTCTTGTATGTTCTTGTTTAGTTTGTGAGGTGTTTCTTACCTTTTAGCTATTGGTTGTGATTCCGGTGCTTTAGGCATATATCTTCCTGCTTCTTGGTGGCTTTGGCCTTTCGATTATTATTCTTACTTTCTTGGTTATTTGCATTGATGCTCTAGTTTCTTATTCTTAGTTTGATTATCTTATGATATTAATAGTGAAATAAATATATAGTTTGTAAATGAAATAATAAAAATTAGTAAAAATAATAAAATGGTGAAAGTTTATGCTATTTTTATTTGTGAATAAATTAAATATTTAAAATATATTTATATTCTTTTATTTATTTCTTGAATTTTAGGGAGCAATAAATATGAGAAAGATTATGTAGTACATAATTAGAAATTGATAGAGCAAATTACAATAATTTAAATGAAGAAGGATTTAAAATTATAGAACAAACATGAAGACACATGTCAACAAACTCCCCTTCCACATGTCATAAGAAAGGAAAAAGCCAACTTTATATTTATAGATAGATGTGTTATTAAGTCAGAAAAAAAGTTAGGAGCATTTTTGTTTTATTATCAAACTAGTATGGTTCTCGTGCTACGCACGAACTTATTTTTTCTTATAAATAAGACCAAATTTCAGTTTTAGATAACTAAAATTACATGTATAAAACAACTTTTATTTTTGTAAAAAGATGAGTATAGCAAAAAAACAAACCATGAACACACTAATTAGTTTATCACTGGTTAAGTTAGATTAGTTCTAAAAAAAATACATTGATCATATAATTAGATTAGTTTTTTAAAAATACGATGATTTTATATTTAGCTCCCTCCATACAAATCTAATTTGAAGCTTTTCTGTTTTACTTCTGAATGTCTTGTTCTTCCTATGTTTTCCTAATTCTTAACCTGTCATATATGGCTTTAAACATTCAGTATATATATCAACTGCAAACAAAAACAATATTACAACAAAGTTTTATTTGTCAACCATCATT
Source organism: Brassica oleracea var. oleracea (assembly GCF_000695525.1). Classification (NCBI taxonomy): domain Eukaryota; kingdom Viridiplantae; phylum Streptophyta; class Magnoliopsida; order Brassicales; family Brassicaceae; genus Brassica; species Brassica oleracea. The sequence goes on along the minus strand of NC_027751.1, from coordinate 25,611,877 downwards.
GTAATTTACATCCAATTAATTAAAACAGTAAACAATAACTTGTAATAGATACACCATTTTGTGAAAGCAAATCAAAGAAAAAAATCAATTATCCACAAAAACAATAGAAAATAATTGACTAATCAAAGTTAACAAACTCCTTAGTTTTAGAATAGGTGATATTTACTACTATACCTTTTAAATATATACAACAGAAATGATAAGCTCACGTCAGACATGAGTAAAACATCAAGTGTTAAGTGAATTCTCGTATTAAAAGGGTAATTCGAAAGCATACTTCCAAACTAAATGTATAAATGTATAGTGGCACAATTATTTGAAGAACACACAAGGGAAAAAAAGTAAAGCATGATGCTCAGGAGGACTTGTTAAGGTAATCAGCCCTCAAGAATTCACAATATGTCTTGCATCTATTGCACCCTTTCCAAAAAGTAGGTTCAAACTTAGGCGGAGGTTCATACTCAGGCTTAGGCTTTGGCCTTGGCTTGTTAGATGAAGCAGGCTCATGTGGCTTTTGTGATTTCTGAATTCCACTATTTTTATGTTTACCTTCTTGATCAGACAACTGAGACCAAGCTTTTAAAATCAGTTTAAAAAGTGCCATTTGCGCCGTTGAACTTGTTCTTGTCCGAGATGAAGAAAAGAGCTAACTTCTTGTGCAGTTTCTTGACGGTTTCTTCATTAGCAACGAACTACAGTCAGAATCACATATCAGTCAGTTTCTCTTCCTCCTGCAATAAACAATTAAACATCGATCATAATCAGCACTTGATTTAAACAACCAAGATCTATATCCAAACTCTTTGCCTGGTTAATGAATATTTTCGCTCTAGAGTAATTATTCTCAGAGTTTCTTCTCAGCACACCCATTGCTCTTCTAGATTCTTCATCGTTACGTTCCCTTGTTCGTTTGAGAAATTCTCGTACGGAACCTTAGTGGGAGAGATATGAAAACTTTTTGTCAAAAAAAAAAACTTATTGCGAAAGAGAGCGAAGGATTAAACAGAGGCTAAGAGAACTGTTTACCAAATTCAGTCCAACAAATTTTGAGAACGTGCTTCGATATCACACGGATCTGAAACAAATTCTCAGCAATTCAAAAAGGAAACTTTACGAAATCTCGTGCCAAGTGAATAATCCCTGATTTAGACGGAGAGCGACTGAAACCCTAGAAATGACCCGAGAAAAAAAAAGAATAGAGAAAATTATTAAGCCTTGCTAAATAAGCAATGAGCAAGGCAGTTGATATATATATATCATCAAGAGCTCTTCCTGATCGCAGCAATAATTTATTTCCTGCTTCGCTCTAATACTTAATACCTTATGCTCCTGTAACACAATATCATTCTGAACAGAGCAAAAA
>NC_027751.1:25607943-25610127 GCF_000695525.1 Brassica oleracea var. oleracea | reverse complement strand
GGTTTTTGAAAAGTGACTAGAAAACAGTAGTTTTTGTAAAAAGTGACGATAAAACAGTTATATAGTTGCAAGCTATGTTTCAATTGTATGGTATTTTTGCAGCTCTTCATTGTCATATATATCTGATTTCGGATAAATTAGTATTTATGTATACTTTTTATATATGTATACAACTTGTATGAGCAAATATATCATCGCCCGCCATGGATAATCCATATCTTACATACATGAATTTAAACTACTAATTACATATGATTATTATATATTTGTAGATATATTACAATATATTTTGTCATAAAAGGAAAGGAGTATCATCAAGATTGGTGAAGAGGTCCCATGGTACCAAAGGATCCGTCATATCGGTCAAACCCCATTTGCTCTAAAGATATGGAATCCTCTGCAAGATAGGATGAATATTCACTTCTTGAAATATTACTATATAAAGAAGGTAAAGACGAGACAGATGTCTCGTTGCCTTGCATTTTGAATAGAGGTCTGATGTCTACTTCTTCTGCATATAGCGTTTTGCAGTTCTTAGCCAGAAGTAGTTCATCATTATTGGATATTATTGATGTCTTCTTTGTTTCTATTATAACATCATATCTTTTGGTTGACCCTTTGTTTCTTCTCTTTCTTTGATGGTAGAAACACATGTTTGGTTTTGTTATCTGCATCGATTGGGGTTGGTTGGTAATATTATTCATTGGTTCATGCGTAGCCGGATTTAAACCAAGATGTTTCATCTTCTTCTTGATCTTCTTATTCCAATGGTTTTTTATCTCATTATCCGTTCGACCAGAGAAATGAGAAGCAATTTTAGACCACCTACAACATCCAATGCATTCATAAAACATGTAAGAAACCATAACTACATAATTTATAAGCATATAAAGTGATTATATCAACCGTACTTAATTCAACCACACTTTTCATTGGTTTTGGTCCCAAAATTTTATTAAAGTAAGACGGTCCGAGGAAGAGGTAAGCGAGGTCGTCGGGGCCGAGGTTCCTCTCACTAAGTTATGTTTTCATACCATTACTGGTCCACCTTCTTTACCTACTCCTTTGTTGCATTGGTTTGGGGTAAAATTGCTCATGAGGCTTGTCTCGTGAAAACTTTTTCAAACTATAAGACATTTGGTCTTCGCTTGTAGTTGTTTATGTTTAATATGAAGCCCTTTTTAAAAAAAAAAAAATTTATTAAAGTAATACACAATAAGCATCTAAATTGTTTTAAAATATATATTAAAATTCTTACTATATGTCTATAACCCTAAAACTTTATGGTCGGCCGTGCATGAACCAAACCCAAAAAAAGTTTAGGATATATGGACATAAACTTATACATGTATAAATCCGGATATATTTTTTTCTTCCATAACCGATTTTCCCCTCAAAAATAACCCATTCTCACTCCCATGCACAACTGTTTTCAGAAACCACTTTGTTAAATTTTAGAAACCATATTCATAAATTTTAGAAAGTAATAAATGAAGTGAAGGAAGTTGAATGAAACATGTCGTACATAAATCCAAGCATGTACGGTAACACATGGGTGATAGGTTTCATTTTTTTTTCTTTAAAGAAAAACTTGTCCTACACCGGGTAAAGTAATTATATGATTGAAAGAAAGTGAATAACTAGCTTTTAGCCAAAAACAAATTGAAGTTTCGTACGGTACCGATTGCCAAGCTGAGAGTGAAGTTCCATAATCCGATCTTCTTCAGCATCAGTAAAACCACCTCTCTTGAGATCAGGTCTCAAATAATTAATCCATCTCAATCTACAGCTCTTCCCACATCTCAACAAACCTTCATGACCATGTAAACACTAAACCCCTCAAAGATAACAGAAAAGCAATAAAAAATAAATCGAATTATGCATGCAGGCATACAAATGTGTATGTATAAAGAAGTACCTGCAAGTTTGGGGACGATTCTCCAGCAGTGGATGCCATTGTGAAGAATAAAGTTCATGAGTCTATGATCTTCTTCTATACTCCATGGACCTCTTCTCAATCCAATCTTGTCACAACAAGGTTTTCTCCCCATTTATTTTGCTTTGGAAGCAAGCTCTAATCAATGACATCAATCATTTTACATACATATAAATATGATACCACTACAAGAAAACGTGTCCATAACAACGAACATTTACGACAAAAATATTTCGTCGTAAATTTAC
>NC_027751.1:25606492-25607843 GCF_000695525.1 Brassica oleracea var. oleracea | reverse complement strand
GCAAACACTAATAAATGAAGTAGTAGATAATGATTGCCCTTAACAAAAAGTTAATGAGAAGTGTGTGAGGTTGTTTTAGCTTGTGATTCATCGGTTATCAAAGTTTGAGCTAAAGCAATTCTTAAATTAAATGGTATAAATAAATTACATGCGATCACTATATATATGTGTGACAAAAAAACTATATATATGTAATTAGCCACTACAAGTTATCTTTTGTTGTGCGGTGGTGGCATAATCCTTATTTGTGTTATAATTCATATCATGGATGTCCATAACCGGCTCATATCTAAGAGAGGGAGAGTCGGCCCGTTTAGAGAGAGAGACGGTCGCGCCATAGAGAGAGAGTCGGCTACTTCCTTTTCTACTTTGGCTACTTTCCTATTTACTTTAGACTTATGATTTGTACTCTTTCCATATTTGTATTTTCATATTCTAGTCTTTCCATTATTCTATGACGGTGTAATCCTTATATATAAAGGGATCCTTATGTTTATGAATAATACTGAAACATACAGATTTTATTCTCTTGTTTCACAACACGTTATCAGCACGATTACTCTAAAACCCTAAGCTAAAGTCCCAAACACTAAAACCCTAACTCATCCCGGCGATAACCCCATTCTGATCACGAACCCTAATCTCGATCGTGAACCGTTCATCCTCAGCACGTTCGCGATCCGTTTTCAGCTCGCGATAGACGACCCCAGTCCGTTCCAGCTCGCGGCGATCTCAGCATTCAACCCGTTCACGACACGATAGCAGCTTGTTCCCGTTCGCGACCCGTCTCAGCTTCAATCCGTTCGCGACAGACAGCAACCCGTTCGCGACCCGACATCAACGATCAGCTCGCGTTCTTCTCTATTCGGTGGTCCATTCAACCCGTCTTGAGGTTAAGGTAAAACTAAAATCTAAGAACCAAACCCTAAGGCAATAGATCCAATCCCTAATAACCTAAATCGAATCTTATTGCTTGATTAAAATCGAAACCCTAATTCCCTAAATCCTAGCCACATGCATACCATGCAAACCCTAATTTGAAATCGAAATTTGATTTGATTGTTTATGTGATTGAATGTTTTGAATCTGAATTTGATAACACAGAACCGATTGCTAGGATTGCTTAATCTCATACTTGAATTTGGTTGATTGAATTGGAATTAAAATCGCCTAGTTCTCATCTTGTTTAAAGACTTAACCTAACCGGCCTTGTTCATATTGAAACCCTAATTGCATTGACTGATTAATCTTGAATATGATCCGTTAGGTAGATAGTAATTAACTCTTTGATGTTTTGGTCGTGCGGCTTGTTAGCATATCATGCATGCATAATCGTATGAACTGAATGCAT
>NC_027751.1:25606182-25606416 GCF_000695525.1 Brassica oleracea var. oleracea | reverse complement strand
ATATGATTTCAGATGTCGAAAATCAACAACTTGGATTTTGCTGCCCTAAATCTCCCTGGAGATAATTACTTGCAATGGACACTTGATACTAAGATCATATTGAAATTCAAGAGAATCGGTGAATGTATCACCGAGGATAATAATGCAAGTGAGAAAGATAGATACAGTGCGATATTAATTATACGCCATCATCTTATTGAGAGTCTCAAAGATCAGTATTTGACTATTGAGAAT
>NC_027751.1:25600307-25606089 GCF_000695525.1 Brassica oleracea var. oleracea | reverse complement strand
GACTTCAAGTCCGTGGACGAGTATAACTCGGCTCAATTCAAAATAGTTTCAAAATTGAAACTGTGTGGTGAGGATATAACAGATAAGGATATGCTTGAGAAAACATTTTCCACCTTCCACACAAGCAATGTGTTGTTACAACAACAGTACCGTGAGAAGGGCTTCTCTACTTATGCTAATCTGATCTCTTATTTATTGCTTGCGGAGCAAAGCAATGAGCTGTTCATGAGAAACAGTGAATTGAGACCTCCTGGAACAAACTCATTACCTAAGGCACATGCGACCGTAGAGGCTAAGAAAGAGTTGAACCATGTTCAGAGTGATAGCCAACACGGCCGTGGCCGTGGGAAGTGGCATGGATGTGGTCGAGGCCGGAATTCGTTTAGTCGAGGCCGAGGCAACTCATATGGTTGTGGCTCCTATGGAGGCCGTGGACATGGCCGAGGCCGTGGTACATCTTTCAAGCCACAAAACTCGACCAAATCTATGTGTCATAGATGTGGTATGGATAATCATTGGGCTAAGACATGTAGGACTCCCAAACATCTCGTTGACCTCTACCAAGAGAGTTTGAAAGGGAAGAATCCTGAAGCTCATATGATTTATCAAGATGGTGAAGATGATTTCAATCATGAACAAGATGATCTCATGGAGTATGAAACGTCTGATTGTTTAAAAGATCAAAGTTGATTTCGGCTATATGTTGTTTTGTGTTCTTTGCTTTGTGTTTTCTATTTTTTGATTGCTTTGAACTTGTTTTTTTTATTTATAAACTTAATGAATGAAAGTTTTTATAAAGAAGTCTCTAAAGTATCATTCTACAATCTGTTTTGAAGAATGGATGATTTCGTTGTGGACAGTGGGTCTAGCCACACGATCTTATGAGACAAAAGATATTTCATAAATCTTACTCTGAAAAATGCCATTATCAATACCATTGCGGGTATAGTCAGTCTTATAGAGGGCTACGGCCAGGCTAACATTCTGTTGCCTAAGGGTACGCATCTAGAGATATCTGATGCATTGTATTCATCCAACTCTAAGAGAAGCCTATTGAGCTTTAATGACATTCGAATGAATGGTTTTCATATTGAGACTAAGGGAGAGGGAAACAAAGAGTTCTTTCAGATCATTGAGATCGGCCAAGGACATAAGAAAGTTCTAGAGTCTATACATGCGCTCTCTACTGGCCTTTATTACGCCAAGGTTGGTATGATAGAAGCCAATGCCGTATTAAACAGAGTGGCCATCGAGAATTTTACTCTCTGGCACGACCGGCTTGGTCATCCTGGTTCGACCATGATGCGAAAGTTGATATTGAACACTAATGGCCATCCTTTGAAAGAAAAACGAGTTGTCCCTAAGAATCTAACATGTGTGGCATGTTCACAAGGGAAACTCATTGTTAGGCCATCACCAGTCAAAGTGACTAAGGAAATAATAAACTTTCTGGAAAGAATACAAGGAGACATCTGTGGACCAATACACCCACAAGACCCACCTTGTGGGACGTTTAGGTATTACATGGTCCTGATTGATGTGTCCACGAGATGGTCGCACGTCTGTCTCTTATCAACTCATAACTTGGCATTTGCGAGATTGTTGGCTCAGATCATTCGGTTGAGAGCACACTTTCCAGATTTTCCTTTAAAGACTATACGTCTTGATAATGCTGGTGAATTCACGTCCCAAGCGTTTAATGATTATTATATGTCCATGGGGGTAAGTGTGGAACACTCCGCGTCACATGTACATACACAGAACGGCTTGGCCGAATCATTCATAAAACGAATTCAACTAATAGCTAGACCATTGCTTATGAGGTCTAAGCTTCCAGCCACAGCTTGGGGACACGCGGTCTTGCACGCGGCCGAACTGATTCGTATAAGACCATCTAGTGAACATAGATATTCCCCATTACAATTGTTACTGGTCATGAGCCAGACATATCCCATCTTAAGACATTTGGTTGTGCTGTCTATGTGCCAATTGCACCACCACAGAGAACAAAGATGGGACCTCAATGGAGGATGGGGATATATGTTGGACATGATTCCCCCACGATTATAAAATACCTTGAGCCAACCACGGGTGATTTGTTTAAGGCCAGGTATGTGGATTGTCATTTTAATGAATCGGAACATCCAACATTAGGGGGAGAGAAAAGTAAGCTGGTAAAAGAGATTACATGGAATCAAACATCCTTATCTTGGCAAGATCCTCGGACTCAGGAATGTGATTTAGAAGTCCAAAAGATTATACATTTACAAAAGCTAGCTAATCAATTGCCAGATTCCTTCGCTGACCCGAAAAGAGTGACTAAGTCATATATACCAGCTGCTAATGCACCAATAAGAATTGATGTTCAAGAGGGACACAATCAAGTTGCTACAGAGTCTAGACAACGTTTGAAACGTGGTAGACCAATAGGTTCCAAAGATAAGAACCCACGGAAAACTAAGAAAGGTGCAGATAATGAAACCGAGGTTGTTAAAACCCTAGACACGACCGCGGCTGTTCCTAAATCCCAGGACTTAGCCGCGGCCGATCCGAAAACCTTAATAGCGATCGCGGCCGATCATGAATGCTTAGATGCGGCCGTTTAAGGCCAGGTATGTGGATTGTCATTTTAATGAATCGGAACATCCAACATTAGGGGGAGAGAAAAGTAAGCTGGTAAAAGAGATTACATGGAATCAAACATCCTTATCTTGGCAAGATCCTCGGACTCAGGAATGTGATTTAGAAGTCCAAAAGATTATACATTTACAAAAGCTAGCTAATCAATTGCCAGATTCCTTCGCTGACCCGAAAAGAGTGACTAAGTCATATATACCAGCTGCTAATGCACCAATAAGAATTGATGTTCAAGAGGGACACAATCAAGTTGCTACAGAGTCTAGACAACGTTTGAAACGTGGTAGACCAATAGGTTCCAAAGATAAGAACCCACGGAAAACTAAGAAAGGTGCAGATAATGAAACCGAGGTTGTTAAAACCCTAGACACGACCGCGGCTGTTCCTAAATCCCAGGACTTAGCCGCGGCCGATCCGAAAACCTTAATAGCGATCGCGGCCGATCATGAATGCTTAGATGCGGCCGGCCCTGATGTATATAATCCTGATTCTTGGGACGCCAAGATTCAAGGTACTGAAGGTCCTGATAATAATGAGATCTCAATAAATTACGTCTTGTCTGGAATACAATGGAACAAAAAGAATGTCGACATTGATGATATATTTGCATACAAGGTAGCTTTTGAACTTATGGATTTAAACGAGGATCATGAACCCACGTCTATTTATGAGTGCACTCAATGATCAGATTGGATCAAATGGAAAGAATCTATAAACGTGGAGTTAAATGCTTTAAAGAAAAGAGGTGTTTTTGGTCCTATAATCCGAACACCATATGATGTTAAACAGTTGGATACAAATGGGTCTTTGTGAGGAAAAGAAATGAACATGGTGAAGTAGTGAGATATAAAGCACAGCTTTTTGCACAAGGATTTTCACAGAGACCAGAAATCGATTATGAGGAAACATATTCCCATGTGGTGGATGCTACTACTTTTAGATTCCTAATAAGTCTGGCTATAAGAGCAAAATTAGATTTGCGGTTAATGAATGTAGTAACTGCATACTTATATGGTCCACTAGATAATGAGATATATATGAAAGTACCAGATGGTATTGAATTGAAAAATAAATTGAGTTCTCGAGAACAACATTGTATAAAGTTGAACAAATCACTTTATGGGTTGAAACAATCAGGCCGAATGTGGTACAATAGACTAAGTGAGTACCTAGTGAAAGAGGGCAATAAGAATTACCAGATCAGTCCATGTATTTTTATAAAGAAATTCGAAAATAATGGATTTGTGATCATAGTAGTGTATGTTGATGATCTGAATATCCTAGGAACCTATGGAGAGATTTACCAAACAGTTGAATATCTTAAGAAAGAATTCGAGATGAAAGATCTTGGAAAAACAAAGTTTTGTTTGGGATTACAGCTTGAGTACATTAAAGATGGAATCCTTGTGCATCAAATGGCATATACAGAAAAACGGATCCTCACAATGCTCGATCACAGACCGGCTACCTTTTACTCATGGTGGCACATCCATCTCATGGTGTTCCATGAAGCAGACGATCGCTGCCACTTCATCAAACCACTCAGAAATCTTGGCTATTCACGAGGCTAGCCGCGAGTCTGTGTGGTTACGGTCCATGACCAAACACATCCGAGTCGATTGTGGGATGACCGAAGGCAAGGACACACCAACCGTGATGTATGAAGACAATGCAGTGTGCATTGCTCAGCTTAAGGATGGCTACATCAAAGGAGACAGGATTCTTCCCTTTCAGACTCTCTTTGAGAGTCTTTCATATCTTAGCCCAATGGTTCCCCATTCCACATCTATGGCACACTGATTTGGTTGAGTTTTGTGATTTAAAGGATATACCACGCCCACTGCCTTGACCATGGCTCAAATTGGGTTGATACACACGGCCTCGCAATAGTGATTCCCATGGCCAAATGTGTTATAGTGGCCATGGCCACGTCCTTTCCAACCTCCACGGTCATGGCCGTGTTGTCTATCATTCTGGACGTAGTTTCCTTTTTTTTTTCTTCTGCGCCCTTATTGGTATCAGGTAATGGGGTTAATCCAGGAGGTCTCAATTCACTGTTTCTCATCAGTAATCCATTATTTTGCCCAGCTAGCAATAGTCATCCACGGACTTATAGTCTGGATTCTGGGATTCCTCCAATCAGATAGAGCCTTTGGTAATAACATCGTTCTTTGGTGATCATATCTCGATTTTTTAACTCTGTCCAAAGGTCTAGAGGATTCTCTATAGTCAGATACTGATCTTTGAGACTCTTAATAAGATGATGGCTAATAATTAATATTGTCATGTATCAATCTTTCTCATTTGGCATTGTTGCCTTTTGTTATTCATTCACCAAGTCCTTTGACTTTAGGATAAACTCAGTATCCAGTGCCCATTTCAAATAATTATCTCCTGAGAGATTTAGGGCAGCAAAATCCAAGTTGATTTTTGACATCTCAAATCATATATCAATCAATTTTAGATCACATAAAATATTTAACATACGGCCATAAACAAGAAATGCTATCAAGTCAATACATTTCTAATAAGCAAACAAGCCACACGATCAAAGGTGATATAATGCAATAAGGCCACACGGCCTAAGTGATATATGATGCATAATAAGTCACACAGATTTATCAAGAAAGGGTATTGACCAAACAAGCAATTTCTATATGTTTTCATGCGGCCATATGATTATAATGCAAACCTAGCATACTGATTCTATATGTACAGGAGTGGAATTATGGAACCTCAATTTAAAACAATAAGATCATGCAAAGGTGATAATAATCAGATCATGCGCATAACATAGACATGTTGGTCAGCATGATATATGATGCAAACTGGCCACATGGCCAAGTAGATATGATGCACTCATTCTTAGCAATCGGATTCTATATGTGCAAGGGTAATATTAAAACATTCAATCAAGGTTTAGCAATTAATCAATCAGTTTCAGGTATGAGATTTAGCTAGACTAACAATCAGATTCTATTAGGTTTTATCAAGACTAACAATTGGATCAATAATCAAAATAATCAAACGGATTCAAGTATTACACAATTTAGGGTTTCGATCCAAAAATAGGGTTTCAATCGTGCAAAACCAAAACAATCAGTTTCAAGGCTGATATTAGCAAGAAGGAATCAAGCAATCTGAT
>NC_027751.1:25553670-25600273 GCF_000695525.1 Brassica oleracea var. oleracea | reverse complement strand
TTTTAGGGTTTCACTTTGAACATTAGTTCATTCGATTCTGGGTTCTTAGAGTTTAGGTATACCTTAAACCTTTGATAGGTTGAATGGACCACCAAGAGAATAAGCTTATGTGGACTGGTACAAATTGGAACCTTACGCGGACTGGTCCAAATTGTTTTCTTGCAGTCCGCGAGCTGAGATCGGGTACAAGTTGAGATCGAAAGTGATTAGGGTTTATCAATAGAGAGAGAGAGATCGATGGAGATTCAGATAGAGATCGAAAACTTAGCCTAGGTTGAGATGATCGGGATCGTTGGTACGCAAGCTGGTATTTGCAGTCAAAGAACTCGTAGATCTGGAACAGTTTGATCACGGACTGGAACAGGCTGATCGTACAATCTGGAATAGTTGAGGCGTACTGAAACTTGCAGAGATCAGTCCACAGATCGATCTTGTTGAGATCAGTGGTCGAATACAGATCAGGGTCATGATCAAAGAGATGTGATCGATAGAGATTATGGTTTTAGCAATGGAGAAAGATTTAGGGTTTATGGTCGATATTTTAGCTTAGGGTTTTAGAGATCAATCGTGCTGATAACGTGTTGGGAAAGTAATGAAAAATTCTATATTTATTCATAACATATAGGTTTCTTATATAGGAGATTACACCGTCATAGATAAATGGAAAGATTACAAATCATAATCTTTTGGTTATGAACCATTCACAATCTGGATCATAACGGATTAGTTTTTTTCTTCCTTGAATAATTAATCCATTATGCCTCAAAATGTTATGTGAACATTCAATTCGCATTAAACTATACTCTATAAAACTAGGTCCTCGCGGGAATTAAAGTTGTTTTCTTTATCATCGACATATATATAAGGAAAATGTTTCTATTTCATATCTTACATTACGGTTTGTATTATGTGATCCAATACGACCTTAGTCAACAAAATAATATATTATAATTATTTATATTTTTCGTGATGTATCATAATCCTAATGAAAATAAAATTGCAGCTAACCAAATATTCGATATTGTTTTCGTTCACTGAACTGAACTGAATATAAATCTTATATATTAAAACAGAAATCACAGCCTTGATTCATGTGTGATTTTAAAAAAAAATGGACTTAATAGACATATTCCTAAAAAATAATGTTACATTTAATCTCTAATCTTATCATTTAAATTTTGGGCATACCAGAAATTTTTATTGGGCTATCAATAATTGGATTTAAACAATAGATGATCCATTGGATTTATAGATAATATAAATTAAATAGATATAATTTAATGTTGTAATACTATACTTCCATATGTTAAATATTTAAATATTTGTCGATGTTAACTTTTTAAATTATAAAGATTTTTTTTAAAATAACAAAAATCATATTATCTAACAATGATTAATCTTTACTACCTTAAACCAATGAAAACAAATTTTAAACTATATAGTTTTTTTTAAAATTAAACAAAAACTAAATGTTTAATTATTTACTTGATAATATAAATCTATGAAGCGAAAAGTTTAATTTTTTAAAAACTTTCTAAATTTGTGAAATGTTACAATGTCTTTGAATATGACAATAAATCAATATTTTACTAACCTTTATATATATAGTTACGATTTAAATAATCTGAATATATATATATATATAGAAGAAGATACAAATACATGTAAAAATTTGAAACAATCTATTCCATGAAAAAAATAAAAATTGATAGACACATATATATATTATAATATATACCAATTTAGAATTGAAAATAAAATATTTATATAAATATAAATGAAAACAAAAACCTACGCGGTTGAACGGATCGAGATCTAGTATATGCTTATTTTGTATGCTATCAGGAAACCCAAAACGCTGGACACTTTCCAAATTTATGTTTCCATAATATCATACATATATATCTTGACCACATATAGATTGAATGATTACATGCCTGATTTCGTGTTATTCTTGGGTTTACCCCCTAGGGTGAACCTCTAGGTTCACCAACCAATATGATTGTGTTATTTCATATTCGATATCTTTTAAAAATATATATATATATATATATATTGTCAATTTATATTATTTTTTAAAATTAAAAAGTAAAAAATAAATAAATAAAAAATAGTAGTAATTACAAAAAAAAAAAAATTTTAACGTCATCAGCAAAACATTAAACCCTAAATCCTAATCCCTAAACCCTAAATCCTAAACCCTAAACCCTTGGGTAAACCCTAAACTTTAGGATAAAGCTTAAACTATAGGATAAATCTTAAACTCTAAATCAAAATCACTAAACACTAAAATATTCAAGAGTTTAGAGTTTAGTATTTAGGGTTTAGAGTTTTAGGGTTTAGTGTTTTTATTTAGAGTTTAGGATTAACCCAAGGGTTTAGAGTTTAGGATTTAGGGTTTAGGATTTAGGGTTTAGGGATTAGGATTTAAAATATTTTTTTAAAAATTCTTTTTTTTAGCTATTACTATTTTTTATTTATTTATTTACTTTTTATTTAAAAAATATAATATAACTTGACAATATTTTATTTTCTTTTTAAAAGATATCAAATATAAAATTATTTTATCGTTGGGAGTCAAGACATAAGAGCATCTTTAAGAAAACGTGCATTGATTTTGAATTTTTTCAAAAAGAAGTTAAATGCGAATGAGAAAAGGAATGTTAGCAAAACCGATTCCATTGGTCCCGCGTAAGACTTTACATTGTTTGTTTTGAACACGAACAAATAACATGAATAAAAATAATAATGGATTATATATATGCAATAAGATAATGTACCGGCGAAAAAGACAATGTCAAATATCAAAAATTTTAAAAATAACATAAATATGAACAAATATATTATGGCTTTAGAAACATAATATTGTACATATTATTATTTATGTTATGTTTTTTGCATATTATAAAATAATAAATATATATATTTGTGTTTTTAATAGAGCAAAGAAAATAAAAAGATGAAAGCACATTCGATAGGATCAAAAAGCACTACAAAGGTGAGGTTTTTTATTTGTTCAAGCGACTATTAAAAAACGCAGACGAGAATCTCCAACAAAACTGTAATATTAATCACGTAAATTGCATATAAGAATAAGGAACATATAGTATAATCATTTTCTAATTTTAAGGTGCAATAGTATTACATGTAATTTACCTAAGCAAGGAAGATCATTTTAATAAAGGATGTAAGAAAAACTCTCGTGATGATATCTAAACAATGACAACCTTGTTAATCATAGAGAGTAAGGTTTGTTAATAAAAATGCTCTCCAAATAATATAAAGGAGATTTAAACATAACCTCATTTGATGTATATAATCATGTGGATCTCTCTCTCGGTATTTGATGAATGAATGAATGAGATATGTCGCATTTAATTATTTCATGAAAGTAAACATGTATATGAAACATATGAAGCAAAGAAAGAAGCATATAATTTATACCCTGTTCGGGAACGTGTTAGGCGCTAATCGGACGGTCGGGTTGGACTTAGCACCTAAAGAAAAAATCGGAGATTAATCAAAAATTATGCAAGGCGAAATTTTTAGATTGTTTACTATGTTATAAAACATGTTAATCTTTAATTATGTATAACATTAATACATTTTCATGTTTAAGATTGTATAAAACACACAAATAGAATATATAAACTAAATATAGTGTAATTTTTATCAAAATTATGAATATAAATGATAATGAAAAAATTTTAGATCAAATAAATAAATAAAAATATTATTAAAAATAAAATAAAAAATAAAAAAAATAATTAAAAAAATAGATTAGGCGACCGCCTAGGCGGCTAGGCGGTTATTTAGGCAGTCTAGGCAGAAAAATCGGATATCCAATTTTTTTAACCAATTTAGCATAAATCGGAGCGGAAGAGTGGACGGTCGATTTTTATAACAGAGATTTATACTATCTTAAATATGAAATAATAATTTATTTATTAAAATAGAATGGTATTATTAAACTACTGTTTTGACTTGTAGCTGACCACATGTATTGAGATATTGAATGGACCACGCCAACTTGTCTGCAAGGTCATGACCGAACAGTATCTTCTCTTTCTTTGACTCTTTATGATCCCTAAGCCTAGGCGCATGACATGTCGACCACCTATGGGCTTATTCTTTGACTCTGTAAATTCTTGTAAGAGAACTAAAAGTAGTAAAGATTCGAGTTAAAAACTTGGACAAAAAATAACTCACAAACTACGAAAGAAAAGTTATGTATAAGTCCATGTAGTATCCATTAACTTCTTCAATTTCTAAGATAGATGCCAATAAATGTTCCTCTCTGATCTTTGTTTCCCGGCTAAAAAGAAGATGTCACGTATTACTAAGAAAAGTATGTATAAATAACCACTGTTCATTTATAACTCTGTTATAATGAACGTCTTTTCGTTTTTACGCTATAGTAACGTGTTCGTCGCATCAAACTTCATTTCCTTCGGCTCTACTACACAAGTCCCTGCCTGATAATCCCAGTCCCCCACTTCTTTACTTTTGCCTTGGCTTTTTTTCAACAACCCTAATGATGCTAATATCGCTCACATTCACACACCTTCAATATCGTATCATAAACCCATTTCACAACACACAGTGTTTTTTTTTTTTTTTTTTTTTAACGTAACCATATTTATTATATTTGCCATAACCGAAATTACGCAGTTTTTAGAAGCCGATCACAAAAGTAAATGGAACATAAAACGAACCATAACAACAATAGGAAAGACATTTCCTATTGAATAAAAAAGATCACACAGAGTGTTTCCCATTGCGATTAATCAAATCCTCAAAGCTCTAAGATATGCAATCATGATCTTTTGTTCTTAGACGACCTGTTGTTGCTGTCACAAACATTAAATACAATATATTAATATATCATAAATGTTGTACAAACTTTGCGTGTAATAAATGGCCAGAGCTGGCTCCAAGCTCGCTGATCGTCTCGTTTCACTCTATTCCACAGACAGTCATCTTTATTTCATTTTCCTTATTCCTCTTCTTTTTTTTATATCTCTATATATACAGAATCATCAATCATAATTCCCTGATACTTTCCTTTAGCTTCTTTTTTTTTCATGTTTACAACATTAAAACCAGACCAAAGACATTAATAGTTTTACCCATTTTTCAAAAATTCTGTTGATCCTATCTTCACTTTGAGGTTTAATTGTTTGTCTCTTCTATGTGTTTCTTGTTCCAAGCTTAAGAACTTAAAAAGGTTTATCCCTTTTGCTATTAAGATGATCAAAATGGGTAGAAAGCCTTGCTGTGATAAGGAAGGTTTGAAGAAAGGTCCATGGACTCCTGAAGAAGATGAAATTCTGTTGAATATATCAAACAAAACAGTCATGGAAGCTGGAGAACACTTCCAAAGAAAGCTGGTAAAAATCATATTCTTTCCTCTTTTGGATTTTGGTTTGATTCTTGATAGTTTTCATGGACAAGAGTTTTCATATTTATTAGGTTTACTTCGGTGTGGAAAGAGTTGTAGACTGAGATGGACTAACTATCTAAGACCAGACATAAAGAGGGTCCTTTCACTCCCGAGGAGGAGAAACTCGTTGTCCAGCTTCACGCCATTCTTGGCAACAGGTTGCTTCTACATTGTCTAGATATATATATATTATATTTTTTGTTTAAATCCTCTGTTTTTTTGGTCAGGTGGGCTGCTATTGCAGCACAGCTTCCAGGGAGAACAGACAACGAGATCAAGAACTTATGGAACACTCACTTGAAGAAGCATCTGCTGAGTATGGGTCTTGATCCCAAAACCCATGAGGCATTACCTTCATATGGGTTAGCCAAGCAAGCTCCAGCTTCACCAACAACTCGCCACATGGTTCAGTGGGAAAGTGCTAGAGTTCAAGCTGAGGCAAGGCTTTCTAGAGAGTCAATGTTTTTTAATCCTTCTGGTGGAGTAGTGAAATATGAATGTGATCACTTCTTACGCATTTGGCACTCTAAGATTGGTGAATCTTTCAGAAACATTGCTTCATGTGATGAATCAACTACTACTAGTCAAAGCCCTTGCTCGAGGAAAACATCCTCCTCATCTGCACTTGTAAAGAGCTCAACAAGTTCTTGTGTTGGGAAAGAGAATGTTATGGGGGTTCATCATGGCTCTGATTCTTCTCCACGGTCGAACAATCTTGAAAATGTTTCATCAGACCCTTATCTTCAACTTCTGCTTGATTTCCCAATAAGTGATGATGATATGAGTTTCTTGGAAGAGAACATTGGTAGCTACACATAGTAGAATAGATTATCTATGTAAATCCGCATTAGTTAGTTTTGGAACTTGAACAGTGTCCATGTTTGATTCTTCTGAACAGTTAGCAATCCTCTATTTATGTTTTGATGATGCTACCAAGAGAGAGAACAATGAACACATTTTCCAATCTCATGTTTTTTACACACAAAGCCAGATACACAAACCAAGATTACAAGCATTAAACAGAATAAGAGGAGAGATTGTTTGCACTTTACAGTTGAAACTCTTTAAAATGATTGATATGCAAATTAAAGATCAGAAACATCCACAAGTTGCCTTTAGGACATTTCCAGTGGCCCTGTACTTAGCAGTAGTTTCGTTAGTCTGGTTTAGTTTGTATTTTACATTACTTTTTATTGGTCATTATACACGGGATGAATTCAGAATATGATTCACCGTGGCAAAAGAGCAAGATAGATGTATATGTGACTGTAATTTCATTTTAACTAGTGTGCGTTATATCAAATCAATAATTGGTTACAAAAAAAATGGTATAATTTGCATATATGGTGGAAAATCATAATTAATGTGTTGGAAACAAATTAATTCCTACTAAATATGTTGAAAATCTATGTTTACTAAAAATATGCACACATAACATACATGTATGGTAATTAATAATTGAAAAGATGTAAACAAAGTTATTTGGGCAATAAATTATATCAGATCCTCTATATATTTTCAGTATTTATGCCAATAAATTTGTTTTTACATATTACTCTAATATGCAATTGACTAGTTACATATTGTCTATCTTGGCAATTCATTTTTCATAATACCAAAAAGAACGAAAATCTCAACTTTATTTTGGGTTTTGTTCATGAGATAAGATCCAAGACCTGCAACTATGAAGATGAACAGCAAAGGATTTAAACAGAAACCACGTTCTAAAGTAGTCATCTCTTTCTTCACCGTTTTTTTCATTCTCATCCTCGGTGCTTGGATGCATATGGTACTAAAACTCTTTCTCTTCGAATCATTTTAATCATATATTTACATGGCCTCTGGACCAGTATCCAGACTAATCTTTTGTGCTCAAATTCATAATTTGTATATATTAGATGGGTCAACATTCCCCAAAAAAAAAAAAAAAAAAAAAAAATTTACCGGGCCTCGTGGTCTGGTGGTAAAGGAACCTCGGCTGAGGTGTCCGCCATCACGAGTTCGAGTTCCGGCTACAGCGGATTTAACATGGTTTCCGTTTGGCCTCCAGAACCTTCCTCGCCAGTTCCGGTTGGACGCGGTGGGATAGTCGGACTAAGTGAGAAGTCCGGATACCTGGAAAAAAAAAAAACATACCCCAAAAATTTTCCTTATTTTTAGTAAAAGTACATGTAAACATTTTTTAATTAATTTTTTTCATGTGGGTCATTTGACCGCCCTCCTAACTAGCTGTCTCCAGTCACTGCTCTGAACATAGCCGGATGAAACATTCGTATTGGTCTCCTAATTAAAAAGTTATTATACTCGTCAAACCTCTAAATTGTTGAACTTTATTTATTAAGATTAACTCATAAATATTCATGTCTCCCTAAATATAAGATTCGACCATATATACATGTGTGAGTGCATAAAATTAAATCTGAGTGTTCTTATAGTTTGTAATAGGTAAGAATAAAATCCAAATGGTGGCGACATCAATAGTGGCAAGTACAAAGAAAACCATCAAGATTCCATTAAACTGCAAGGACACAACACAAAAATGTCCTTTAAACTATCCAAGCAGATTCAAACCAGCCATCTCTTCCTCAGAAACTTGTCCTGACTACTTCAAGTGGATCCATCAAGACCTAAAGGTATGGCAAGAGACAGGTATCACAAGGGAAACACTCGAGAGAGCAAAACCTAATGCTCATTTCAGGCTTGTGATAAAGTCAGGGAGATTGTATCTTCATCAGTATGATAAATGTTACCAGACAAGAGATGTGTTCACAATTTGGGGAATACTTCAACTTCTAAAAATGTATCCTGGTCAAGTCCCTGATCTTGAGCTTCTCTTCCTCTGCCATGATCAACCCGGCATTTGGAAAAAAGACTTTAGGCGAGAAGGACCAAATTCTACATGGCCTCCTCCGCCGTTGTTTCATTACTGTAGTCACCGTGATGCATACGACATCGTCTTCCCTGATTGGAGCTTTTGGGGTTGGTACGTACGTCGCAATATTAATGGACCGTAGCGTAACATAAACTTTTAAATTAATTATTGTTATATAGGCCGGAGGTGAATGTTAAGGAGTGGACAACATTACAAGTGGCGATTAGAGAAGCCAACGAAAGGGTTAGATGGAAAGATAGAGTTCCCTACGCTCACTGGAAAGGGAACTCTTACGTTTCTCCGGAAAGAAGAAACCTCATGCAATGTAACTTCTCCGATAAGTATGATCCCATGGTTCATCTCTATGAACAGGTATATATCCATCTATTTACAGTATCCGGTTTAAGTTTGTTTTGAAGAAAAGTTTGACAGGTTCTATACTCATAGCCAGTCCTACGCATAGGAAAGTGAAATACTAGCATATGATCTCTAAATTGTTAGAAATAATTTATATAAACATAAGCTTACAAAATTGTTTAAAGATTTTTTTATTTATTAAAAATCTTACTAAATTTTATGCAACTTCCAGAATCTCATGACCGGTTATGGTGATAGCAGCTCACCATTTCTGTAGAATATAAATTTCATAAGTACTAGTAATTGTGAATTCAGGACTGGGAGAAGGAGAGGGAGAATGGTTTCAAAAGTTCAAACTTAGAAGACCAGTGTACCCATAGGTACCTGATATTACATGATGTTACTTTTTTGGATTTTGTTAAATTTTCTTGCCTGTAATTATTCACATTTTGGGGTTTCGATTGGACATTTAGGTACAAGATTTACATAGAAGGTCGTGCATGGTCAGTGAGCAAAAAATATATATTAGCATGTGACAGTATGGCTCTTCTAGTTAAACCAGAGTTCTTCGATTTCTTTGGAAGAAGTATGGTTCCAATGGAACATTACTGGCCCATTAGACCTCAAGAGTCTTGTCGTGATCTCGAGTTCGCCGTTGAATGGGGTAACAACAACACTGAGAAGGTTGGCTACTATTTCTAGTTTACTGAGATTGATTTTTGATTTGATTTTTGATTACCGGTTAAAATAACAATGAGCAATTATAAGCAACCATTATCTTGTTAATTATGTAATATTATCTATTAAACACATCATAATCATGTTCTTATAAATATAAACAGGCGCAAGAAATAGGTAGACGAGGAAGTGAGTACATGATGAAGCGCCTAGAGATGAAGTATGTATATGATTACATGTTGTATGTGTTGCAAGGATACGGGAAGCTGATGAGGTTAAACGTGACCGTGCCTGAAAATGCGACCGAAGTGTGTTCCGAGACGATGGCTTGTCCGATCACTGATGGTGGACTGATTAGGCAATGCATGGACGACTCGTTGGTTACGTATCCAAGCGTCAAGGCGGCTTGTGACTTGCCGCAGCCTTATGGAGATGATGAGATCAAAAGGTTTCTTAAAAGTCAAGAAAGTGCGGAGAGACATGTTGAGAAGTTGACCAATGACTATTGGGAGGTCCAAAACAAGATTCTTCAAAAAGGAAAGATTGTATAATTTATCAGGATTGATTTAATTGATATATTAGGAAATACTTAAAATTGATTTCTTTAAAATTTCGGAATGTCAGAGGCAACTAATGTTTTGCAACTAATGTTTTAATTTAAGACCCAAAGGTCATCATGATTGGAGTCATGATTAATCAGTAATAACAGATAAGCGCGTTGCTTAGTCTTTAATTAAACATGGTCAACGTTTAATTAACACCAATAGTTTCCACCAGAAAGAAAAACATTTGCCTAGTTGCCTTGATATACAAGTCCCCACGACCTCACAAAGTCTTGAAGAAGCTTTCAACTTCTCTGATCTGTCTCTCATGAGAACAAAACTAAATCTCTTTCTATTGTGTAAAATCAAATGAGTAACTTAAAACTTGGTGTTGAGGTCATAAGCGCAAGGCTCGGAGATGGTGTTAACTCCTTTGTGGAGCTACGATTCGACGAACAGAAAGTCAAAACCTCCACAAAGCTCGACGATACGAGTCCCGTTTGGAACGAGAGGTTCTCCTTCAACATCTCCGACACAGAGGATCTATCGAACCTGGTTCTTGAGGCTTATGTTTACAACAAAACCAGCAACGGAACGAGATCTTGTCTTGGTAAGATACGAATCCTTGGAACTGCGTTTGTGCCCTACTCTGAAGCTGTCGGGTTGCATTACCCTCTTGAGAAAGAGAAATGGAGCGTCTTCTCTTTCGAATCCACCGTTAGAGGCGAGCTCACTCTCAAGGTGTTTGTAACTGATAACCCCTCGGTCAAGATACCGACTCCAAACCCTATAAAGAAGCTTGCTTCTAACACAAGTCACAATTTGCACAACATCCCCGCGTCAGAGAAGACTAAACCTAGGCTTCGAAAAACTCAGCAACCGCCTCAACTGCAAACACTATCTCTTCAACCGCCTCAACCGCAAATGCTATTTTCTCAACCGCAAACACTATCTCCTCAACAGCAAATGCTATCTCCTCAACGGCGTCAACCGCATACGCTATCTCCTCAACAACAAATGTCATCTCCTCAACCGTCTCAACCGCATACGCTATCTCCTCAACAGCAAATGATATCTCCTCAACCGCCTCAACCGCATACGCTATCTACTCAAAAGCAAATGCTATCTCCTCAACCGCCTCAACCGCAGACGCTATCTTCTCAACCGCAAACGCTTTTTCCTCAACAGCCACCGGTTATGGAAGCTGCTCCATTTCAACCGGTCAGATATGGTTCACCGGTTCTTGGAGGAGGCGTACGAGCACGAACCACCACCACCGCTCATGATCTTGTCGAGCCAATGGAGTATCTCTTCGTCAAGATCGTTAAAGCATGTAATCTTCCGACAATGGATCCAACCGGAAGTCTAGATCCTTACATCGAAGTCAAACTAGGAAATTTCACGGCGACAACCACCCAACTCGAGAAGAACAAGAACCCGGTTTGGAACGAAGTCTTCGCTTTCACCAAATCAGACCAACAAGCAAACTTCATCGACGTCATCGTCATGGACAAAGGCGTCATGAAAGACAATTTTGTCGGTTCCATCCGGTTCGATCTCAACGAGATCCCGACACGTGTTGCAACAGACAGTCCTATAGCTCCGGAATGGTACATAGTCAACCACGAGAGAGGAGGCGAGATTATGTTATCTGTTTGGTTCGGTACACAAGCCGACAAAGCATTTTCAGACGCGACGTACTCGGACGCTTTAAACGTTGTAAACAAATCAAGTGTGTGTTCTAAAGTCTATCATTCTCCAAGGCTATGGTACCTTCGCGTTAACGTTATTGAGGCACAAGACTTAGTTATCGTACCAGACCGGACTCGGTTTCCACCAAATCCGTACGTGAATATCAAGTTAGGTAGCCAGATGGTTCGTACCAAACCGGGTCAATCGCTTAACCCGAAGTGGAACGAAGAGTTTACATTTGTGGCGGCTGAACCGTTTGAAGATCTTGAAATCTCAATCCAAGACCGAGAGGAAACGCTGGGAACAACTAAGATACGGTTTGATGAAATAGAAAGACGGGTTGATGATAACCGGATAGTACCAAACCGTTGGTTTAGTCTTGCGTTAGCGAGACAGACGAGAGTTAGATTTGCAACGACTAGGATTCTTCTGAATGTTTGTTTAGAAGGAGGCTATCACGTTCTTGATGAGTCTACTTACAACAGCAGCGACTTCAGACCATCAATGAAGAAGGTACGAAACCGACATGTGCAGTCGGTTGGTGTTTTTGAGTTAGGGATCTTAGGAGCTGAAGGTTTGAGTCTGAGCCGAGACGGGAAGAAAGAGACGGTCGATGCTTATTGTGTTGCCAAGTATGGGACCAAATGGGTCAGGACACGGACCGTTATGAACTCTTTAAACCCGCGGTTCAATGAGCAGTACACATGGGAGGTTTACGAGCCAGCAACTGTGATAACAATTGGTGTCTTTGATAACAATGGGACCAATGGTGGTAACAACAAAGATGGGAAGATAGGGAAAGTCAGAGTTAGAATCTCGACTCTCGAATCAGGAAGACTCTACACTAACTCGTACCCGCTTCTCGTTCTTCGACCTTCGGGGGTCAAGAACATGGGTGAACTGCATTTGGCGATTCGGTTTACATGTACTTCTATGTTTCAGATGCTTCTCCATTACTGGAAACCACTTCTACCCAAAATGCATTACGTAAGACCGTTGAAAGTCGTGCAGCAGGAGATTCTCAGGCGGCATGCGATTAACCTAATGGCAGCTCGGCAAAGCAGAGCTGAGCCGCCACTTAGGAAAGAAGTGATAGAGTACATAACCGATTCGAACTCTCATTTCTGGAGCATTCGGAAAAGCAGAGCGAATCTCTACCGGTTGAGATCGGTTTTCTCCGGTTTACTTGGTACCGGAGAATGGTTTCAAGATATCTGCACATGGAAGAAACCGGTAGCGTCTACAGCGGTTCATGTACTCTACTTAGCGTTTGTGTGTTTGCCAGAGATGATTCTTCCGATAATATCTCTTTGGTTATTCATGCTCGGTGTATGGAACTACAGACTGCGTCTGAGACAGCCTCAACACATGGACACAAGCCTCTCATTTGCAGAGAATGTTCACCCGGAAGAGCTTACCGAAGAGTTCGACACGTTTCCATTCTCTTCTCAAGACCCGGGGGTTGTTAAAATGCGGTACGAGCGGTTAAGGAGTATAGCTGGTAGAGCTCAGACGCTTGTGGGAGACATAGCTCGTCAAGGAGAGAGAGTTCAAGCTCTGTTAAGTTGGAGAGATCCAAGAGCTACATCCATCTTCATGGTGGTATGTTTGGTTTCTTCTGTGGTTTTGTATGTTGTGCCGTTTAAGGTTTTTGTTCTCCTCTGTGGGTTATACATCATGAGACATCCAAGACTCAGGCGAAAGACACCTCCTGGTTTGGTTAACTTCTTTAAAAGACTTCCTGCTAAAACAGATTGTATGTTGTAGAATGCAATAACATATAATATGAAACCAAACACACATGAGTTGTGAAAAATCACTACAAGTCTTTTGTTTCCTAGGCATAAACCAAAAGACAATTCTCCCAGAGAGGTTAGCTTAAAGTCTTCTTCTCCTAGATTTTCAATGGGTTATATACACACATGAATCATCATCCGCGCATTAGATCAATGTCCATATGAGCGTGATGCATATCCATCGATGATCTCGAACTGGTTGACCACATGCCTACAGGAGTCTGAACAAGGTTCTGAGGAACAGGAGGCGACACTGGCGCTGCTGTGCTGTCATTGTTCTCCAAAGCATCAGTGTCTTGGACATCCTCAGATGTTGTTTCATCTCTTTTTTTAACCTTCCGTTTCGGAACCGCCCAAAGGAAGCTCCCAACGATAACCTATTAAAGAGACAACACACAAGTTTTATTTTTTTTAAAAATGAATCTCTAAAGAAGCTTTACAAAGCAGCTTTTACCTGAACATGGCTTGCTGCTATTAGAGGCCCTCCAATTCCACCACCAATGACACGACCATCAGGGCTAGCGAGTGAAACAGCTAGGTTTCCAGTGCGGTTTGAGTAGTCATTGTCAGTTGAGTTCAGATAAGAAAGTGATAGAGATACGAGCTCGAAACGGCCCTATAGATCAATAGGTTATACAACACCAACATGAGTAGTGCCTTTGTTTAGAGCATTGAGGATAATCATAATAATAATAATAACAAACCTCGTAGATTATAGCTCCATGGGACGGTGCTGGTTGAATAAGAGTTGCAGTAGAGACTGCACCAATAACGGATAAGACACAAATCGCTCTTGGACCTTGCTGAGAAAAAGACAGTACTTTTGATGCTATGTCCTGAGAAACAACAAAAGAAGACAGACCACCTCAAGAAACATAAAAGAAGATGAGTAGTGTTGAAAGATTGAGACTAGAGGAAGAAGATATACTTCACCAACTGAAACTACAATTACGTGCGGTGTGAAGCTCATCCCTGATGACGAAGGCATCATCAAGTCACCTTGCAGAACCAAAAAAAAAATCACAGGTTTTTTGCATCAGGACACAAACTTTAGTTAACGTAACTTAAGATAAGGGTCCTGTAATAAAAGGTTATAATATTGAATTAAAAAAAAAAATCACACTTGGCATTAAAAATTCCAAAGCTTTAAATTAATAATTAGTCACTAAAAAAATCATAACTTCCCACCAATTTCCAAAACCAATGTACTCGTAAACTATATATAAGTCAACAAAGCTCATAAATTCAGAGCCAATCTCCATATCTGAAGACTAAATACAATCACTAGAAGCAATGGAAGCAGGAAAGCTCATAACTTTACACCTTTCAGGGAGAGAGAGAGAGAGGATGGGTTATTACCGATGGAAGCAAGTCTTTGCTTCTTGCCGGAGCCAGGAGGTCTACCACGACCACGTTTGTTAGAGTTTGGGGACATGGAGGAGCCCACTGAAGGAGACAATGCCAAGGAAACAGAACCGTCTTGTCCGTATTTCCTAGGCCGTCCTCTCTTCCTCTTCAGAGACGTCTCACCGGAAGTAGGAGGAGGAGCAGCCACCGCTGAAGAATCAACCGGAGAAGACTCCATTTGCAAAGGAGGAGACACGAACCCAGTGGAGCCGCCTCCTTGGTTCTGGTAATTGGGATTGGAGAAATGGTGAAACCCTTGAGACCCGTGAAATGGCTGTTGAGTCTGAGGAGGAGGAGGAGGTCCAGAACCAGGCATGCCTCTCTGGATGTAGTAAGAGCCCATTGCTTCTCTTCGATCCATAGCTTCTGAAAGGTTCGAACTTTGTGGCTAAGGGGGATGCAAAAGGAGAAGGAAAGATCTGAACTCTTTTTCAATTCTTTATATGAAAAAGGATAAGAACAAAGAGAGAATCTAAAGGGTCGATAAAAGATGTAGACCTTGAAGGGTAAGTTAACATGCAACCTACAAATTCATTTGACCTAATTGGCTTGTGTAGCTTCAGTATCAAGAAGAGAAAGAAAAATTTCCATTCTTTGAACAGAAACAAGAAATGAGATGGGAAGGAGTTTTCTCACTCCATCAACAATGGTGAAGAAAGGGTTTTCTTTTTTCTCTCTCTTTAAGTTTTTTTTTTTTAATTCGTAATGTTATGTTGCTTTTTTTTTTTTTTTTTGCTTTAGTGGAGTGACAGAGGAGGAAACAGGACAAAACAAAAAACTATCAATCAGATCCCTTCCCTTCCTGCTAAATTGAAAGCATTTACTGTACTTAACACACACAATGAGATTATTTTCTTCGTAAATTCAAATTCGAAATTTCAAAGATTTTGATGTCACACTTTGACTGTAAGGCTCGCTCTCTCTCTCTATCTCTCTCTCTATATAGACTTCTTTCTAGCATCTAGCATTTCATAGGCGTATGTGTGGCTTATTGCGAAGCTATTGATAGGGGCGTGTGTGTCAAAACCAAGAACATCTCCGATGTATTTTTTTATTTTTTTTTTAAAAATAAAAAAATTCTATAATAAAGATGAATTTGTCTTCAATGTATTCTTATATTTTTTTATCTAAAAAAGAATATTTTGATATATTTTTTTCTAATTTTACAAATAGTATTTTTTATTTGTTAAAGTTAAAAACCAATCCAATCTAGTGTAATATTCACAAATTTATAATATTATTTACGCTCAATTTTTTATAAAAACTATTATATAAATAAAAAGTATGATTATATATTTATATAAACAGTACATTTTCACTAAAAATATTTATTTTGGTTATAATTGTTAAAGTAAAAAGTTAAAAAATCATTTTGTTAATAAAAAAATATGCTTATATTATAGATAAATGCTATTTTTTCTATTTGGAAGTGAAATAGCAATCTCTATTTTCGAGGAAGAAATACAGTAGGATTGAAGTGATTTTACCTCTAAATGCTAGTAGGACATCTTTAACTCAACTCTATTTTTTACACTAAACTCTATTATAAAATAATACATTCTCCAACCCCACTCTATATCCCACTCTAAAATAGTGCAACTCTATTTCTTCTCTATATTTGGAATAACTCTATTTCTTACTATATTATAGAGTGAAATTTTTTTATTTATACTTTAGTCCTTTTATTTTTCAATCTTTTTGTTTTGTAACTATTTATTTAATTTAATTATGCAAACAACACATAATTATGTTTAACACAATATATATAAACATTTAAAATTTATTATTATTAGCCAAAGAAAAAATCACTAAAATTAAAAAAAAAAAAATTTAAGATTAGAAAAAAGACAAATACTAAAATTAAAAATAAGTAACTCAAAATAAAATTAAAACCATAGATAAATAATGACTTAATTTTTTGGTAAATTGCTTCTTTATCGAGCAAGATTGTTAAAATATTGTCAAAATGAGGTAAACGAAGGAGTAGCTTCTTGTTCATGTTGTTGACCACGTCTTTTTTTGTTTGTAAAATTTGTATTTGTTCCTCTTGAAAATATTCACGAACATCTGGACCTTGCACTAAACTCAAGTCACAAACTAAATACTTTTTGATGCATGTATATATGTAACTAAAATATATAAAAAATGTATTGGTGACCAATGCATATGGACTACATGTATAATTCTATATAACATGATATGAGAATGAATGTGATTTTAGCGCATCAACTAAAGTGGGAAGAGAAGTTCCACTTTCACAGATTCAGATTCAGACACGAAAGAATGATAATATTCAATTTGAAGATTTTTTTTGGTTAATTTAGAAAAAAATCAAAGATAAAAAAAATTCATTTCACATTTTGAAATTCGTTAATTGATCACTCGTGGAAAGATATACTAATAGAGATGTTTAAGTTAAAATGTATTATGTTACTAGTAAAATGTAATGTAAGTTTTAATATAATAAATGTTTCATATAAATATATAATTTATAAAAAATTTGTGAAAAATAAAATATAAAGAGTGGATTTGTAAATTTTGTAAGTAAAATATATTAGTTATAAAATTGAAAAAAATATATTTAAGAATATTCCTTTTTAAAGTCAAACATAGAGTAAACTATTGGAGAGAAAATCTACTCTATTTTAGAGTAACACTATTTTAGAGTGAAAACTAATCTAAAATAGAGTAAACTATTGAAGATGATCTTATCGAGGTAAATATAGAGGTGGATTAGAGTATCTCCAACAATTCGCTTCATTTTTATGGGGTCCACCCTTAAAATAAAGGGTTGAAAGGGTGATTCTCCAATGGTGACTTTCAAATTTTTTCTCTTAAAAACTTATATTTTACACTTTAATCCTCAATTTCAGTAATAGTTCATTATAGTCATTAAAATTTTATAAATTAACAATAAACCCATGTTAATATAAGGTATTGACATAATTAGTAAACATATTTAATTATAACATCAAATTACTTATAATAAAAGATAAAAAATATTAACACATAAAATTACATATAATAATAAAACATAAACAATTCAAATTACAATATATATATATAAATATAATACAAAACTAATCAATACGATTATTTCCATAATACTCCCAAATATGCTCAATCAAAGCATTTTTAAGTGATAAATGAACTTCCTTATTTTCTATTCGAGAATACTTTGGTGATTTTGGAGGTTTAAGACTAAATTTACCTTAATATTAGTATTGTAATATATATTTCAATGTGTAATATTTCAGCTTATGGATTTACCGGAATATTAGTATTGTAAGATATATTTTAATGTGTAATATTTTAGTTTATGTATCTTTTATTTTGATGTAAAATATTATGATTGTATTATAATTTTGTATTTGTGTAAAAAAATTCGAAATATATTATATGAAATAATATGTTTATATTATATTTTTATTAATATTAGTATATATTGGTATATAATATTTATTAATATATTATTATTATTTAAAAATAATTTTATAAGACCATAATTATAATATTTAAGTGTCAATATAGTTATGATAGTTGAATGCCAAATAAGAAATAATAAGTACACAATCATTAAACATATATAAATAGAAGGAGCAAAGTTAAAAGTAAACAGTGTTTTAAAGATCGATACAGTGCTCTTTCAAATTTGAGGGTGTACTGTTCACCCATTTTAAATTTGAAGGAACGAAAAGCAGTTGGAATGCAAAATCCTTTAAAAAATAAAAGGAGAAAGTGCTATATGAGAGACTGAAGCTCACGCTCAAGAGATGGAGAGTGAGAGTAAGTGATGTGATGTAAGTCAATTCTTGTTCCTCTCTGGCGTCCACTTCATATCTACTGAGTACTGATGATGATGATGATGATCAAAACTGGCAAAGCTTTCAAATTTATCAAACCATTAGATTTGAACTATATAGTTGACCATAAATACTTGAAACTGTTACTATTATACATTCATTAAGACAACTGTGCATAACATGAATTAAAACTGCCTTTGTGTGATATATGAAGTCGTTACTGTTCTTGTCCCTATTCTATTCCCATGTAAATTTAAAAAAATTCTTCAAGAACCAAGAATCTATCAGACAATACAGAATCTGAACTTGATAGCTCATGTGAATATCAAACCAAACAGATTCCATAAGCTTAGACCTATAAAGATTAAGGTAGAAGAGCCACATTGATTCCAACGTTAATGGAACAAAAAATTAATGATTTAGTGTGGTTTTTGAGAAATTATGTGTTTCATGTGTGACAAAGATACGCTTTATCATTTGTCAAGCTCCATTGTTTGAGCAGCTGGAGCTGCTGAAAGTTAACATTTAATTTTACTCTAATTACTACAACTTAGCTTTGTAGACTTGTGTTAATATAAATTTAGAGTTCATATGAAAATGTTTCACTTGCCTAGGTATATAACGAGAAAACGGTCATTTCATACCCAACATATCACAATATGTTAAATTCATACCCGATTTATACCACTGTGCAAAAACATACATACACTTTCGAAAATTTCAAATAACATGTTGTTTATCTTTTTGGCGAAATCATACACCGATCGCCACATCAGCTGACATGCCATCTAATTTTGCTGATGTGGATGCTAAGTCATCTAATTTTACTGACGAGGCTGCCATGTGTACAATTTTGTTTCAAAAAAAAAAACTAAAATAGTCGTTTTATAAAAATAAATTTTTAGAAAATGTAAAATTTATAAATTTGTATATTTAGTAAAATTAACAAAAATTAATTAAATAATAAATTTTAACCTTAAATGAGAGACATATTTGTATATCTTATATAATCAATTTACATCATAAATTCTTTAAATGTAGCGTTCGGGTACCCGTTAGGTTTAGATCGGGTTTTTGAATTTTGGTTATATTTTGTAACACATCCTATGACCCATACTGGTATTTTGTAAGTATGGATCAGAATCAGATATAACACATCAAGTTTAAATCGGTTTTCTATCACATCCTAGAAACCGTAAAGTAGCCATATATCATTCGAATGAGTTATACCGGAGCAGTTCGGATAATCCGAAGTAAAATATAAAATTTCTACGAAAATCATAAAAAGATATATATTTATGAACAACCAATAGCATTGCATTTGAATCATTACAACACATATATAACTCTTATAAAGATGATATTGTGACTGGATCAGAAAATTTACAAATATATCGCTTGTATAAGATTAATATTTTATTATTTAATTATTTTTTTGTTAATTTAATTAAATAATAGAAATTTATAAAGTTTTACAATTTCTAAAAAATTGTTTTCTTATAAAATGACTATTTTTTATTTTTTTTATATAAAAAAAATTGTACACGTGACATTCTCATTAGCAAAATTAGATGACGTGGCAACTGATGTGTCGACTGGTGTATGATTTCGCCAAAAAAATAAACAACAGGTATATTATTTGAAATTTTCGAAAATATCAGGTATGTTTTGGTATGGTGGTATAGGTCGGATATGAATTGAACATATTGTGATATGTAGGGTACGAAATGGCTGATTTTTCGTACATAACCAAATCTAGAAAAATTAAACAGACCCTGTAGTATCAAGAACTATTCAGTCTTCATATACTCTTGGATTAATTGTAGTCAGCTATTTATTCTCTCTCAACGACGCCGTCTCGTAGAAACTTTCATGGACCAAAACAGACCTAGGTTATATGACACTAAGGCCCAATAGAATATCAAAACGGAGTCGTTTTAGCACGGAGCGTAAACAATCCTTGATCAACCGTTTCAACCACCTTTTTAATCCATCACTTGTTCACCCTCTCTCTCTCCTCACGCACCTCACGTCTCCTTTTCATCACTGTTCCTCTGTAATCATCCCCTCAATCTCCACCAAACCCTAAACCCCTAATGCATCAGGCCATGAATCTATCCCTTTCTTGCGAATCACGGTTCCCTATATTCTCCACCGGTCCCCGCAAAACCTTCCATCTCAAGCCTCCACGCGTCTCATCAGGCCCTGAGCCAGGCACCAAAACCCCAACCGAGAATCTCGTCTCGCTCCTCAGAGCGGTCCCGGACTGGGCAGACGAGATCAAAGAGCGTGGGATGCAGCAGAAACGCACTCTCTACACACACGAGA
The DNA here is from genome assembly GCF_000695525.1 of Brassica oleracea var. oleracea. Classification (NCBI taxonomy): domain Eukaryota; kingdom Viridiplantae; phylum Streptophyta; class Magnoliopsida; order Brassicales; family Brassicaceae; genus Brassica; species Brassica oleracea. The sequence goes on along the minus strand of NC_027751.1, from coordinate 25,579,355 downwards.
AATGGGTCGAACACAGAAGCTCTCTCCGCCACGTGCGTCACTTAGTCTCCTCCTTCTCTTCGCGCGTTATACTCTCTCTCATCCCTCCCGTCTTCTTCTTCACATCGGTGGCCGTCCTCATCGCAAGCTACAACTCCGCCGTGGCTTTGGAGTGGCTCCCTGGTATCTTCCCCATTCTCAGATCCTCCTCTCTGCCGTATCAGCTCACGGCTCCTGCGTTAGCTCTGCTTCTCGTATTCCGCACGGAAGCTTCGTATTCTAGGTATGAGGAAGGGAGGAAAGCTTGGGTTAGGATCATTGCTGGAACTGATGATTTAGCTAGGCAAGTGATTTGTTCTGTTGTTGGGTCTGGTGATGAGTTGGTCCTTAAAGACTTGCTTCTTCGTTACATTGCAGCTTTCCCTGTGGCTCTTAAGGTGATTATCAGTTGTGTCTTAATCAATATTCAAAAGTTGCTAGGCCATAAATATACGTTTTTTAGAAGATTAGCGAATAGGCAGATTATTCGGGCTTTAACGAATTATTATATTGGTTAATTATGTGTATATATATATTACATCTATATATTGATAGTTGGTAGGTTTAATTATAAAATTGTTTTGAAGAATTATGAAAATTAGATCAACAAATATATTGAACAAATTTATGAATTTTTACTAACATTATTACTTAATTTAATAGATTCAGATTAATCTAGATTGATTTTAACCAATTAATAACATTTTAAACTCAAACCGAATTGAATCCTATAAATCAGATTTTAAGAAAATCGGCCGATTTATAGCCTAGGCTGATTTTTAAAACCATGGTCTTAATATTGGCTTTGGTTTGTGTGCTTGTGTAATAAAAGTTTCTGCTGCAGTGTCATGTGATTTATGGTTCAGATATTGCAAGAGATCTCCGGAACTTGATTGAAGCTGATGACTTGTCTCTTATTCTTGAGTCAAAGCATCGTCCGCGTTGCGTAATAGAGTTCATTTCTCAGAGCCTTCAGCTGCTGAAACTAGACGATACAAAGAGAGATTTGTTGGTAGCTTTCTTGAAACCAATTTTACTATGATTCTTGAAACCATTTTGGCACCAAAAACAATGTTTATTTGGGTCACTGCAGGAATCAAAGATGTTGCATTTACACGAAGGTATTGGAGTTTGTGAACAGCTAATGGGCATTCCGATTCCTTTGTCTTACACACGGTTGACCTCGAGGTTTTTAGTCTTTTGGCATCTGACTCTCCCAATCATTCTCTGGGATGAATGCCACTGGATTGTTGTTCCTGCTACTTTCATCAGTGCTGCTTCTCTCTTCTGCATAGAAGAAGTAGGTTTCTCTATTTCATCCTCTTTTGCTTGAAATCTTTTTAGCTAACCAAATCAAAACTGTGCAGGTGGGTGTTCTTATAGAAGAGCCATTTCCTATGTTGGCATTAGACGAGCTTTGTGATCTTGTGCATAGTAACATCCAAGAAGCTGTTAAGTCTGAGACTATCATACGTAACCGGATCCTTGCAAAGATAAAGCTCCATGAGTTCAAGCACTCACCAAATGGTCGGCATTAGATCTTGATTTCCCACTGTTGTAAGTGATGCATTTTGTCTTCCTTAAGAGGGGTTTGAAGTATGTAATGGGTTAGGTTAGGTTCGATATATACATATTGTATAGAAACACTTCATACGAGTTGCTAGGGAAACTATTTGCCTTGAGGTTTGTATATATGCATGCAGATTCTACATTTACACAAGTCAATAGTTTGGTTCTTGATAGGAGCAATTTACATTGTTGAATATTTTGTATACAAGAATCAATTACATTGAACTATTGAAGTTACCTTCTAACTAAGCTCTGTTCCATGAGGCGGCAAAAAGCTACGCAGTTTCTGTGTCTTCCTTTTAAGTTTCTCTAGTTTCTCCAAGTCGCCTTTGCTTGATAAGGAGGTTAAGACTGTTTCGTTCACACACCTTCCTCTCTCCACTGTCTGCCTCTGAGCACTCAAACGCATCATTGGCTCTTCTTCCAGCATACAGTGCAGTGGTAAGAAGTTCCAGCACGTGGCCACAGGTCTAGTCCTAAATTAACTTCACCCTTCTGACAGAACAGCTTCATCAGCATAACCACAGTTGGTGTTTTGGGAACCAAACACCTTCCCTTCGTTTTGTAGTAAAGCTCACACACCCTATCAAACCCAAACTCTTGCATTTCATCATTCCGATAAACATAGAGTGGAAAGTCACACTATAGGCCTCGATCCCTTTCTCTTCCATCTTCCTCCGCATCTCATAAGAGCACTCATCAATCAGGCACAAACCCTCTATCGGGAATTTCAACGAACAGTTGGTGTGCTTTGATCTTGTTCCTCGCTACACCTGCTCCATGGATCAACGTAATGAGTATCTATCAAACCCATCGATTCTAATCCCATAAGTAACAGAGTTTGGTCTAAATCCTCTCTTCACCATCTCATGGTAGAAAAGCTCTGTAGCTGTAAACATCACCAGAAACGGCAAAGCTTCTGAACCAGTTAGAGTGTTTCCTTCGCTCGATTTCTTTGTCCACGTCAGTAGGTATCTATCAGTCTCGTTGACACCGAACTTCTTCTTGAATATCCAAATCTCGCGACTTTACAGAGAAGGATGCTCATGGACTTGAGGGCTAGCAAAAAATAATGATGTTTTGGGAAGGGATGATCATTGATGATAGTGGTGGTGATACGCTCGATCTCTGTTATGTTTCTTGATGATGATAAGATTGGAGTAAGGAGACGTTACGAATCGGAGGAAGTCTTCTTCAGAAAAATCAAATCGGAAGAAAAAATCGAACGAAACTTAAATGGGAATTGATAATGTCTGGTACAGTTTAACCAATTCGAACCGAAACAAAATCAAATCGGGAAATAACGTTATTCTAAATTCGGTTTTTATTGGTTGGTTATTACTTATTAGTAACCTTGTGCGACGGCTCGAATCAGCTACTATCATAGATAACCAGGAGCTGCGCCGTCCGTCGCCGTCGGTATCAGCGGGAAAAGGAAGTTCCTTTGACGGAGGCTCAGAATATCTTATTACCGCGAGTCTTGATCGTGCATGAATTTTTAGTCGCTGTCGCTGTCTCTGTCTCTGTCTAAAGTTCTGTTATTTAGCGTATGCACGGAAGGTGTTTGACGATATGCCTGTGAGAGTTTATAGATTCTTTTCTGATTGAAAGTTTTTAAATATAGTTTGTGTGGGGAGAGTTTTTTTTTTTTTTTTTTTTTTTTTTTTGGAGAGTCTTAGTGGATTTAACTTAGAAAGATCTTCCCTTTGTTACTATTCTCTCATGAGGGATAGATTCAGGGAGCATTGAAGGGTTTAGTGAAAGAGGTAGAACTAGCTGCACTTTGAACTTCTTTCTTGTTGCTGTGCGAGTAATGTAAGCATATCACTTATTGGACTGCAGTAAGTTTGGTGGTGGTTGTGATACTCTAGTTGCAATGACAACGGAAACGGGAAGGAAGAAGAGAACTCCACAGACTCTTAAGACAGATACGAGCCATACGGCACTAAAACTTGTAAGATTCTCCTCCTTGAAGCATCATACTTTGGATCTTTCTTGATAACCATGTTTGCGTTTTTGGAGTAGCCATCCTTAAGTTCCTTACTTGCATTGATATCCTTTGGTTTGTGTTTCATCTCATTGCTTTGTGTTTGCTCATTTTCCAGGCTGAGAAGTGGGTTGCCAATATGGCAACGCCTGCAGAGGATGAGCCTGAACAAGAAGTTCGAACCCACGGGTAAAGGAATGTTTCCTTTTTTTTGTACATGTTAATTTGCATATGTAAAGCTGAATATAAGTATCATTTAACCCCTCTGCTTAGGCTTGGACTTGGTGCTAAAGTGGCACGGCAAATGAAGCGTAGACCTTCAGACGACCCTCTTGATCAAAAACTACAAGCCAAGTTTGATGCAGGGAGAAGAAAACATGCAAGAACTGACGCACAGTCTGCTAGTGCCAGTAAGAACGCCGGTGATGACACTGAGGATGATGATGACGAATCAGAAAGCAAAAGCCAAGCGTTCGGAAAGAAAAGGCAAAACAGAAGTACGCGTTGTTAGTACTATAGTTTAGAATCATGGGCTTGTTTATTTGGTTCATTGTTCGAACATGATTGCTAACAAACATAATCTTTATCTTATTTAAAGTTCAAGCCTCATGTTATTACCACACTCTATAGTTCATACTCATACAAAACTCTCTTGGCTGAGTAAACTACATAAGCCACTAGAAAGCAAAAACAGAATATTGAAAGTGAAACTGTACACGAAAGTCTAACTAAACAAAAGAGACTCATCATAGGTTGTTGTTGCTGTCCTGCTCCTGCATTGGTTCAGCTTGAACCATGTCTCTGATGATCTCTTCTACTAGATCATCAAGGATCATTTCACTTGCGCCGGAAACAATCCAACCAACATCAAACCTGAGATCCATCCAGCTTCCTGTTCTATCCATGTCTTTCTTCACCATCTGGTCCAAAGTGTGAGGTGAAGGCAAACGTAGGAGATGCCAGTAAACCCCTTCTTGTGCCACTTTAGCTGCGATCTCCATGTCTGAGATTAGCTGGAGTTCAGGTTTCAGGAACGAAACCCAAGGACCTGGATTCAGTTCATTGCCACAGAAGTCTATAAGAACTTCATTGATACAGTCTTGAAGGAGACTCTTATCGTCGCAGAGCTGTGTAGGAGAGAAAGCTATGCCATCTGCCAACTCTGGCTCAAGAAGAAGCTGTTCTGAGTAAAAGGGCCTCGTTAAAAGCTCTTCCCAGTTCAAGCCTGAGGATTTCACAACGGCTTCAATGTATGCAAGTATCAAGTTCTTGTCATCCACGCTTGTTTTGAGATTGTTGGATTCGTCTGGTTTTGGAGAATCATCAGCTTCATCGAATCTTATACAGAGTGGTTGTATCCTCACTTCACCTGAATTGAACCTTGTGCTTGTTGTTGTTGGGCTACTCTCATCATCTGTAAGCAGAGGTTCGAGCACAGAGACGGGGCTTAACTTTCCTTGAACATCAGTGGCCGGTTCTTTGCATTCAGTCATCCTAACTGAAGAACTTGGTGGGGACTCTGGAGGAGAAGAGTGCATTTGGTTGAACATTTCCTGGAGATTAAAAAATATAAAACCTCATTCAAGAAAATGGAGAATGTGTTCATTTATCACATACAGGAGCTGTCTAACCTTATTTGATGATTGTTTATCTCCGTCTTCTTCACGGCATTCATACACATCTTCATCAACATCTTCGACATGTCGTGAAATGGAAGAGCTGGTAGTTTCCGATAACGGTTCTGTCTCTGTCTTCTCAGTTTCCTTTGCTTGGTCTGCAAGCATTGAATCTCACTTTTTCAGAACAAATGTTCAAGTTTAAGTGGATCTAGACATTAACAATTATTGATTTATTTTATATGTATTGTATATTTATATTATATATTTTAGTTTTTGAATTTAGTTATAATTTTTTTGATAAATTATAAAAGTTATATATACGAAAAGAAAGAAATTAGACAAATTTGTGGATTTATACTAATATTATTGTTTAATTTAACAAATCTAGACTAATTTAGATAGATTTTAACCGATTTAAAACTGCATAAATCGGATATTTAGAAAAATGATCGAGTAATGACCGATTTGCTGCTTATAGATGCCGTCTAAGCTAATTTTTAGAACATTGTTCAGAAATCAGAACAAAGAAACATATTAAAACGAGAAGAAGAAACAAGAAAATCACCTTTGGGAACAGAGACATTGATGGTAAATAGTGTTTCATCATCTTTGTCTGAATCTTCACCAGTCAGACCATCTGTACATGAACCGCATTGCAGAATCTTTGACTTCTCGGTTGTTTGGCTTAGAGGGCTAACCAAATCATGCCCAGGGATCAACCTAGGGCTATCTACTGGTGATGAAAACTCAGGGAGAGATAGAATCTTTCCCAGGATTATTGGCACTTCCTTATCTGGTAAACTCACATCTATATCTCCATTTGCAAGCATTTCAGACAAGTGTTTCCTCGCTGCAACATACAAGCCGGACATAGTCTTCTTTGAATCTTCACTTGTCTGGACAGTAACCTCTTCTTCATTACTCTGTATCTCTTCTTCCACGCATCGGTTTTGGCTCCTATCAACAAGAACATCACATGACTTCTTACCGACGGCAGAGTGTAGTCTTCTTTTGATTAAACCGATAAGAAACCGAGAAAAGGTTCTTCCTGTTTTGGACTTGTTGTCTCTAGAATCAACATCCAAACTATTTGGAGCAGGTTTCAAAACAACAATTTGAGATGTTCTGTTTCTCCTCTCTTCTGATCTCCATTTCCTTCTGAAGAATGTATATTTCCTCTTTGGTACCACCACCACAGCCTCTTGTTTTGAGACTGCTTCAGGTCTTTCTTCTTCTATTACAACTCTCTTGGAATCTCCTCCCATGCTTTGAGCATCTTCATGTGATACCTTCTTGAGGAGCGATTCTTCTTCAGAACTCAAAACTTGAAAAGCCTCTAACAAGTCCTTGCAGGTTTGGATCTCTCCTTCTTTCTGAGCTATCAACCGCTTGATCATCTCACTGAACTTTTCTTCACAAACCTTAGTCTCTACATGTTCATCACCAACAATAGAAACATCCTGAGAGCTCTCAGAAGAACAGGTAAGCTGCACCTTCTCATCATTACCTGGATCAGTTAGTTAAATAAACCCTAGATTATTAGTGGGTAAGAATCTTTAAGACTAGTTTCTATGAGAAAATAAAAGAACCTGCAAGTCTTTTGCTACCATGTTTCATATCCATCAAGAAACGCTTCTGGTTAGATCCAAAGATGCTGATGAACACCCACATACATCCTATTTGATTTATACTTTCTCTTCTCCCACAGTTCTTCTCCATAAAACAGTTCACACTAAAATACAAAAAGTAAAGAAACTGTTAATACAAGCAAAGAATAAAATCCTTTCTGAATAATAATAATAAATAATAATACTTGTTTTATATTGATTCATGATCATGCAGTGATCTGTTAAAACTGTGTTTTCAACTTTTCATGATTTTCTATCATCAGTCGCACAAATGCAATGTCATTATTACTGTTTTGAGTGATCTTGAAAAGAACTATATACCTTTCCTTTGGATGCAAGTGAACTTTCTTCTTAAAGAAAGCAAGAAAAGAAGGCACAAAGATTGAAGATTATAACTTTTAGAATCTGATCCGATACTTGCAAGAAGGTTAGTAAAAATTCATTTTACAACTTTGTAGCTGTTTTCCACAAATAGAAAAAAAAAATTCTAAGTAACTAAAGCTCGAAACACGAGGGGAGATGTTGAACACAGTGTTCTCAAAATTAGCAGAAGACCCAGCTGCTTTCTCTCACCAGAAAAAAAATGGAACCACTCATAAAAAATTCATAGAAAAAATATATAACTATTATTATAAAAATTGGAGGATTAGGCATAAAGTTACACGAGTAGTAATATATATATATATATATATATATATATATATATATATATATTAGAAAAAGGTTATATATAGTAGAAAAAGGACATAAAACTAGGTTTTCAGAAAGTGTAGAAACTGCTAGTAGTATTGCTTTTGTTCACTTCAATGTGCAGCTAGTAGCCATTGAAAATCTCACCAATATTGATATATTTTTGACATTTTATGTGTTTTGTGTGTTTAGTGCCTTCACGAGACTGTAATGAATGTGTTTATATGCGTATATGTATACTTATACAGAGAGAAGGTTTGGTGAAGCTGAAGCAGGTATGGTAATGGTCCTCTAGGAGTTGCAACCAATACCGTGTACATGACGAATGTGTCGGGAGGGGTACAGTGGTAATTTTCATTAAGATGGAAATTACAAAGTCAAAATAGTTGATAAAAATAGGAAAAAATAGTCGAGGGAGATATTAAATGAAGGAAAAGTCTAAAATGACTTGCATTATACACATTTTGCTAATATATATATATATATATATATATATATATATATATATATATACAAATCATATTCTGTGACATAATATGAAATTTGTTGTCACTGCTGTGAAATAAATTAATTAGCTGAAGTTGATAGCTAGTTCAAATGACCAGTTCTCCTATGTCAGCAAACCTAGTTTATCTAGATCATAGTTCTCATGCAGGAGATGAAAATTATGGGTTAGGAAGCTGAGGTTGATAATCACCTACTCACATAGTTTAAGTTATTATATATTTATTCTAAAATGTATACAAATATTTTATGTATAGTTTTATTTCGTACTTATACACAATAGTAGTTATAGTGTCCATTATGCAATGTAATGACCATCCCATCAAACGAAAGAACCCTTGTATCATTTGTAATCAATTAAAAGTTTGAAATTAATATATGCCGACAGTTTCAAATGTGAATGTTTATATTTTGTATTAACCAAAAAGGGATTCTGAAGATTAGGGAATGTGTTGCGATTCATAAACGACGACGTTATCTGTTTACAGTACGTACCCAACATATTAGAAAACAAAGCTGTGAAAATGGACATACCAATCATTTATTCCATTGGATTCCCCCCAACTACAATACCTTTTAAATTTGTCTTTTAGACATCTTTTAAATAAGTCTAAAAGTTGCATTATAACGTTATATCTATTGAAGATTTATAACTTTAATAAAATGTTAAGTGGATTTACTTTAAAATAATTTAGCTTCTTAGCATATCATTTTGAATCTGTATCAAAAAAAAGAATAAAATAGGGTGAAGATAATCGTCATATTTGACTAACACTTTCGTTAAGCAATTGTAATCTCATTACAAAAAAAAAATTAGTCACCAGCATGCAATTGATCCAACCGACGTGTTTGAGTAAATTTCCTGAAAATGATGAAATGCGTGAATATTATTCTGTTGAAACTAAAACATCACTAGTGGATGGTTTCATATGATTTGCAGTAATCAACTATCAAATTATATAATTTTGTATATAAACATCCTTGGCTGTTTGCCAAGCATACACACCAATAAGTTAACGCCATCTAGTTATGTATTGTTTGAAATATGCACTTAACAACTAACTCAACCCATCTACAAACTAATAAATAATATTTGCTTATTTTCAATATTGTATTGGTAATATAGTTTTATACTATATTCTCTTTTGTACATAACAAGCTTCAAAGATTTTGAAAAGTCTGTGAATGATTGAGTTAGGTTTGTGCGATGTATATGTCTCTTGCTAAAACACGTATATTAAATGTCTATTGCGTTGTATATTATACTCTACATGTACCGCAAAACATTGTTAGTTATAGTGCATGAATAAATTAAGATAGATGGATTCATATTCAATTAACAATACAATATAATATAATATATGCATATATGTGTGGAATTAATTTAAAGGATTTATGATATTTTAAAACCACAAACAAGACAAAAAAAAGAATTAAGAATTGGATTGGACGAAGATGGTCATTATACTTTTACCGACTACTCCCTCTGTTCCCAAAAGAAGAATTTTCTAGAATATTCACGCATATTAAAAAAATAATTAATTTTTTACAATTGAATTTATTATTTATTTTACTATACATTTTTCAATAAATATTAACCAATAGTATTCAATCAATTCAAATATTTTCAATTAATGTTTTTTAAAAATATACAACTTTTCAGCATTAACTACTAAAAATACCTTAAAATTTTAGAAAATTTATCATTTTGGAACAAAAAATAAATCTAGAAAATACTAGTTTCAAGAACAACAGAGGGAGTATGTTCCAACTGTATAACGTTAAACTTTATCCTTAGTCTTTTCCTTGGTTAACATTAAAAAAGAAGAAGAAAATATGTGTGTACCGTTTTGTATTATATTTTTGCTTGGCACGAAATTATCACAATTGAGGTATGGTAAAATTCGAGACTCTTTCATAGAATTCCAACAATTTCTCAAAAAGAACAATGGAAAATTGATTGTACATATTAGAAATTATTTATGATAAAAACATACTTATGAAACTGATAGCTAGTCCTAAAATTCATAGAATTCGAAATAATTACCAGTTAACCACTGAATGATCCAACTGTATAACTTTAAACTTTATCATTTATCCTTAAACCTTCTTATTGGGTAACCAAAAGAAATATATAAAATATAAGGTAATGACTGCACATCTTGATGTTTTTCTCTTTAGCAATTACATCACTCGTGAAGGTTAATGCTACTAAAACTCTATAGCACATCTTTATTCGATCTGATCCGCTCCAAAACTAGCAAGATATATATTTGGTGTTTGGATATCCGATTTTTTATTTAAAACTAGATATCCGGTTTGATTCATTTAAATAAAATATTTTTTTTTAAAAACTAAATAAAAAATAAAAAACTAAAACTAATATAAAATAATAATATTTGTTACAAAAATAAAATAAAATTTAATTTTAAAAGCCCTAAAACTAAAATAATCAATTTAATAAATAAATTATTATAAAACTTAACATAAGATATAATAATATATATGACAAAAAGATATAATAATATAATTATTTAATGTATGTATATATGCATATAACGAATTAGATCAAATATTCATTCTTAAAATTTTAGTAATTTTGATTTGATTGCTTTTTGTATATTATATATTAGTATTTGTTTTGCTTCATTGAGTTACGGATATTCAGATTTTTTTGTTCGAATCAAAACAGGTAACGAGTCAAAAAATAATTTTATGTATCCCAACCCGTATGGATACGTCAGAAGTGTATTATTGGCGTTTAAAACTTTCTATTGATTCTATCCTAATATGAAAAACCTGTTCTGCACATTGGTGGTGTAACCCATTCAACTATGAATTGGTGATCTCACTTATGATGTATTTGTTTGAACAATTGAAACTATCCTTTTCACATGCAATCGAACAATTATTTCCTTTGAGTATTTAAGAACTGTGGACGGAGCTTGTTTGCTTAATGATCTTGAATTAAAACATTTAAAGCGCAAAGCTTAATCACTACGCGGCTAATGAGACCAGGTCGTTAAAACCGGTTGACTATCAGGGGTATAACAGTCAAAACATGTGAAAATTGGCGGTGAAGTAAGCAAACCATACGTTAGCTTCTGAGTTTTGACGACATCAAACCTGAAGAATGTCTAAGTTTTATTTTTCACGTATACCAGAAATTACGATCTCACTTTCCTTAACGTTCAGACATTTATCTTGACGAAGACACGAACCATCACTTCAAATTCTTTGGTCGGCTCATTGAAAATCAGAACCTTATCCATTATTTTAAGTTTCCTATATATATATCTTTATGTGATAAGGCTATAAATCAGTTACTACTGATAGATCAAATCTTGTTTCTGCAAAATACTCTGTTTCTTTATTTGGACTGGAGTGAGATAACATTAAAGATTGCGCTCCAGGAAACGGTGAAAACGGTTGGCTCTTTAAGATTCTGTGGCAGTGAATCAGTGGAGACTAGCAAGAGAGATATGGTGATGGATGATAAGATCTATGTAGCGGTGACAGGGAGAGACCTGGAAAACAAGTCTAGCCTCGTTTGGGCGATACAGAACAGTGGAGGCAGAGAGTTTTGCATCGTCTATGTCCAGAAACTGCGGCTTTGTAGAAAAGAGAAGGAGAGAGCACATAAGATTGTAGACAAGTACCTTAATATATGCAGGCAAATGCAGGTACTATTACTAATTATCCATATGTTTTTGATTGTACAAGAGATGTTTGATTCCTAAAGTTCAAGTTAACTTGTGAATTAGGTCAGTGCAGAGACGATATACATCGAAATGGATTCAGTAGAGGAAGGTATCCTCCAATTGATTTCTAACCGCGGAGTTAAGAAACTTGTCATGGGAGCAGCAGCTGATAGACACTATTCAATGTAAATGGTTTAACTAGCATGTACTCAACTTTTTACTATCTTAAGTTTGGATGTATTGATCAAGTAAATACTGTTTGCAGGAGAATGAGAGACTTGCAGTCCAAGAAAGCTATTTTCATTCGCAGAGAAGCCCCTGCTACTTGTCATATATGGTTTACATGCAAGGGATACTTAATATGTTCAAGGTTTGGCCAAATTGGAGCAGGAATGGTCTTTGTCTCATTGAGTTTTTCTTGTGAATAACTTGTCTCACAAGTTATTTTTGAATGATATCAATACAGGGAAGGTAGGAGAAGAGATGACTTGTATTTAGAATGTGCATCTTCAAATTCTTTGAGCCAATCTAAGATAACTAAAGGAACTGAAAGTTTTCCAAGCTCAAGTATGGTCAAAGATGATGATAGGATTCAAGTATCTGATGCAATCAAAAGGGTACATATATAAGTTCCTCCAACATGTTTTTTTTGCTTGGACTGGAAGCATCAAACTTTTTCTAACTATATCTCTTAACAAAATGTAGGCTAAACAGTCAGAAAATGTGTATATCAGTGAGCTGAAATGTAAGAAAGAAACAGAGAATGCACTGAGAACAACAAAAGAAGAACTTGAGAAGATGATAAGAAAGCTTCAATACAAATACACCTTATCAATGGAAGCAGTGAGAAGACTTAAACAAGAACAAGAAGAGTTGAAGATAGAGCTTAAAGAAGTATCAAAACTGAGTAGTAACCGCAAGAACCATGGACCACCTCAGTACTTCATATGCCCCATTACACAAGTAAGAGCCATTAATGCAAAGATCAATGAAAATGGCATAATCAAACTGTTATAATCATAAGATAAGTCATAACCAGAAATTTGTTTGTAGGATGTGATGGAGGATCCACATGTAGCAGCAGATGGTTTTACATATGAAGGGGAAGCCATAAGTAGTTGGTTTGAGAGAGAACATGAGACTTCTCCAATGACTAACAAGAGCCTTCCTCACACCAGCTTGGTTCCAAATCTTGCTCTTCGATCTGCAATCCAAGAATGGCTTCAAGCATCAAGCTCCTGAAACATTAGCATTAACTCCTTGTCCTAACACTAGCCGGTGTTGGCTGGTATGAGTCCAAGTCTTTTGTAATAATCTTTATCTATTTATGATATTATTTTGTAAATCATTATTTTTTCATTAATACTATGAATTTTACTTAAACATAAAATATACCACCAGATAAAATATGACCTCTGGCATATTCATTGATGAAAAATCTGATTGATTTCTATATAATATTATTATCATATGGTGCAATTTTTCAAAGTTCAACTCAAATATGTTTATATTTTATATTTATAAACGACATTGACTAATCTCCTTGAGTTTGATAAGTCACAAGAAATAATAATAGATATACAAACTCCAGATGGAATATCCGAAAGAACAGAGCAACACAAGAAAGGGTAGACACATGCTTCCATCGGATCTTTTCTTTCTTGATTCCCAAATATATCTGAACATTTGGGAAGAAGGTAAAAAAATAAGTCTCTTGTCTTAAACGAACCAGTCTCAAAATTTTACAACACTTTTCCCCAGAAGTATGGAGTTTCAGGGAGCAAGAGAGAACAACATGGAGGAGGAGGAGGAAGCAGCAGAGGAGAGAATATATGTTGCTGTAGGGAACGAAACTGCCAAGAACAGGTCAAATCTCACATGGGCTATAGATAACTCTGAAGGAAGCAAGATCTGTATCGTTCTTATTCACCAACCTGCTCAAATGATTCCTGTTTGTAAGTTCTTTCTCTCCCCCTTGCTCAACAACTCCTAAGTTCCAGAGATTCAATGGCTGTGATTAGGGATGTCAAGGTTACTTTAGTCATGTATCAAAATCTTTAATTATAAACTATATGACTTTTGAAACAGAGCTAAAAAGGGGTAAAACATATAATTAGCCCTTGTTTTTTACAAGGCTAAGTTTTAGCCAATTTATTTTGCTTCACATCATTTATACAAAATTTAAATATAAACCACAAAATTAATTTTCTGAAGTTTTCCGCCAAAACCGCAAAATCGAATTTTTGTCTCAAAATATCAAAATCGAGATTTTCCGCCAAAACTGCATATTTTTTCACTAAAAACATAAACAATCTGTGATATTAAAAAGAGCTTAAAGATTTTGACTTTTAACTGCTCTTTTTTCTCTTCCAGTGGGTACCAAATTTCATGCTGCAACGGTAGATGAAGAGTTAGTGAGAGCATACAGAGAAAAAGAAAAGGCCAACACAGACAAGATTCTTGATGAGTACCTTAGAATTTGCCTGCAGAAAAGGGTATGTATGTGTATGTATGCATGCAAATACGAATATGAGATATGAAGTTTCTGCCATTCCTAAAGGGGATCGGTTTTGCAGGTCCACGCAGAGAAGCTGTGCGTTGAAATGGACTCGATAGAGAAGGGAATAGTGCAGATGATTTCTCAGAACAGAGTCAAGAAGTTTGTAATGGGAGCAGCTGCAGACAAACACTATTCAACGTATTGTTGTCTTAGGCTCCAGCCTCTTTCTTTTTACACATCTCTTGAGTTTTGACATTGGTGGTTTATCAATTTGCAGGAAAATGGTGAATTTGAGATCGAGGAAAGCCATCTTTGTCTGCCAACAAGCATCCGTGACTTGTCACATTCGGTTTGTCTGCAAAGGACATCTCATCCATACAAGGTTCAAGCCAGTGTCACTCTTTTTCCATACAGATATATATATATATATATATATATATACATAGAGACAGCAGTTGATGTTTTATAACTTAGACATGTGTGCAACCAATGTAGGGAACCTATAATAAATGAAGTCCAAGCCCTCTTATCTAGCGAGGTGGAGGAAGGAGAAGAAGAAGAGGAGAGAATATCAAGAACCAGCTCATGTCGGTCAGCTAGTACATCGTCATACTATGGAGGATCTGAAGCTTCATCAAGTATAGATATAGATGAAGTTTCATCAATTATAACGGAAGAGACATTATCAAACCACTCACCTCCTCCCTCTTTACCTGTAAGCCCAGTGACTTTGAACAAGAGATAATCCTTTTAGTTTGTTTGTTACTTTTCTTTCTTTCCTTTGCATTTCGCCGTGACTCATGAGTTGCTTATGCTGCTGTAATCCACCAGTGCAGCGGGATGGGACTAGGCATGATAACCTTCCTGATCAACTCCACCAAACTCTTGCATAGGCTTGCCATCCAAAACCAAAAGCAGCCTGAGTAACCCCACCCTTACCTGAAAAGGTGCAAAGATCTTGATCATATGTGTAAATACGACGTATGTAGTATTTGTACAGCCCATTCGCGTTAGATGAAGCTGATGATCATGTTATGGGAGACTTGTGATGCTAAAGACGTTTCTTCATATTTATAACATGCAGTTCACCTTTATTTTATTTAATTTTACTAAGTGGCTGCTGCGCAACTTGATGAAGGTCTCTAGCTAGATATATATGTTAGAAGTTATATTTGGAGGAGTGTTGACCAAACAATGAATAGTTTAAAATAACAAGTGATACTTACCTATCAAGCATTTCCTTCAAAGCTGGTTAAATTTCATCATCTAAATATAAATATCTTCAAACTCAGTCTTAGGTAAAAAAAATATCATCTTCCATACTAAGTAAGTTAGGTGTTCCTCCCAAGTTGGAGGCAGTCTCATCAACAATTTGAGCACTTCGTTGCTTGGAGTGCAAACTATATGGACTTGAGAAAATATCCATACATAATAGACTCTCTAACGGTCATTCTCGCTGCCCTCACTAAATACTAGTTTAGCCATGAGATAACTAGCAAGTTAACCAAACATCCAAGTGCGTAGTAAATGATCAGACAACAAAGTCCAATCCAGTTAAGCTTACATCTTGTTTAATGATGTCCATATTACTTTCATACATTGATTAGAAAGAGCAAGTCTTCTGGTATAAGCTCGGCCTTGTCACTATTTGTTTCCAATTGAAACACCTCATGTAAACTTTATTTGAATGTCCAGACACTTGATGAAATCTGCAGTAATAGAAAAGAAGCTGAACATTGGCTAGTAAGTTTTCTCTCAAAGAAAAAAACATTGGTTAATGAGTGATTTTCACTTTAAGAAAATGGGACGATGGCGCAAAGGAGGGGGTGGCGGCTACAATGCAATCATGAATATCAACCAGAACAATAGAAAAACCATTTCTCTAAATTATATATACTGACTGAAGGGACAAATGGCATTAGGTGAATGGAGGCTTTAGATATGTTTTGCGATGTGTCACGTCGAGGATGGACTGGACGGTTATGAATACTTAATTTATATTTTCCAAGAGAAAGTCCAAAACTATTTTACACATACTTTTTTTTTCTCTATGCACCATGGGGCTTCATGGTCGGTCTTCTTTTGGTGGTCAGAGATTTTAGGTAATGTTTCAACATTTTTGGTTTAGAGTTGGCTCTACTATACTATTGTGAATTTTAACTCCAGGCTGGCCTTTTTAAAAATACAATTCAATTATTTTTTTGAAAACACACTTTGTAAGTAATCCCCACCTAATAAAAACATTCTAGTTTGGAAAAAAGTTTGTATGATTTTAACTCATGAACTTTCTAAGTATGGTTGCTAACACTTTAAACATGTCATGGTGATAAGTTGAAGAAATAATATGGTGATCAAGAATGATCCAGAGGATGCGGTACAAGAGTGTCTGGCCCACTTTAAAGATAATATGGCAATTAGCAACCACTGAGCTTTTTGTTTTCTTGAACCTTGTCTTTCCTATTTGGCAAATACAGAACACTACAACTCTATTTTTTTTTAAACAAATAATATTTTATATTCTCACATATTAATATATGCAGAATGGTAGAAGTAGAGTATGAATTATAAATGAGGATTATGTTTTGGAGAAGAATAAAGGATTTTTAGTGATTTAAACTCCCAACTGTTTTTAAATCGGATGGAAAATCTCCAACTAAAATTTTATGTTTTTAAGTTTTCAACTATTAAACCGTTAATGTCGTTAACCCTCCCTCAATAAAATCGTCTTTTCTAAATGGAAACCCGTTAAATTGAAATGCAGTGTTTCATATAATCACTTAAACGACACTAGATGCGTACAATCAATGGATATTTTAGTGATTTAAACCTCCAACTATTTTTTAATCGGATAGAAAATCTCCAACTAAAACTTTATATTTTTAAACCCTCAACTATTAAACTGTTAGTGCCTTTAACCCTCCGTAAACAAATGCGTCTTTTCTGAACAGGGACCCGTTAAATTGAAATGCAACATTTATTTAATCACATAAACGACACGAGATGATTTAAACCGCCTTTATCAATGGGCAGGGATAATCACGATTCATCCCCCAAAAAAAATCGGGTTGTTTTTCCTTTTCAAGAACCATCGAAAGTGAGATAAGTCAAAAAGGTTTGGTGTTTCTATAGGAGGTGGACAGCCAGATCGACTTGAGTATAAAAAGGTGAATTTTGGAATGTTAAGTAAATGAACAGGAGAGAAAGAATTATGATTAGATCATCTTCATCCCCACTCCATATTTTGCTCCAAAATGGAGTAATGAACAAAAAATAAAAGTCTTACTCTATTAATGGAATCATCTTTTATTTTTTGTTCATTGCTCAATTTTTCACTCCATTCTAGAGTAAAATATGGAGTAAAGATGTAGATGCCCTTAGAAACAACACAACCTTTTGATTTATCTCACCTTCTATGGTTCTTGAAAAGGAAGAAGAATCCTAATTTTTTTATTTGTGTATGAATTATAATCGTCCCTACCCATNATTTAACGGGTCACTATTTAGAAAAGATAACTTTATTTACAGAGGGTTAAAGACATTGAAGATTTAATAGTTGAGGGTTTAAAAACATAAAATTTGAGTTCAGGATTTTTCATCCGGTTTAAAAATAGTTGGGGATTTAAATCACTTAAATATCTGTTGATTGTAAGAATCTCGTGTTGTTTATGTTTTTATATGAAATGATGCGTTTCAATTTAACGGGTTTCCGTTTTGAAAGGACGATTTTATTGACAGACGGTAAACCAACGACATTAACGGTTTAATAGTTAAGGGTTTAAAAACATTGGAGGTTTTCCATCCGATCTAAAAATAGTTTGGGTTTAAATCACTAAAAACCCAAGAATAAAATGCAGTCGTAGGAGAGAACCAACCGTTTTTTTAATTGTTGTGATGGTATAAGTGTTTTTTATTCACTTGTTCGATAACAATTTTCAGTTTTGATGACAATTATTAGACGATATTTAAATGATAATAACACACATATAAACCCTTTTTATGAATAAAGATTACCGAATTATTACCATCTGAGTTGGGAATGATGCATAATGTACGTATGTGCATCTTATCCTGGCAAGCGCAAGATCATCTCAACTGGAGTTTTGTTCGTAGGCTCGTAGCAGTTAGTAATTAGGCAAATAAATTAGTGACAATCATGAGGAATTTTTTAAATAATCGACATTGATCTATTTTAATTTTTACTAGGAAAAACCCGCGCTTCGCGCAGGATATGTTGATAAATTTTTCAAAATGGTTACTATGGAGTTAATTTATTTATGTTGAGATATCCAGTATTATGGTTATTTATATTATAATAAATTAGTAAATTAACTTATTTTAAAAATAATTTTCATTTAAATAAATAAATAAAATATCATTCACTTTTTCAAAGGATTAAAATTCATAAATTATATAATATTTTTATTCAAAAAACTCAACACATGTTAAGGTGTTGCATCTACAACTATATATTATCTATTTATTTATTTATTTGAAAATCAAAACAATATATTATCTAAAATAATTATATACAAAAATTTAATATTATTCATAATTATAAATATATTAATAATAATTCAATTTTAAATGTAAATTTAAATTTCACTTTTAACTATAGCAAAATCAGTTAAGAAAAAATCTAACAAAACTTACAATAAGTGTAATTTTTTTTAATAAGTGCATTTATTAATTTTTAAATAGTAATATAATATTATTATAAATAAATGAAATAAATTTTATCTTTTAAAAAAATTATATACTATTTTTTATTAAAAAAATAGTTGTTGTCTATATTATATTATGTTAGAAATAATATATGAATTTATTATAAAAATTATATTAAATTTATAAATTAACATATTTTAAAAATCACTTTCATTTAAATAAATAAATAAAATATCATTCACTTTTTAAAGGATTAAAATTCGTAAATTATATAATATTTTTATACAAAAAAAATTCATCATATGTTAAAGTGTTATATCTAAAACTATATATTTTCTATTTATTTATTTGGAAATCAGAACAATATATTATCTAAAACTAATTATATGCAAAGATATGATGTTATATAACTAACCATTAGTTTAAGTGTTACTACAAAATATGCTATTTGAAAACATTAAAATTTTAGTAATTCATTAACGATACTAATTAAAATAAATTTTAACTATAACTCAAAAATCAGGTGTATGCAAACTGTAGGAATTTTTAAAAATATATTTTAAAGGATATTTCTATTTGATTATTTCATATTATTAATTCATTGTAAAATATATTGGCATGTGAAAATAATTAATAACAAAGTAAAAAGTATAAATCAAATCTTGATATATTAATGTCAGATAAGAAATCTAACCAAGTAATTATAGAGTACGCAATATATAACACTAAAATGTAAATTATATATTTAAAAATTTTGTGATAATATCAAAATCACTACATTTTATAAAATGAAAAGTTATCTGCACGAATGTACGGATCAAAATCTTGTTATTGTTATGGTTATCTTGCATCCTGTTTTTTGTAAAGTTGTGTGATGCATTTTGCGTGCCTATGTAACATATTTTTTAAGTAGGAAAGTTGTATTATTTTTTGGATTTTGCCAACGTTTACAACTATTAACATTTAATTCACACTTCAAATCCGGATTCATAATTAGGAAGAAGTCAAAGTAATGTTTGAAATGTGTAAAAAAAGGTAATGTTTGAAATTTTATCCAGAAATTAGAAAAGGTATATGGAGACCATACGGTGGCATATGTTGCTCAAATATTTATTAGTGGCATGAGTCCGATCCAGTTTAAATGTTGTTTGGGTGACATGTAGCTGTTGGTCTTGTACTCCTGTAATTGGCCAAATAACATTCAAGTTATTAATAAAAAAATCATTCAAGTTATTTATCTGTTTGGTAGTCACTGTGATTTGTGAATTTTTTTATATCTCTAACATGGTGTGTTCTTCATGGATGGTCTTGACGAAAATTTTAGAAAACAGTTATTAGTTAATGAGCAGAATATGACAAAAATGCAATTCCATGTTTTCTAGTTTCTTGTGTTTCCTTGATAAAAGCATATGAAAGTTTGAGAGATTGAGAATTACACGTTAGTTGTAGCAAAAAGAAAAGAAAAAAACAAAAAAGAGAATTACACATTAGCCCCATCCGAAAAGTTGAGACCTTCCAAACAATCCAGAAGTGTCACTCAGAATCATCAAAGTCTCTAAACTCACTGAATCTCATAAAAAAAAATTATATCTGATATATAGAAACAGAAGCTTGAAAGTACAAATAAGAGTAACAAAATTTTAATTACATAATCGACGTGGTCACTTTCGGAATCATAGAAGAAATCATTGTTCTCTTCTTCTGCATCGTCTGCTCCATCACCTTTGAAGGCACCTGCAGAGACATTGGCCGCTCTACTTAGCCATTGCTAGGTTTGTTTTACAAAAAAAAATACAGAGTATGTGCAAAAAGATTAATCTATCCCTACTCAAATCGTCTCTCAAGTCATTTCTGGAACTTTTATTGTTATCTTCTTGACGAAGGCTGCATTCTGATTTCAAGCCAAAATTTTTCCTGTGAAAATACTTCTCCCAACACAGAAATAATAAAGTTAAGACCTTCAAGGCCACTTTGGCACACCAGAGACCACTCTTCTTCATAAAAAAAGCGATTAAGCAATCCACTTTTTGTGTTGATTAGTTAACAAAAAGAAACTATATCATCAAAACTATTCAATATTCTTACTTTTAGGTGAATCTATTAAGAATCTATTATGTCGTTAAGCACAATCGAAAACCTAAAGATTAATTAGCGTATTGATCGCAAGTCATTATCTGAGAAACAAACCTTATCACAGCCTGGAACCAGTTCCTGTAGCAGCTTCATCCGTGTATTAATCTTCTCCCTTCTTGCTTATAATCGAACATTAGTAATGAATTAGAAATTAATCCACTGATTAAGTTACTCGTTCTGCCAAGCTATGGCTATCTGTTGCTTCACCACTGCGAGCTCTAACATGAACATATGAAAGCTTCTCGTTCTCTTCCAAGTTTTTGTTATTCTTTTTCGTTGAGATTTTAGCCTATAAATAACATTAGGATATGTGTCAAGGATTCATCAATCACTGGCATCAAATGTCAGCAAAACATAACTTGTGTCTTGATAAACTAAAATTGAGTCTTTGTCTGTGTCAAGTTAACTGTGTAATTGTAATATCTTTAGATTCAATTCCAGAGAACCAGTTCACACTTTATCTTTATGGGATCAGAATTAAGCTAAAACAAAAGTGGGGTTTTTAAAAGAGTAAAGTAACGTAAATAACAAGTAACAAGTGAGGTTGTTTTCGATTTGATTAAAGGCGCTAGTCTAGGAGTTCTTCTTTAGGTAAGAAAATCGCAAACCAAGAAATTATTCAAGTCCAGTTTACACAAGTCTAAACTCGGATCACTCAGGTTGAGACAACCCACTGTCGTGGTGTCGATTCCTTTGCAGATCGGTCTTGATACCTAACCTCTCGTTTGGATCAAGACGCGATAGCGAGCTTTAGAGATCAAGTCCGATATGTTCACAATACACCCTAATATCTACTCTCGCTGACTAGGGATGCAAAGCTCATTCAAATCATATCAAGTTATCAACCAACGGCTAGCTAAATTGATTAACCCTAATTCATGCACTAAGTGACCAGTTCAATGCAAGCAATAAGAACAGATATGAATGTAGACAATCTTAAGATGACTTATTTATGCCTTAGTTTACGAATCCAAAACCCTAGAACCCTAAACTAACTCGCTGACTACTCAGACATAACACAAGAACAAAGAAGCATGATTTATAAATAATACTGCATATAATAGATAATAGAAATCAGAGGGTTCATGATAATATTCTCTATGAGATAGATGAGGCATTCTCCCTTACAAGTATCAATCGCTAAAATCAAAGCTCTCTCAGGTCTTTTCTTGCGTAAAAACTAAGGTAGGTCTCAAGTAAATAATAGGAGACTATATATATAGGAGCCACAAGCGGCTATAGGAAAAAAATAAGAAATCTAGGGCAAATCCCAAAATATTTGGAAACTTCCTTTTTTTTTTATCTCTGCCGCTGGAGCAGGCACCCAGGCTGGTCCGCTCGACTGTTCTGCGCGAAAGACTCCAAATCACACTCTTTTTTTCCTCTTTTCCTCAAGCTGGGTTATCTCCCATCCAATGCAATTCCAGACCTGTAACGACTCAAAAGAACTAAAAAGACTCGATAAAACCTTGAAAACTATTTGTAAGACATAACATATAATGTGCCAAAAACACAATATATCAACTCCCCAGACTTGGATCCTTGTTTGTCCTCAAACCAAATCAAGTACCAAGAACCGAGAGAAAGGTTTGAAAGTGTGGGAACTCACCTATTCTCAGCAACTATACAATAACCACGAATCTCTGAAAAATACAATGAGTTTAGCTAAAACAACACATCCTTACCAAGAACCCCACTGACTGCTGTTCAAAGTGGCTCCATACTCTGTATCTCAGACCTGCAAAAGTTAAAACTTTCCAGACAAAACTCCTTACATTCAATTAAGAGTGGCGTGAGCTTCTTATCGCAGGCATTAGATAGAGTAACGGTCTAGGTATGAAACAGGCCTTTTTGTGTTTAAGTGGAGCTAATCAGTGTTTAGGGGTTACCAAATTTCGTAGAGGATGCAAGATATCGCGCAAAATTGCAAGAGATGATAGATCCATTGATGTCCACAGCCTCTACTCGTTTTTGCATGTTCTTCTTCGGGAATAGTCGCTCTGATCTGCATGGTTCTCATATCTTCACTTTATACTCCTTCTAGTTTACCAGTGGCATATGTCTTTCTTAGGAATTTTCTCCTCCTTCATCACCTTATTCTGAATTACATAAAGCTAAATATTTTTTTTTTTGAATAATACATAGGTGATGGTGACAAAGCAGGAGGTAACATTTTTGCTTTCGACATGCCACTGGAGTTCTTTACTTCACATTCATTCTTGTTTCTCTTTTGGTGGATCAATGGCGGCAGAGCGGTTGCTCCATGTTTTTCCGCCTTATTCTTTAGCAGAAAATTATGTTGCATCAACGAGTAAGAGACTGTGTCGATCCTTTCCTCTCCGGCCCTTTTGTACATATCTGCACATAAGATACTGAATAACAAATGCATGAGGGCGGAACAAAGGCTTTAGGGTTTTAAGGTGGGTACTAACTAAAGATGAGCTAGCCACTCAGGATCAGCAAAATGGATAGAAAGAATAAGAAGTCCTGAGTGTTAATCACGTTAAACCCCAATCCAACGCCCATGACAAGAAGAATTGCAGTCAAATTAAGTTCAAGTTAGATGGAGTTAAGTCTTTCCAGAGTAACCTCGACAAGCTGAGAGCTTTTGTAGAACAAGATGATGTAATGTTAGGGTGTTCTGGATCTACATGTGCGTCTGTTGCTTCTGCTAAGGTCACTGAATAAGATGAATTAAAGCACGAGGGTGGTTAATGCACATCATAGAATAAGGTCCTGATTCCAACAAAGTTTGGACTGACTCTGTGATAACCCGCCCTTCGGGATAAAATAGTCGAGAGAGAAAAAATCATAATCTGGAGCCGAGCATTTGGGAGTCTAAGTATCAGGAGGAATGGTGAGTTTTGATCACATAAAACTTGACATGATTCGAAGAAAAGAGAAGACTGGTTGAACATCAACTTGGTGGTCGAACCGCGGGCGGTAAAGATCGATCGGCAAATTTCGAAGAACGAGGTGGTCGAAGAATTGACCGCGAGGGAACTATGAGTCGAATAAGCTGCTCGATCATAGTTAGAAGATGTCTTAGATTGATCAGACGGACGTTTTGGAAGCATAACATTTTTTGGAAGCACGACGTTTCAGAAGCTCGACGTTTTTGAAGACCGACGTTTCTTCATCACGAAGTTTTCTCGGAAAATCTTCGTATCAGTAAAATATTATTCTTGAGACATAATAAGTTGGAAGCAGGATGGGAATTAAGCAGGACGGGAAGCAAGCACGACGGGATCAAAGCACGACGGAAAAACCCAAAGTTGGGCGAAAACCCTAATTTCGGTATTATGAAATTCTTCGAGGAAGCCGGAGGCTCGGGAAATATTTTTAGAGGATATCAGAATTCATCTGGAATCTATTAAAAATATTTAGAGCATCAGAACAGGAGTGGAAAAATATTTGGGATTGATCGCGGGTCGAAAATATTCTGGAAGGGTCAAAAACCGTGTAAACCAACCAAGAAGCTCGAGGTGTCTCTATGCATATGGCCAAGGCGTTCTGTCTAGCATATCAGCAGCTGAGTGTCAAAAAAAAGGAGGAGGTGTAGACGTGCATGGTGCTGAACATGCAGCTTGACAAGTCGTAGCTCGAGGTGTCGCAATACCTGCGATCTGCGCATGCGAATCGACACGCAGAGGGCGGTGTGTCGCGACGCATGCATTCCAGCCATGCATCAAGCCATCTGTACGTGAGTGGTGTCCTCTTGCATGTGTGTGAGACATGCCTCATGACATGTGTGCAGCATGTGTCGCAGCGCATGCGACCGGAAGCATGCAGGCTGACACACAGTCGCTCGGGTGGTGCGATATTACTGGTCGAAGTTTTCTATAAATATCAGCACCCTCCCTTCAGTTTCATTCATCCTTCTCACACCAAAATCACTTAAAGACGTGGCTTTGAGAGAGAGAGAGAGAGAAGTAGAAAAAGAAAGTAAAAGGTTTGGAGCTATTTCGAGGGTTTTAGGACATTTTCGAGATCAGTTACTCAACCGGAAGTCCGAGGAAATCGTCCAGAAGCTAGAAGAGGCTCTGTCCGAGTTCAGAACGGTCCATTCAAGCCCATTCGAGATTTCAGCATTGGGTTTTGGCTAAGCTCTCTCCGATCGACAAGCTCCTAGAACACTGTGAGTTGGTTTGTTTGAGTTCCACTTGGAACTTAGGGAAGATCGAGTATTCATATAGAGTAGAATGCTCACATTGTTGCATGATAGAGTCCTTAGGGTTATTTATTAAACCGGACTCAATTTAGCACGGGCTAAGCTGAGATGAAATGAAATTAAGACTGAGATAATAACCTGACTAGGACTAGGATGATCGATTATAGTTGAATTGAGATTGAGATGAGATGCATGTCTTGATTATTTACTACTAAGTTGATTAGTTATGGATTAGACATGCCTTAGTGATGATTGCTTGGTAGTGATTATTGTTTGTGCAGAGATTGTGGTATGTTGTTGTCTAGGGGTTCTTTGGCCATATAGGCCGATCTCCTGGTTGTGATGTTGGTACTACGGGTCCTATGCCATATAGGCCGGACTACGAGTACTAGTGGTTAGTGTGGTAGACTCCTGAGTATTGTTTAGTTTTGGATAGGAGTCTTGTCCCTTAGGTCTTTCCTAGGGATAATTGTGTCGAGTGTGTGTTATGCCGACAGCAGGTG
>NC_027751.1:25549901-25553582 GCF_000695525.1 Brassica oleracea var. oleracea | reverse complement strand
AGTCTTATTTGTGTTGGGGGTTGTGGAACCCTCGAGCAGTGTTAGCACCAAGATACGATGTTGTCTTTAATCGAGTCTTGATTGTTAGACTTGTAAGGGATCCGTTTTAGTAGTTGGCTGTGTGGCCAAGGATTGTTATTTGATTAAGGTTGAGCATACCTTAGTCGGTGTGTTTTCAGATTAGCCTTAAGCTTTGTTTATTGCGCTTAGGCTAAGTTGATTGTTATTTTGGGTTGTCGGGGCTAACTACTAGGTTTTGGGTAGAGGTAGCCAGCTCACTGAGTGACCTTACGTTACTCACCCAATTCTCGTTGTCATGTTTTTTGCAGGAGACCAGTTTGTAGAGGATTGGACGCATAGGCCACCAGAGTAGATTTGCAGTGCATTTGGCTACGGTTTGATTCTTAAAATATTTTATGTTTCCGTTGCGTTTTATTTGGATTTGGGATCCCTAAAATGATTAAATGTTCTTAAAAGACATAGAATTGAATTTAAAAATTAACGGGCCCAAATGATATTGGTTTAGTCCAAACCAACACAACGTTAGGTCTTTGTACGGGTTGAAAAGCCTTAGGGCTTGATCTAACGGAACCGTTAACTTTGGGTAAGGGTTGCAAAGCCTTCAGCCTTAAGTTAGCGGGACATGTTAGTGGACGAACTGGTCTAGGTCGTAGAGTAAATTTTATGACTCTGACCGGATTCTCCCTAGCTCGTCATGTAGCGCTTCCGGACCATGGTGTTGGGTTGGACGGTCAGTCATGTTCTTGTTTGATTGTTGGCTTGCCGGTTGGCCTTTCATCTCCAACCCTTGGTTTGGGTCGTCCGTCAGTCATGTTCTTGTTTGATTTTTGGCCGGTGGGTCGACCTATACCTCGGACGGTTCAGGGGTGTGACAGAGGTGGTATTAGAGCATGGTTACGATTATGCTCACTGGTTCCCGTGTTTTCAAATGTTTTCAATAATTTTCGAGTCAAAAGGAGTCGCCAATGCACTCTCTAGGAAATCCGGTCGTGTCCAAGCGTTGGGAAGGGTTTTGTTAGATTATATTACTAGAATTTCGTCTAACCCATATATATTTTTGTAACTTTGATTCCACAGGTTGTTGCACTGGAGTGGTAGGGTGGATATTTGGAGTTATGGAGGATTTCGACGTTTTACCTAGTCCTACATTGGCAGACCTTTTTGCGCCCCAGAGTTTTGATCAGGTTGTGCCTGACATGATCACGACACCTATCAGCATTTCTGATGATGAGTCAGACGATGTGGCGGTTCCAGCACCTATTATTATCATTTCGGATGATGACACCGAGTCAGATAATGATGTTCTGGAGATACCTTCAGTAGCGCCACTGAGCCCTATCACTATTTGGTCTACGGGCAATACAGGGGAGACACCTAGCTATGATCCTGCTGAGGATCATGGTCCTTCTCCTCCGACGCCAGAGATAGGGAGACCATCTTGGTCCCCACCTTTGGAGGCATTTGAGCTACCCATCTCCCCTATGTCACCGGGATTACCCGATCCCACTTATATACCGATGACTGACGAGCAGTACGAGCTTGAGACAGGATGGCTGACACTCTTTTATCGGCCTATGGAGTCTATTGGAGACAGTGAGGACGACCCATCACCTTACTAACCAAACATGATGATTACCGATGACCCTTTTACACAGCCGATCGAGTTACCCCACTATCAGCCTATCTTTGAGACCGGAGAGCCTTCCAGCTTTCCACATGCGGAGGCAGCTACGATGGAGTTACCATTCCCTGAGATCATATATGACATTGGAGAGCCTTCCAGCTTTCCATATATGGAGACAGCCACGACAGAGTTACCATTACCCCAGACTACTTACGAGACCAGAGGACCATCGAGATTTCCAGCTTATGCTCCCGGAGGATCGACTTATTTTGGAGACCCTTACGCTACTCAGTCCTCTTATGGAAAAGGTAGCGAGATGTTCACTGGTGCCGAAGATGGATATGTGGATCCTCACGGATACCCATATCATACTACGACTTATCTTGGAGGATCTGATCTATACCCGAGGTGTTTTGTTTGCAGAGCGATGGGGCACTTGACTGCTGTTTGTCCGAGATATGTGGAGTTGCTCGAGATACCCTACCTACCATGTGCACGACCTGCTGGTGGATTGACGGAGTGGGGGCGCTGCCCCAACTGCGCTATATTACTTTATATATGGCGTCCTTAGACGCTTAGGGCCGGGTAAGTTTGGGTACTAACTTTTTGTTGTGATATAACGGTGTATAGTCTTTTGTTGTGCTATGTGACAGGCTATGTCCCTTTTGTTGTATGATATACCATCAGTAGTTATAAAGGATGTTTTCCTGTCAAGTATATGTATATTTGATGGAAGATTATGCTTTGTAGTGAAAATGGTTATCAGTTTGCGTAATCTATTTAGTAATTATGTGACCATATTATTTAAGTATGCATGTTCTTGTTTGATGTTGCATATTTTAGTTATGTGGTTTGCAAAATGAAAAATGGAGATCGCTTGGACATATGGTCTAACATAACATTTACAATGGTTGAAATATCACACAAAATGTTAGTATAATTGGAACCTTAGAATTTTAGACCGCCTTTTTAAGATTAGGTGGTGGAATCTAGAATGCCTGGATAGGATTGCTAGGTTGCCTGGATAGAATTGTTTGGTTGCTGGTTAACTTTTCAAGTTAGGTTGCTTGGTTAGTATTGCGATTAGTTAGCCTTGCGATAAGTTGTTTGGCTAGTAGATTGTTCTGTAGTGGTTGGCTAACTTGCATATGAAGTGTTCTGTTAAGTTGCAGCTTGTAAGTGTGTTTGTTGATCGAGACTTTAAGGGATGAAAACCTTAAAGTAAAGAGAGTTAAAGGCCAAAAACCCAAAACCCGAAGAGAAAGAGGAAAGAAATATTCAGAGACTGGACCGTGGTATGGACTGGACGATGGACAGAGACAAGGCTTCCCTTCATCAGTATTTGAGGAAGGAGAGTTTGAGAAGAGGAGTAGAGTGTTGATGATATTTATCGAAAGGATAAGATGGTATCATCGGGATGAGGATGTTATAGCCTAGCGATCATTCAGCTGAAGAGTTACGAAGATAGTTGTGGAGACCTTCAGGAGAACACTCAAGGAACATTTGTAGACAGCGTAAAGAGATTATGGAGACAAGTAGATGATGGATGAGCCATGGAAATTCGAGAGCAAAAGAAAAAGGGTCGATCAAGTAGAATTATTGGAGAAGCATCAAGATGGAGCGAGTCTAAAATTTCAAGTGAGACCCAAAGAAACCGAAAGAAACGCGAGCTGACGGTTAAGCGCATTTTATGACCAAGACCACAAGACGGAGTCATTCAAGAAGAGATCACCATCACAACATATCAAGGAGGAGTGTGCCCTGAAGCTGAGCATTTACGCAACAAGAATTCGAGGACGAATTCTATTAAGGGGGGGGGGAGAATGGGATAACCCGCTGATAACCCGCCCATCGGGATAAAATAGTCGAGATAGCAAAAATCTGAATCTGGAGCCGAGCATTTGGGAGTCTAAGTATCAGGAGGAATGATGAGTTTTGATCACATAAAACATGACATGATTCTAAGAAAAGAGAAGACTGGTCGAACATCAACTTGGTGGTCGAACCGCGGGCGGTAAAGATCGATCGGCAAATTT
>NC_027751.1:25549241-25549802 GCF_000695525.1 Brassica oleracea var. oleracea | reverse complement strand
GTTTTGGAAGCATAACATTTTTGGAAGCACAACTTTTCAGAAGCTCGACGTTTTTGAAGAACGACGTTTCTTCATCACGAAGTTTTCTCGGAAAATCTTCGTATCAGTAAAATATTATTCTGGAGACATAATAAGTTGGAAGCAGGACGGTAATTGAGCAGGACGGGAAGCAAGCACGACGGGATCAAAGCACGACGGGAAAATCCGAAGTTGGGCGAAAACCCTAATTTCGGTATTATGGAATTCTTCGAGGAAGCCGGAGGCTCGGGAAATATTTTTAGAGGATATCAGAATTAATCTGGAGTCTATTAAAAATATATAGAGCATCAGAACGGGAGCGAAAAAATATTTGGGATTGATCTCGGGTCGAAAATATGCCGGAAGGGTCAAAAATCGCGTAAACCGACCAAGAAGCTCGAGGTGTCTCTATGCATATGGCCAGGACATTCTATCTAGCATATCAGCAGCTGAGTGTCAACAAAAGGAGGAGGTGTAGACGTGCATGGGTGCTGAACATGCAGCTTGACAAGTCGTAGCTCGAGGTGTCGCAATACCTGCGAT
>NC_027751.1:25545887-25549080 GCF_000695525.1 Brassica oleracea var. oleracea | reverse complement strand
GAGGCATGCAGGCTGACACATAGTCGCTCGGGTGGTGCGATATTACTGGTCTAATTTTTCTATAAATATCAGCACACTCCCTTCAGTTTCATTCATCCTTCTCACACCAAAATCACTTAAAGACGTGGCTTTGAGAGAGAGAGAGAGAGAAGTAGAAAAAGAAAGTAAAAGGTTTGGAGCTATTTCCGAGGGTTTTAGAGCATTTTTGAGATCAGTTACTCAACCGGAAGTCCGAGGAAATCGTCCAGAAGCTAGAGGAGGCTCTGTCCGAGTTCAGAACGGTCCATTCCAGCCGATTCGAGATGTCAGCATTGGGTTTTGGCTAAGCTCTCTCCGATCGACATGCTCCTAGAACACTGTGAGTTGGTTTGTTTGAGTTCCACTTGGAACTTAGGGAAGATCGAGTATTCATATAGAGTAGAATGCTCACATTGTTGCATGATAGAGTCCTTAGGGTTATTTATTAAACCGGACTCAATTTAGCACGGGCTAAGCTGAGATGAAATGAAATTAAGACTGAGATAATAACCTGACTAGGACTAGGATGATCGATTATAGTTGAATTGAGATTGAGATGAGATGCATGTCTTGATTATTTACCACTTGGTTGATTAGTTATGGATTATACATGCCTTAGTGGTGATTGCTTGGTAGTGATTATTTTTTGTGCATGGATTGTGGTATGTTGTTGTCTAGGGGATCTTTGGCCAAATAGGCTGATCTCCTGGTTGTGATGTTGGTACTACGGGTCCTATGCCATATAGGCCGGACTACGAGTACTAGTGGTTAGTGTGGTAGACTCCTGAGTATTGTTTAGTTTTGGATAGGAGTCTTGTCCCTTAGGTCTTTCCTAGGGATAATTGTGTCGAGTGTGTGTTATGCCGACAGCAGGTGTATGCCGACAGCAGGTGTGAAACCCGCCCATGCTAGGCATGTATTGGGGTGGACTAGTGTTTCCTCGCCCTCATATTCAGCGGGTTCAAGGAAACCCCTTATTCGCTGGATCGGGAAGACTCAGAGAGACGGGATCATGGCCTATGGTTGAGTGATTACACAAGGGTGTAATGTGGCAGTGACTCGAAGGACTGTGGGCTATCGCGCGGTGACCCAAAGGACTGTGGGCCGCGGTCGGTTGAAAGTTCCTTCTTCTGGCCTTTGTGGTAGGGGGATAGGATATTACCGATAGAGAGGAGGAACACGATGTCACCAGGGCCCGAGTTTGAGTATTGTGTCGTGCCGAGTAGTCTTATTTGTGTTGGGGATTGTGGAACCCTCGAGCAGTGTTAGCACCGAGATACGGTGTTGTCTTTAATCGAGTCTTGATTGTCAGACTTGTAAGGGATCTGTTTTAGTAGCTGGCCGTGTGGCCAAGGATTGTTATTAGATTAAGGTTGAGCATACCTTAGTCGGTGTGTTTTCGGATTAGCCTTAAGCTTTATTTATCGCGCTTAGGCTAAGTTGATTGTTATTTTGGGTTGTCGAGGCTAGCTACTAGGTTTTGGGTAGAGGTAGTCAGCTCACTGAGTGACCTTACGTTACTCACCCAACTCTCGTTGTCATGTTTTTTGCAGGAGACCAGTTGGTAGAGGATTGGACGCATAGGCCACCAGAGTAGATTTGCAGTGCATTTGGCTACGGTTTGATTCTTAAAAAATTTTATGTTTCCGTTGCGTTTTATTTAGATTTGGGTTCCCTAAAATAATTAAATGTTCTTAAAAGACATAGAATTGAATTTAAAAATTAACGGGTCCAAATGATATTGGTTTAGTCCGAACCAACACAACGTTAGGACTTTGTACGGGTTGAAAAGCCTTAGGCCTTGATCTAACGGAACCGTTAACTTTGGGTAAGGGTTGCAAAGCCTTCAGCCTTAAGTCAGCGGGACGTGTTAGTGGATGAACTGGTCTAGGTCGTAGAGTAAATTTTATGACTCTGACCGGATTGTCCCTAGCCCGTCATGTAGCGCTTCCGGACCATGGTGTTGGGTTGGACGGTCAGTCATGTTCTTGTTTGATTGTTGGCTGGCCGGCTGGCCTTTCATCTCCAACCCTTGGTTTGGGTCGTCCGTCGTTCATGTTCTTGTTTGATTGTTGGCCGTGGGTCGACCTATACCTTGGACGGTTCGGGGGTGTGTTGGGGTCGAAAACGGTTACGACGAAGTTAACGTTCAAATCCCTGAAGAATAAAAACGAAAAGACTTCTTCGACAAATACTTTTTCGAAATAGATTCTTCCTTACGAAAAGTTTTGCGGAGGAAACATGAGATATCGGACAAGAACTCGAAAAGGGTCGCTATACAGCGACCGAACGCGTGTTCCGCTCGGTCGCTACGCAGCGACCGAGCTCGAGCCGAAGCTCGGTCGCTACGTAGCGACCGAGCTCTTCCGAAATGTCGATACGACATTAGTCCATGCATTCTCATCTACCATGCTATCTCCCGAAGACCGTAGCGAACCCATTTCATGTTTCCCGCCATTCTAAGTCTTCGATCAAGCTTTACGGTAAAAACCGCAAGAAGTTCAATCTTTATCGAAAGAAGCCGTAATAAACGCTTAGTGTCAGAAGACGGCCCAAAGGGACCTAAAACATGACTCGAGGCCCAACTTACAATTTCTTAACCAACAGCCCATAAGCCGCATGACGGTTTACGCTTGGTTTGCGAGGAAAGATAAATGTCAAGTTTCCGCGGATAAATACAAAATTTTGAAGATAATTACGAAGATCGGAAAAAATGGAATATCCCCATTTTTTTGCTATGGCGGCTTAAGGGCAGAAGAGGAAAAGCGTAAACCGACCTGTGAGCCAGTATATAAGGAGTCCTAGGCGAGAGGCATGGAGAGGACTTTTCTCAGAGCAAACTTAGCGCTTTGAGCAATTAGGCATATTTCCGTTTTTGTTATTCGAGCTGCAACTCAACTAGGTTATTGCCGTCTTAGGGTTTAGAACTAGGAATCTCGCCGACAGCTCTCGTAGCCCAGGCTCTTACCTTGTTGTAACGCTCAAACGCAAATTCGGAATAAGATCTACTTTGCTCTATTTTTGATTTCTTATACTTTATCGTTGTCATTATTGTGTTCTGATTGCTTAGCGTGTGGTATTAGAAGATATCCGGGACCTCTGGGAAATTAGGGTTTTCCTAGTTTCCGTATTTAAACGGAAATCGACAGTGCGAATTTCGGTTCCCACAGTTTGG
>NC_027751.1:25544684-25545757 GCF_000695525.1 Brassica oleracea var. oleracea | reverse complement strand
AAGTTGAAACTTTAACGGCAAGGACTCGAGCAATCCGCCACCGCGGAACCACTAAAGTCCGCGGGAAAAGACTCGACTTCGCAACCCCACTCGGCAGGCTTGGAGCCGCGCAGGAACGACCTTCGGGTAAAAAACCTATCGAGAAATCTCCCATCGAAAAGGGAAACCCTGAAAGCCCTCCGCCTCCCGCAAAGGCTTCGGAGGACAACAGAGTCGAGCAAGTCGACCTGGATCCTAGCGACGTCTCCAACGATACTGATGAGGACGTCGACAGACATCCAAGGAGGACCGGAAGCCGATTTGCTCGGGAAAGCTCTCTTTTCGACAAACCAATGACAGAAGAGGAGGAAATCCTCTATTGGAACGAACAAGAAGAGATGGCTGAAAAGCAAACCGAGCTCACTCGTAGTAAACGCCGACAAGCACGAAAATCTGCTGGCGAGACGTCGGATATCCGCGATCTTTGCAACTATAACACCAAGACTGCGGCAGTAGTAAGAGCCGTAAAATCCCAAATCCATCACGCTACCAGCGCGGCCCCTGAGATCAACAGGCTGCTGTAAGGGGCTCGGAAGACTCCGTTCACCACTCGCATCTTAGATATGAGGGTATCCGATCCAGGAAAAATTAAAGTACTGAAGTATGATGGTACGACCGATCCGAGTGCCCACCTTCAGGCTTTCCACATCACGATGGGAAGAGCGAGGCTGAAGGACGGCGAAAGAGACGCCGGCTACTGCCGCCTGTTCGTCGAGAATATAGAAGGAGCAGCCCTCGAATGGTTCGTACGCCTTAAGCGAAACTCTATCGGAAGTTTCCGACAGCTCGCATCGGAATTTCTCAACCAATACTCTATGTTCATAGATAGAGAAACTTCCGATGTCGAACCCCTCCGCGAGTTCATCAGCCGATTCAAGTTGGTAATGTCCAGGGTCAGCGGGATAAGCGACAAGGTGGCCATCGATGCGCTCAAAAAGGCGCTCTGGTACAAGTCGAAATTCAGAA
The DNA here is from genome assembly GCF_000695525.1 of Brassica oleracea var. oleracea. Taxonomy (NCBI): domain Eukaryota; kingdom Viridiplantae; phylum Streptophyta; class Magnoliopsida; order Brassicales; family Brassicaceae; genus Brassica; species Brassica oleracea. The sequence continues at coordinate 25,544,752 of NC_027751.1, read as the reverse complement.
AATGGATATCCCTCGACAAACCGCGGACGATCCAGGACGCCCTCCACAAGGCGACAGACTACATCATG
>NC_027751.1:25543439-25544658 GCF_000695525.1 Brassica oleracea var. oleracea | reverse complement strand
GAAAGTCTTATCGCAAAAAAGAAGAACCCTCGTAACGACAAGTACGTCCATCACGTGGGGGAAGATCTCCAAGGAGCACATAATTACGCGATCGGCTCGGACCAGGGCCGAACCACGGGTAATACATGGACTCGCAATCAAGGATACGATGACACTCCACGACTAACTGCAATGTCTTGGGAGAAAGGCTGGCCGCGAAGCTACTAGCTGGAGAGCTCTCGGAAGTGACCAGAGTGTAAGATCTCATCCTGGAAACCGATCGCCCCTCGAAGCCGGACAAAAATCCTCCCGGGAAAAATCTCCTCAAAGAAATCAATATGGGGATAAACACGGCAGGAGGCCAGATGACAAGGGAAACAATAACAATCGTCGCAGAGTCAACATAATCATCGGAGGATCGCAATTCTGCAACGATACAGTTTCGGCCATCAAGGCTTACCAGCGGAAGGGGGAGTCGAGCGCAAACTGGCCTAAATGGTCGTCTACCCGAGATGATCAGAATTGCTCAATCACCTTCACGAAGGAGGAAGCCGGCGGGATCGATCAACCTTACTGCGATCCGCTCGTCATAGACCTCGTCATACGAGATCTGGATGTCGGAAGAGTACTCATTGACACGAGAATCACGGTCAATGTAATATTCCGCGATACTCTCAATCGGATGAGCATCAAACTCAGAGAAGTAACTCCAACGCCGAAACCGCTCACAGGCTTTTCAGGCGAAGTATCGATGACTCTCGGATCAATTCAGCTACCAGTCATGGCCAAGGAGATCACAAAAATCGAGGAATTCACGGTAGTCGATCATCCTGCCATCTACAACGTGATCATGGGAACCCCATGGCTCAAGGCTATGCGAGCCGTTCCATCGACGTACCACCTGGGTGTCAAATTCCCGACCCCAAACGGAGTCGCAGGTATCTGGGGATGTCAGAAACAGTCGCGACTGTGCTTACTCGCGGAGCACAAGTTAAGGCAGATGACGACCTCTGCAACGGCAAATCGCAAACGCACGAAGATAGATAAATCCTCGACCAAAAACGTTTCAAGGAAAGACGATTTAACATCGTCCACTGACGCAAACACTTCGGGTGTCGAAACTCAGCATGAATCCGAACCCGCCACTACGACTCAACCGGAACTGCCGGAAGAGAACGCTGACCCGAACACGTTCATCACGATCAAGGCGGTCAGCACGGCGACAATCGCCGAGTAAAAA
>NC_027751.1:25541005-25543255 GCF_000695525.1 Brassica oleracea var. oleracea | reverse complement strand
CGCGTCGCTCCTTTTTAAGACACTTGCGCTTCAACTAACGCAAAAGTATCAGAACACGCTTAGAAATCTACAAACATTAATACTCTTGTCAGCAGCCTTGTACGGCCGAAAATCGCAAAACGATCTCTCTTCAGCACTGAAAATATACGTATAGTCTTCGAAATAACTGCGAGACGTCGCCAAGTTAAAAGTCGAGACGATACGAACAAATTGTTCGAACGCGATCACCAAAAATTTTACACTTCGTTCGTCGATTGGGCCCGACGAACACATCAGCTGTCTTAAACAAACGCAACTTGATCACTCTTTTGATCTTCGAACGTCCAACACAAGGACGAAAGCGCACTACAAAAAAAAATACGAAATTTTGGTCTAGCACTTCCAGCTGGCTTAAAAATTGTCTCTGGAAAGATGCTCGATTCGTACCATACAAGTCGTATAAGCCGAGAACCTATCGCGGATTTTAAATCGGTACGAATCAGGTAGAAATCGTAACAGAAAAACCGATAGCCGGCTAGTCACCGCACAAACCTTAAAACCGAGAGTAAACCTAGGTCTTGCCCTAAACCCATCGCATTGGTCTCAGACATCTCAAAGACATGATATCTAAACGATACGAGATCCTAAAACATGTCTCTCCGTTCATATCTCAACGTTTCCGAAAGATCGTAAGAATAAATAATTTTTACGTAAACTCATGTCTCGAACGAACCAACAGATTGAACGCCTCAACGAAGTTAAATATGAGACGACAACTCATGTTTACTTCAAACCTACTCGAAACAAAGTAACTCAAACAAACATCCATTATATAAACCGCATAGCGGTAGGGGTTCAAAGCCACCAACGGCCAGTCCCGACAAAAACGTCCAAAACAGGCCCATACAAAGTTTGAAGGCCACACTCGGCCAGACATATATGAATAAAGGCCACACTCGGCCGCTAAATACTAGATAAAGGGAAAAACTTATTCCCGTCAAAATACTCACAGATCAAAGTTAAAATTCCCGGACAAGGAAGCTCCGAATGCATCTGCGGGATAGTTCACCTCCTCATCGTCACCGGCTAAATCAGTCGTGGTTTCTACGGTATCAGGAGAAACCGGGATGGGATCCATAATCCCTGAATCTTCCCATCGATCGGAGGAATGATCGTCTCAGCGTGAGCATGATCCTTCATGCCACCCTTCATTAACTCCATCTCCCTCTCGAAAACGTAGTCATCCGCCTGCATCTTCCAAAGGCTCCCGACTGAGCTGCGACACTCGCGGAAGTCGCCCAGCGAGTTGAAAGCGTTCTTGAGGTTCCCGTACTCAACCTGGAATTGAGAAGCGCGAGTCTTCATTACCTCGGCGATTTCCCTCTTGCCCTTCCGTTCCGCCCTACGAAAAGCCCTGGCATGATCCCAAGCGAGTTGAGCATCTCGCGCCAACATCTCGTCTCGCATATGAGCAAGATCCTTTTCCGCCTTCTCCTATTTAAAAAATCTCGTCTCGCATGCGAGCAAGATCCTTTTCTGCCTTCTCCGCTTTAAAGCGATAGATCATGTCCTCTCTATGGCTCGCCTCAATGGCCGATCCAAGCAAGTTCAAGCCCTGTAAAACCGATTGACACGTTATAATCAAAAAAAAATATATATAATAACGATCGTCAAAGTTCTTAAAGCTTATACCCCGTTGATGATACGAGATCCTTCCGACTTTTGGCCTCCCCGACTAGTTCGTGGCCGGAGGAGCATCGAAGCCTGACGGAAGACCAGCGAAGAAATCATCGAAGTCCGGAATAGGGACCTCGCTCGTTGATATATGGTGTTTTTAATACCATTATATGTGTGCTTTGAGCTAATTCTCAGTCCTAATTCGTGTTTAATTGATATCATTCCAGGTTTGGAGCAGGTGAAAGAGCAAAGAAGAGAGATTCAGGAAGTCAGATGTCGTTTTGAAGGATACGATGCGGAACAGCCATCTAGAACAACCCGAAGGTTGTTCCCGAAAAGAACAAGCGTCTGACTGTTCCCGATCATTAAGAAAACTTCATATTCCGGAAGTTTGCCCTAGATTACACCCTCTCTTATCTCTTTACCACCAGCGCCTCCATATAAAAAGGGCCTATGCTATCATTTCTTTTTCTTACGCTAGTTTTTACAAGAGACCTAGAACTATTTTCTTTGGATTAAGCAACTTGTAAGGGAGAAGGCTTCATCCTCACGAGAAGATCATCCTGAACCCTTGTCTTTCTACTTTATTTTATA
>NC_027751.1:25536730-25540839 GCF_000695525.1 Brassica oleracea var. oleracea | reverse complement strand
CAGATAAATTAACATATATTGAATGAGCTTTGTATCCCTAATCACCGAGAGTAGATATTAGGGTATTAAGTGAACTATTCAGATCTCGTCTCTAAGGCTTGTTATCGCGTCTTGTTCCAAGTGAGAACTTAGGATTCAAGACCGATCTGCAAAGGGAGCAAGACCATGATAGTGGATTGTTCTAGCTGAGTGATCTGAGTTTTAGACTGCACCTCATTGCTCTTGAATAGTTTTTCAGTTTTGCATTAACACCCGATTAATAACCCTAAGCCGGCTTCATTTAAATCAAATTTGAACCATCTTGGTATTCTAGTTACTTGCGTCACAATTAATTCTCAAAACCCCACTTTTTTCTCAGCTTTTTATTGAACTCATAAGAGTAAAGAGTAAACTGGTCCTCTGAATTGAATCTCAAATATTACAATTACCACTGTTAACTTGACAGTAGCAAGGATTCATTTTTAGTGTATCACGTGGGTTGAGATCTAGTAACTTTTTAAAGTTAAATATCGAACGTGGAATGCTCATTCGGAGACAGAGCAAAGAAAAAAACAATCCTTCATATTTCTTATTTTTCTCTTTGATTTTCTTTTGAGTCTGAGAGTATACACAAAACTAGTTTCGCCAGGCTTCTGATAAATTGACGCAAATCAGAAGATTTTTTACAGTTGTATCCTGGGACTCATTACGTTATCGAACCGTCGAACTACGAGACGTATTTTGAGTTAAGGAAAGAGATAATATTTCGACTCTGCAGTTGTAAACCATCCAAAATCAACAACAAGCTACTCAGGAACAAGCAGCCGAGAACGCCGCGCAAGAGGAGCGTGGTGCTCTTATTGGGGAGCGAAACCTTCTGCGGAAATTCGCTACAAACCGCTCTCCCATCAACCCTCCACCCTGTACTCGACAAGATTATGAGATCAAACCTGCACTGATAGGTCGGGTACAGAAGAGCACGTTCAGCGGCCTCACTTCAGACATACCAATGGACCACATAGGGGCCTTTGAGAGGATTTTCAATTTTTCTCGCTCTAATGGAGTGCCACCGGATTATGTCAAATGCACGCTGTTCCCATTCTCTCTTGAAGGGAAAGCTTCTCGTTGGCTGCAATCTCTCCCAACCGGTTCTCTAACCTCATGGGACCAGGTTCGATCAGCATTCCTGAGCCACTTCTACACCAAGTCCAAAACTGCGGCTCTGAGGCATAGAATCTCCAACTTCAAGCAGAAATCTGATGAACCTTTTCATGAAGCTTGGGAAAGGTACAAAGAGTACCAGAGAGAGTGCCCACACCATGGGTTTGATGACGATTACATATTGGAGGTGTTCTACGATGGAGTGAGCTATGAGTTCCGGAACACCCTTGATTCCTCTAGTAACGGAGACTTCATGACTCAAACTACACCTGGTGCATTCGCGCTGATTGAGAACATGGCTTCGAGTTCACTCAATAAGAACAAGAAGCATGATCGCTCCAAAAGTGTGAACAGTATAGATGACCTAGCGGCAAAGATGGACCAGCTGCTTAAGGGAAACCAGAGCCATGTTTTCATAATGGAAGAAGCAGATCCTGAGAAGAGCGCAGGCGACAAGGCGTTTGAAGCTGAACAAGCAGGAGACGATCAGCAGGAAGTGAGCTACGTAAATGGGCAAGGGTGGCAGCTGAAGAATTACCACCCGAACCCAAACGTAAGGAACAATCCATAGCTTTTCTGGCCTAAGCAGGACAAACCAGTTGATCTGGCGCAGAGCAACCAAGGTCAGTATGCGGGGTATCAGAAGAACTATCAACCCCGAACCTATGTTCTAAGCCAACCACAGAACAATCAACCTCAGATGCAGAACCACCAGAACAATCAGGTCGCTACTTCCACCCCTGTCGCTGTTCCGCAAGATGAAACTAAAACCATGTTGCAGCAACTCCTCCAAGGACAACAGCTCCAAGGGAAAGCTCTGAACCAGGTCACTACCGAGATCAATACCAGAATGAACCATATGTTCGGATATTTGAGCACCAAGTACGTTAATGTCGCAAGCCATATGAGACAGATGGGCATTCAGATAGGTCAGACTGCTGAGAGTGTCAAGAGGCAGCAAGGTACTCTACCTGGTAAAACAGAAAAAAACCCCAAGGAGTGCAATGTGGTTTAGCTAAGGAGCGGGAAGCAACTTTCCTAGCCAGAAAGGAGGAGGTTCACCGCGGCTGAGAAAGGGAAGCAGAAAGAGTCGGAACAACTGCCAGCCGATCAGGCAGATGAGAGGAATACATAACCAGCACTTGAAACAAGTTCGCCAGGGCCAGAACAACCAGCTGAAGCGGTACTCCCGATCCCAGAGGCTGTTCCTCCTCGCGAATACATTCCTAAGGTCCCTTACCCTGTTCCAACAAGTGCCACTCGTAAGGACAAAGAAGAAATGAAGTGCAGGAAGATGCTGGAGGACCTAACCGTCCGATGGATGCAATCCAGATGATGCCCTCCATGCGCAGCTTTATGAAGGGATTGATCTCAGGAAAAATATCAGAGGAGAGCAACAGGATCGAAACCACTCCATCTAGAGAGACCCCTACACCGAACTCGCCTGTTTTGTCGAACCAACCAGAGGATCTTTGGAGCGAGCTTAAAGCTCCCAAGGTTGAGCTAAAACCCCTTCCCAAGGGGCTCATGTATGCTTTCTTAGGTCTGAATTCCACATATCCTGTCATTGTCAATGCTGAGCTAAATAATGTGGAAACTGGATTGCTTTTGTGTGAGCTTAGGAAATATTGTAAGGCATTAGGATATTCGCTAGCTGACATACCTGACATTTCACCTGATTTATGCATGCATAGAATACACCTAGAAGATGAATCAATGACTTCTGTCGAACATCAGAGGAGGTTAAACCCGAATCTAAAAGATGTCGTTAAGAAAGAGATTATGAAACTTCTTGAAGCAGGTGTAATCTATGCCATAATTGATAGTAAATGGGTCAGCCGTGTTCATGTAGTACCTAAGAAAGGTGGGATCACTGTTATCACAAATGAAAAGAATGAATTGATCCCTACTAGGACAGTGATAGGACATCGCATGTGCATTGATTTCAGAAAATTAAATGCAGTAACCAGAAAGTATCACTTTCCACTCCCTTTTATTGATCAAATGCTTGAGAGATTGGCTAACCACCCATATTACTGCTTTTTAGATGGTTATTCAGGTTTCTTTCAGATCCCTATCCATCCAGACGATCAGGAGAAGACGACGTTCATCTGCCCCTGCAGAACGTACGCTTACAGAAGAATGCCATTTGGCATGTGCAATGCGCCAGCAACATTTCAGCGTTGCATGATGTCAATCTTTACTGACCTGATCGAAGACATTATGGAAGTTTTCATGGACGATTTCAGCGTCTATGGAAGCTCCTGTAATGTCTGCTTGTCAAACTTGTGCAGGGTACTAAAAAGGTGTGAGGAGAAACATCTCGTGCTCAACTGGGAGAAGTGCCACTTTATGGTCACAGATGAGATTGTTCTGGGGCACAAGATCTCCGAGAAAAGAATTGAGGTGGATAAGGCAAAGATCGAGGTGATGATGAGTTTGCAACCACCAACAAATGTGAAAGCTATCAGGAGTTTCTTGGGTCACGCTGGGTTTTACAGACGGTTTATCTAGGACTTCTCAAGGATAGCGAGACCACTCACCAGACTGCTTTGTAAGGAGATCATGTTCGATTTCGACAGTGAGTGTCTTGCTGCGTTCCAGACCATCACTTGGGCTCTAGTCAGCGCACCTGTTGTGCAACCGCCAGACTGGGATCTCCCCTTCGAAATCATGACTGATGCAAGCGACTTTGCAGTTGGAGCAGTACTTGGGCAGCGCAAGGATAAGAAACTTCATGTGATCTATTACGCGAGCAAAACTATGGATGAAGCATCTGATTGCTCTAGCATCGCGGAACAACCTCTGGGAAGGAGATCCAATTGTTATCACGTCGCGGAACATCCAGTCGCCGTGATCCAAAAGCAGCATTCTCACCTCCCGTGGTTTGCTGAGATTGCGAATTTTCTTGCTGCTGAAAAGCAACCCCTTAAGTTCACTGGAAACGACAAGAGGAAATTTTTAAGGGA
>NC_027751.1:25535030-25536600 GCF_000695525.1 Brassica oleracea var. oleracea | reverse complement strand
GCAAAATGGTTTCCAAAATCCTTCAAGCAGGTTTCTGGTGGCCAACTATGTTCAGGGATGCTCAACCCTACATAGCCAGGTGCGATGCATGCCAACGACTTGGGAACATCAGCAAGAGGAATGAGGTGTTCGACTGTTGGGAAGTCGATTTCATGGGACCATTCCCTTCATCCTTCAAGAACGAGTACATCCTCGTCGCCGTTGACTATGTATCTAAGTGGGTAGAAGCGATAGCAATCCCTACTAATGATGCAAAAGTGGCGACTAAGATGTTCAGCTCCATCATCTTTCCAAGGTTTGGAGTGCCTCGAGTCGTCATTAGCGATGGAGGAACACACTTCATCAACAAGGCATTTCAGGGCCTCTTGAAAAAGAATGGAGTGAAGCACAAGGTGGCAACCGCTTATCATCCGCAGACGAGTGGACAGGTTGAGGTTTCCAATAGGGAGATCAAGAGCATTCTCCAGAAAACTGTCAACACTTCACGAAAGGATTGGTCACTTAAGCTGGACGATGCATTATGGGCCTACAGAACAGCCTACAAAACGCCGCTGGGAACAACTCCCTATCACCTGGTCTACGGTAAAGCATGTCACCTCCCTGTCGAGCTAGAATACAAAGCTGCATGGGCAGTCAAGTTACTGAATTTCGACATCAAGCCAGCAACCGTGCGACGCATGATCCAAATCCATGAGCTGGAAGAGATAAGGCACCTCACCTATGAAAGCTCCAAAATTTACAAGGATAAGACTAAGGCAAACCATGACAAGCGCATCATTGCCAGACATTTCGAAAAAAACGATAAGGTCTTGCTTTTCAATTCAAGGTTGAGGTTGTTCCCAGGCAAGCTGAAGTCTAGATGGTCCGGACCCTTCACTGTTAAGGAAGTTCGACCTTACGGAGCTGTTGTGTTACAGGACAGAAAAGGAGACGAGTTCGTAGTAAACGGGCAGCGCTTAAAGCATTACCTTGCTGACTCCACTATCGCAGAGGGCGAAGAAATTCCCCTAAGCGATCCCCCATTAGCCTGATCGGCTGATCCAAGTCAAGCTAATGACTTTAACCAAGCGCTTGGTGGGAGGGAACCCACTGGTTAGTGTGTACATTGTTTTCTATAGTCTATTTTATTTCTTTTCAGATTTATTTTGTAGGCCAAAAAAATCGGACACTACAGTCAGAACAACCAAAGGACTGCTTTTCTGGTAGAACAACTCATTGCCTGTTCCACGTAAGTGTTCCGAACCAAAATATATATATATATATATATACATAAAAAAGATGGGAAGGACAGTTAGGGCTTTGCCTATTTAAGGCTCCACCCTTCCACTTTCCCCCTTTTCACTGCGCCATACACTGACCCTTCCCCCTGCGATTTTTAAGCGACCACCAAATCTTTGTCTCTCAACCGTTTTAAGTGGTTTTTGCTTCTCACTTGTTTGGAATTTCGGTTCTCTCTGTTTTTGGAGTTCATTTCACCAGTTTCTACAGGTAAGAGGCTCGAAAATCCTCATCCAAATCGCAATACTCAGTTTGCAAAGTTCATCATTCTAACCGCTTCAATAGATCGATC
>NC_027751.1:25533759-25534566 GCF_000695525.1 Brassica oleracea var. oleracea | reverse complement strand
CACATCATGCGTGATGAAGAGACCTACAGCTTCTTTGATAAGGCCGGTACCCAGCTGTTCACCAAACTGCCTCACCCCGAGATCACCAGGTTCAGCGTGTTCGACAACATACGCTTCCTCCCTCCACCTGAGCTCCTTTGCACTGATCCACGTGCTGCAGCACCTGACGCGGACATGGAAGATGTTGAGGACATCACCTCAGAATCTGAACCGTCATATGACCTCGGAGAGCTGGCTGATGTGACCGATGATCAGGCTTACTGACGCTGGATGGTTGACTCGCAGCGGAAGAACAACAGCCTCATGCGGAGGATCCTCCATCTCATCACTGGAGGCTGCATTGGCGGAAGTAACCAGGGACAGCCTCCAGCAGAGCAGACTCCACGATCACACCAACCAGGAAAGGCGCCTATGGGAACAGGCACTTCGACCGAGGAGGTTCATCGCTCGCGCAACAGACGCTCGTTTGATCCAGCCGAGAGCGGCGAGTCTGACTGAGTCCGCGATGACTATTCTCTATCCATTGTTCTATCCATCTGAACTCTTTATTTTTATGCCTTGTGTTGATTTTAGGCTGACCTCAGATTCATTTCACACCAGGGATGGTGTAAATTAAGTCTTAAATTAAGTCTGGGGGAAGCGCTGTGTGCTGAAACTTTATTTCTTTGTTTTTGAGTCAGTCCTTATGTCATTTGGATGTTTTATTGAGTCAGTTTAGAATCGAGTCAGATAAAACTCTTGTGGGAGTTAGGACCTTGTGATATATTCTCTTAACCACCTCGTGCTCTAACATTCTTATCCAGTGAC
>NC_027751.1:25533409-25533600 GCF_000695525.1 Brassica oleracea var. oleracea | reverse complement strand
CTCAGGGCTTCTTATTCTTTTTACCAATCTTGCTGATCCTGAGTGGCTAGCTCATCTTTAGCTAGTTCCAACCTTGTACCTAAGCCTTTATTTTTACCCTCATGGACTCTGTTTTTCAATGTCATATGTGCAGATATGTGCAATAAGGTCGGAGAGGATAGGATTGACGCAGCCCCTTACTCGTTAATGCC
>NC_027751.1:25532615-25533309 GCF_000695525.1 Brassica oleracea var. oleracea | reverse complement strand
CTCAGTTCCAGAAGTGCCGTTTGCCTTCTCGGATCATATCCAACACCTAGCTAAAGTGATCCTTCCTGATTTAGGGCGTATCTCGGCCGCTACGTAGCGACCGAGCTTTGGCTCGAGCTCGGTCGCTAGCGACCGAGCTGGACGAGCGCTTGGTCGATACATAGTGACCGAGCTTTGACTCGAGCTCGGTCGCTTCGTAGCGACCGAGCTTTGGCTCAGACTTGGTTGCTACGAAGCGACCGGACAGCGTGTATGCGTGGTAGTTACGCAACGGTCAAGCTTGGTTAGTTTGGACCAAGCGTAAACCGTGCTGCGGTTTACGGGCTTTTGGTTAAGAAATTATAGGATGGGCCTCGAGTCGTGTTTTAGATCCCTTTGGGCCGTCTTCCGACTCGACATGTTTACTACGAATTCTTTTTGATAAAGAACGAACTTTCCGCGGTTTCTAATCCGCGAAGTTTGATCGATGAATTTGAATAGCGGAAAACATGGAGTGAGCTTGCTACGGTCTTCGGGAGATAGCATTCGAAGGTTTGACGAAAATGCATGGATTGATGTCGTATCGATGTTCGGAAGGGTTCAATCGCTACACAGCGATTGAACTTCGGCTCGAGCCCGGTTGCTACGTAGCGACCGAGCGGGATGAACGCTCGGTCGCAACGTGGCGACCGAGCGGGACGAGCGCTTGGTCGCT
>NC_027751.1:25523440-25531545 GCF_000695525.1 Brassica oleracea var. oleracea | reverse complement strand
GGAATATCCCCATTTTTATGCTATGGCGGCTTAAGGGCAGAAGAGGAAAAGCGTAAACCGACCTAGGAGCCAGTATATAAGGAGTCCTAGGCGAGAGGCATGGAGAGGACTTTTCTCAGAGCAAACTTACACTTAGAGCAATTAGGCATATTTCTGTTTTTGTTATTCGAGCTGCGACTCAACTAGGTTATTGCCGTCTTAGGGTTTAGAACTAGGAATCTCGCCGACAGCTCTCGTAGCCCAGGCTCTTACATTGTTGTAACGCTCAAACGTGAATTCAGAATAAGATCTACTTTGCTCTCTTTTCGATTTCTTATACTTTATCGTTGTCATTATTGTGTTCTGATTGCTTGGCGTGTGGTATTAGCAGATATCCGAGACCTCTGGGAAATTAGGGTTTTCCTAGTTTCCTTATTTAAACGGAAATCGACAGTGCGAATTTTGGTTCCCACAGGGTGTGACAGACTCAATCTTAACAAACTGACTCGATAAAGACATCAAAACGACTCAAAGCGGACTGACTCTAAACATAAAACCAAAGGTAAACGATTAGTACCAGATAAGCAGATAAGCGCCTCCCCTAGACTTACTTCTCACCATCCCTGGTGAGAAAATAATTCAAGGAAAAGCCAAAATAATAAACAAGTGCATGAAACAGAAATAGTTTAAACGGATATAATAATGGATATAGAACTAGGAGACTGCCTAGTCAGTATCATCGCTCTCGGACTGGCCAGCGGAACGCCTGTTCCTTTTGCGCGGAATGGCACATGGAGTCTCTCCCTCACCCCTTGCAGTTCCTGCTGGTTCCTTCCCTGGTCGATGACTGCTCGGTGTAGGCTGCTCTCGACGAGGCTCAGCTGTGCTCGGAGTTCCCAAGCATCCTCCAGTGATCGCCTTTAAGATCCTCTTCGTGAGACCGTTATTCTTGCGCTGAGAGTCTACCATCCAGCGACAGTAGGTGGCGTCATCAGCGTCGTCATCAAGGGGGCCTAGGTCGTATCCAGTGTCGCCTCCAACAGTGCCTACAAACTCTGGCTCATCCATAGTATCATCCTGGTAAGACGATTTTAGGTAGGCGCAGAGATACTGAGGCTCGGGGACGAAACAGATGTTAACCACATCTCCAAGCGTGGTGATGTTCGGTTGAGGCAGCTTGCAATAGAGGCAGTTCCCATCCTTACCAGTGAAACTGTAGGTCGTCTCGTCGCAGAGAATCTGGCAGTTGATCAAGTATGGAACATCAATGAATTGTGCGGTTTCGTTACACTGGTCGGAGCTGAGATCAAGCTCCAAGTGGGGGAATAGAGGAGTGAGCAAACTTCTAGAATGGTCCTTCTTCAGAGAACACTTAATCACCCTTGCTTTCTTGTCCACAAACATCTGAACAAGCACACATCCTGGACTGGTCTGCATCTCCGAGGTCGGAATCCCAATGTCTGCGGATTTGTTCTCATCCTCAACTCCTGCAAATAACATCTGCAGTTCCCCTCGTGTCACCTTTGACGTCTGGTCCTTTGAGAAGAGCAGGTTGCTCAGGACCTTCGCAGCGATCCGCAGAAGAGGGTTGCGGATGAGAGACTGACTGGCTTATCAGGATTTGAAATCCCCTGAAGCGATGAACTTCCAGAATGATTGCTCCGGGGGGAACTTCCTTGGAAAGGAGGTCTTAGTGTACTCCTCAGACATCTCATAGATCTCGGCAAGCTTCTCCAAGCTTATGGAGCGCTTGACGCCGCTAGCAAAGAAGGTGAAGGAGGCTTCCTCAAATATTGGGAAACCTGTCCTCTAGAAGGTTAGCTCCGCGGTGGCTAGGACTTGTCTCACCAAATCTGGGTACAGCGGGTGAGTAATGTGGCAGAGATCAGCTATTCCCAACACCTGAAGAACAGCATGCAAATCCTCATGGAGGCCCAAGTCGTTCAAAGCCCCAGCGTCAACGAATCGTGTTGGGAGGATGTTGATGTTGAGCAAGGAGTTGTAGCGACGCGAGGCTTCCTTATCACATCGTTCCTCTGAAGTGGCAGGGATGTTTGGGTCAGTGAGGGATATCTCCATCCCCTCCTCTCGTGGCCACGGGTGAGTCGGGGGAACGACGTCGTCCTCCGGTTCTCCTCGGGCGTGTGGTGGTTTGATTCTTTAAGCCATCTTGGTGCGTCTGGGACCCATCTGCAAAACAAAACCAAAGGGAAGTGCTTAGTACCATTCGATTGGGTTTAGTAGGAAAAGTTGGAAGCTTTTGCGATTGTAGTTGCTCTCTCCAAACTATTCCATAACCCAATGTAGAAAGAACAAGTGATTGATAATGGTAAACCAGATACAATCACTTAGAAGACTAGACACTTAGATCAACCCGCCAATCAACAGAGATCGATTCAATAGATCCTAAAATCCATATCTAAACAATCGATGCATGTGTAATTTAAGAGCATTGGCGCAAAGGTTATAACTTTCCATCTATCCTAATCGATTTAAAAAATTTAAACTCAACTTCTATTAACCATCCTAGCAGCAAAAGGAGAGGTCGATTTTGATTTGGATAAACCCTAAAATCGATCTACTCAAGCGCAAAAGAAAAGAAGAGAAGGAGATTTTAGGCCGAGAATCACAATGTGATTTCGCCTCTTACCGTTCGATTGTTGATGGAAGAGTCCTGCAAATTAGCCAAACAACTCGAATTCCAAACAAGTAAAAACCAAAAATTTCAAAACAAGTTGAAGAAGTTTAAAGAGGTGAAGGTTTTAAAGGGGAATGGAGAGAGGCGATGAAGGAGGCGGTTTTGGTGGAAGTGGGAGAGAGATGGGGAAAATTTCCTTTTTATAGGTCCACTTTGTGCCCCACTTCCCACTTGCTAGGGTTTTCCACAATTTTACAAAATTAATTCAAATCTAATTAATTTTTTTTTTTGTGTCCCGAGAGACTTACCTTCGCGGAGCAGCTGCTCCGAATCATGAACAGCCGGAGACTGTTCTGGTTCGGTAACTCGGGTTTTTCTGATTTTTATCCTGCAAATAAATTAAAAGAACACAAAACAAAAATCTAAAAGAAATATTTACACTCACCAGTGGGTTGCCTCCCACCAAGCGCTTGGTTTAAGTCAGTAGCTTGACATGGTTAGCTTGTTAGGCTAAAGAAGGATCGCTTAGGAGAATTTCTTCACCCTCTGCGATTGTTGTCTCAGCAAGATATGGCTTTAGTCGTTGGCCATTGACAACAAATTCCTTACCTTTTGTGTCAAGCAACACAACAGCTCCGTAGGGGCGGAACTCTTTGATGGTGAATTGTCCGGACCATCTTGATCGCAGATTTCCATGGAACAATCATAACCTAGAGTTGAAAAGGAGAACCTGATCCTTAGGCTGAAAGTTTCGGCTGATGATCCTCTTGTCATGATAGGCCTTAGTTCGCTCCTTGTAGATTTTTGAGCTTTCATAGGCGAGATGCCTAATTTCTTCCAGCTCGTGGATCTGCATGGATCGTCTTTCTGCTGCTGGTTTGATGTCGGAGTTGAGTAGCTTCACAGCCCATGCTGCCTTGTACTCCAACTCAACCGGCAGGTGACAAGCTTTACTGTACACCAGGTTATAGGGAGTGGTCCCGATCGGTGTTTTGTAGGCTGTTTTGTAGGCCTAAAGAGCGTTGTCTAGCGTAAGTGACCAGTCCTTGCGACTGGTGTTGACTGTTTCGGCAGGATGCTCTTGATCTCTCTGTTTGAAACTTCCACTTGACCACGTGTTTGAGGGTGATATGGTGTGGCTACCTTGTGTTTCACGCCATTCTTCTTCATTAGACCTGCAAAGATCTTGTTGATGAAGTGACTACCCCCATCACTGATGACCACTCGTGGTACGCCGAATCTTGGAAAGATTATGGTTTTGAACATCTTAGTCACCACCTTTGCATCGTTTGTGGGACTGGCTATTGCTTCCACCCACTTAGAAACGTAGTCAACTGCCACCAATATGTATTCGTTTTTGAAGGATGGTGGGAATGATCCCATGAAATCAATCCCCCAACAATCGAATACTTTTATCTCCAAAATGAAGTTCTGAGGCATCTCATTCCGCTTACTGATGTTCCCTTGGCGCTGGCATGAGTCGAACCTAGAGATGTAAGAGTGGGCATCCTGGAACATTGTTGGCCACCAAAAGCCGGCTTGTAGGATCTTATACACGGTTTTGAATGTTGCGAAGTGCCCTGCATAAGAGGAACCGTGAAAATGAAAGAGGATTCCTGGAATCTCAGACTCTGATACACACAGTCGGAATACTCCATCCTTGCAATTTCGGTACAAGAATGGCTCATCCCAATAGTAATGTCTGGCGCCTCTTAGGAATTTCCATTTATCATTGCCAGTGAATTTGACTGGTTCTTTTTCAGCAGCCAAATAGTTGGCAATCTCAGCAAACCATGGAAGATTGGGGTATTGCTTTTTGATCGCACATGCTAGGTGTTCCAGTGCGCTGGAGAAATCCAGACGGAGCGGTTGTTCTGCGATGCTTCCGAGACTGATCGAGTAGACGTGCTAGACTGGAAGGCTGTCATCAAGGGATGTTTCTTCATCTATCTTAATTCTAGAAAGTGATCTGCGACGCCGTTCTCGATGCCTTATTTATCCTTGATTTCTAGGTCAAATTCTTGGAGCAATAAGATCCATCGGAGCAGCCTTGGTCCGTCTGCACTATCACCTTGGAGCCAACTAGGTAAGATCTGAATTTTTCAAAGGCAAAGACAATTGCCAGAAGTTCTTTCTCTGTAGTTGCGTAGCGACATTGAGTTTCGTCTAGTGATTTGCTCGCATAATAGATCACATGAAGCTTCTTATCTTTTCGTTGGCCGAGCACTGCTCCAACCACAAAATCGCTTGCGTCAGTCATTATCTCAAAAGGAAGCTCCCAGTCTGGTGGTTGCACAATGGGTGCGCTGACTAGAGCTCCTTTGATCGAGTGGAAAGCGCACAAACAATCGCTATCGAACTCAAATTGTATCTCCTTGCAGAGCAGTCTAGTGAGTGGTCTTGCGATTTCGGAGAAGTCCTTGATGAACCTTCTGTAGAAATCAGCATGTCCGAGGAAAATTCTGATTCCTTTGACAGAGTTTGGAGGCTGTAAACTCATCATCACTTCTATCTTTGCCTTGTCCACTTCGATCCCCTTTTCTGAGATTTTGTGACCGAGAACAATCCCATCACTCACCATTAAGTGACACTTCTCCCAATTCAACATGAGATGCTTTTCTTCACACCGTTGAAGGACCCTGCACAAGTTTGACAAACAGGCAGAAAAGGAGTTCCCATAGACGCTAAAGTCATCCATGAAAACTTCCATTATGTCCTCAATTAGGTCAGTGAAAATAGACATCATGCAACGCTGGAAAGTCGCAGGGGCATTGCACAGCCCAAACGGCATTCTCCTGTAGGCGAAAGTTCCGTAGGGACACTTGAAAGTCGTCTTCTCCTGATCGTCTGGCTGTGGGAATCTAAAAAAAACTGAATAACCATCTAAAAAGCAGTAATATGGGGGGTTAGCCATTCTCTCAAGTATTTGATCAATGAATGGAAGCGGGAAGTGATCCTTTCGTGTAGCCATGTTTAATTTTCGAAAATCAATGCACATATGGTGACCAGTTACTGTCCTATTAGGTATCAATTCATTCTTTTCATTAGCGACCACAGTAATGCCACCTTTCTTAGGAACTACATGAACAGGAGTAACCCACTTACTATCAGAAATCGCATAGATTACACCAGCTTCTAGAAGTTTCATTATCTCTTTCTTAACAACATCTTTTAGATTTGGGTTTAACCGCCTCTGATGTTCCACAGAAGTCATCGATTCATCTTCTAGATGTATTCTATGCATGCATAAATCATGTGAAATACCAGGAATATCTTCTATGAATACCCTATTGCCTTACGGTATTTTCTCAATTCACACAAGAGTTTAGCATTTTCCACATTATTAAGCTCAGAGTTCACAATGATAGGATATGTGGAATTAGGTCCAAGAAACGCATACATGAGTCCCGCTGGGAGGGACTTTAATTCGATCTTTGGAGCCTTGAGTTCGCTCCAGGAATCATCGAGAAGGCTGGTCTGTTTGTTCCCTCGTCTAGGAGCAGTTGTTCCTTCTGGTGGGACCTGATTGCTCGTCTCCCCCAGACTTAGGAAAGCGACCATCTTCTCAATGCTTTGGCTCGAGTCTAGTATCTTCTTGTACCCATACCTCGTTTACGAGTAGTTGCTCCTTCTGTTGGAACCTGATTGCTCGTCTCCCCCAGACTCAGGAAAGCGACCATCTTCTCAATGCTTTTACTCGAATCAAGTATCTTCTCATACCCATCAGCATCAAATTTGGCGGCGTTCTCGTCGTCAATCGTGAAGTTCTGACCATCTAGCATAGGTCGTTTGAGCAACTCGTCCATCTCAAACTTCATCACAATATCTCCTAGTTGGAGATCGATCCTCCCATTACGCACATCAATGATTGCACCAGCTGTGCATAAGAAGGGTCGGCCCAAAATGAGAGGGTCTTTTGGTTCATCTTCGAGCTCCAGAACCACGAAATCCGCTGGAACAGTGGTATTGCCAATTTGATTTTGCAGGTCTTCGAGAACACCTACTGACAACTTGACTGATCGATCCGCGAACACAAACGAAATCCTGGTTGGCTTGAAGTTGGTTAGTCTCATACGTTTTGCAACTGAGTAGGGCATGAGATTCACACTGGAACCTAAATCACATAAGGAACAGGCAAAAACTATTTTTCCAATCTAAACCGAGAGGACGACTTTTCCAAGATCTTCCAGTTTCTTGACGGTTCTGTTTTGAAGGACTGCGCTGCATTCTTTTGAGACCATCATGATATCGCTGTCTGCAGAGGTCTTCCCAGAGATTAACCCCTTCACAAGACTGCGCATTGAAGGAATCATCTGAATTGCGTTCATAAGAGATAGCTTGACATTCAACTCCTCTAGCATCTTCTTGCACTTCATCTCTTCGCAATCCTTGCGTGATTTCTTAGCAGGGACTGGGTAGGGAACTTTTGGAGTGTAGACGCGAGTAGGAACAGGCTGCTCTTGCGTCGTAGGAGCTACGGGTTCTATGACAGTTAGCTGCTCTGTGTCTTGTTCGTCGTCTAGGACATCCTCAAGTAGAGGTTGTTCTCCCTCTTTCTGTTTTCCCTTCTCTTTAGCAGTGAGCTTTTTGGAGGCAGGATCAGGGAGATGTTTTCCACTTCTCAGCTCGACTGCGTTACAATCCTTGGGGGTTATTGTATGTTTTCCCAGGGAGTGTTCCATGTTGCCTTTTGATTGTTTCAGCAGTTTGAGCAATTTGGACATTCATCTTCCTTATGTGGCTTGCTACAACATCATATTTGGAATTTGATTCCGTGAACATGTTGTCCATCCAAGTGTTTATCTCGGTTGTGACCTGGTTTGGTGTTTTTCCTTGAATCTACTGACCTTGCAGGAGAAAAGGCTAGTTCGTTGGAATTTCCTCGGAATTTTGTAAAATCCCCCAACGGCTCTCCAACGGCTATAATATTTCCTCGGAATTCATCGGTTTTTTCCGAGGAACACATTGTTCCTCGGAATATTCCGACGGACTGAGGTTTCCTCGGAATTCCGTCGGTATATTCCGAGGAAATTCCGAGGAACCCCAATTTTGTGTTTCCTCGGAATTTCCTCGGAAATTCCTCGGTACATTCCGAGGATTTCATTTTCCGTCGGAATGTCCGTCAGAATACCGCTGTTTTCTTGTAGTGGAAATACTGTTAAGATTTGAAAAAAGATTTGTGAGAATGTGTTGTGTATTTCTTATTACTTACACCACTATATATAGTGGTTCATACAAGGTAGAGTCAAAGGGAGAATTGATTACAAAGATACTCTATACATAATGACATGGTCATACTCATAAAGACTAAGGTTGAATGGGTCTTCCATGTGGCTGGATGTAAACCCACAATGGACTCTAGTCTTGAACTTGTATGGTCTAGGTTATGGACCATCCACTTCATGATCCATAACACTCCCCCTTGGATGCCATAACCATACAGGGTTTGTAACATGCTAATGTTGCCTCATTAAAACCTCTCTCGGAA
>NC_027751.1:25510339-25523340 GCF_000695525.1 Brassica oleracea var. oleracea | reverse complement strand
TGGGATTAAGATTTTGATGGCCAGCTTATTCATCCGGCTATACAGCCAAACAAAGATTATGGGTTTCAATCTGTTAGTCAATCCGGATTTAAGGCCGGATCAAAATAAAAGCACTCAAAATTCTATGTAAGCAATAGAATAAATCAATGTATATGATTTCAATAAGGCTTTCCCCCAAATCATATAATCTATTTGCTTAAGCAATCTTAGTATGAGAATGATCAATTTATCATTGCATCTAGTAATCCTTTTAATTATAATTCAAATTGGATTGATTATATATATAGGGCATTGAGGCCCTTTAGAATTTGAATAAGGATCAATCATCATTTTATTAAATGAGATCAAGCAAGCTGGATGAAATCAAGCAAATGCATGGATCAAGAAATAGCTGAATGCATGTTTAGAACTAAGCATTGGACTTAAACAATCTATATGTGATTCCTAATGCATGAGGATATTTGGTTTTCAAATATCATAAAGCAAAAACTGATTCATTCCCCCTTTTACAGGGTAAACCAAGACAAGAAAATTTTATAATTTTCAGGATATGTCTAGAACAAATTCAATTAGATTTTCAATCAATCGGTTTCAAAGTTGGTTTATGTTTTCAAATTAAACTAGCATGCTTAACTTTAAAAATAATCGATTTAATCTAATTAGATACAAGCAATATGAACCAATTTAGATTTTATTACAAGGTGAAGTCAAAGGGAGAATTGATTACAAAGATACTCTACATAATGACATGTTCAAACTCATAAATACTAAGGTTGAATGGGTCTTCCATGTGGCTGGATGTAAACCCCCAATGGACTCTAGTCTTGAACTTGTATGGTCTAGGTTATGGATCATCCACTTCATGATTCATAATAAATACTAGTTTTTGTAATGTCTACAAAATACTCCCTCCGTTCCCGAAAGAATGATTTTCTAGAGTATTCACACATATTAAAAATATAATAAATATTTACAATTGAATTTATTATTTATTTTACTATACATTGTCCAATAAATATCAACCAATAGTATTCAACCAATTCAAATATTTTCAATTAATGTTTCTTAAAAATATACAACTTTTCAACATTAACTATTAAAAATACCTTAAAATTTTAGAAAATCTATATTTTGGAACAAAAAATAAATATAGAAAATTCTATTTTCACAAACAGATGAGTAGTTTAAACAACATTTATTGTGAAATGGAAAGAGTGTTTTAGTGCACCTAACTTCATCTTGGAAAATGGTCCCAATTGTCAGATGCTTTTCAACAAAGCACGAAGATTCTTTAATAGTAAATTAATTTAAGAAAGAAGTTAAAATTTGCAAGAAATAGACGTAAACAATTGACTGTACACGACTGAAAGGAAGCAGCATCGTTCCACTCAGTGAAAGATGACGACTTTGATTAGAACTCTTCTGACAAGAACCATTCACTTACTTGGATTATTAAATTATTACTTTTTACATTTACTTGGCATCATCGGTTATGTTTTTTTTTGTGTAAAAATATCATTGGTTATGTTAAAAATAGTAAGTGTCATAAAAGGTTGGTAAGAGTAGATAAAAGCGGTAAAAACATGATAGCCTTCAACAGATGAGATCTCCTTTTCTGTGCAAGTGGAGTAGTGGACCAGAACAAAGTTCTAAATACAGAGGATCAATACATCGTGAATGATATTAAAAACTAGAGAATCTGTTGACTTAAGTTAATCTTGGTTCCACGGATTATTTCTTTAATATCATCTCTTTACTACCTTTAAAAATATATATATATATATATATCATCTCTTTATTAAGATCCCCTTTCCGGGAACGCGGTAGGCGCTAGTCGGAGGGTTGTGTTGGATCTTCAAATAGATCTAATAATCAGGATTTAGATATGTGGTGTTCTTAGATTTTATGGATAGATTAGTTTACCTTTTAGAAAACACCAAATTGATCTGAATGGACCACCGTGAGAGAGAGCTGATCCGCGGATGAGCTGGTTGAGAGAGAGGTGGAGGAGCTGGCCGGAAAACCGTGAGAGGGATAGACTTGGCCGGCGGAGCAAGGCTGAGGGCCGGAAGAGATGGCCGGAAAAGAGATGATCGCCGGCGGATGGGATTGCTCAGGTGGAGAGAGTCTCGTGCTGATAACGTGTTAAGATTTGAGAGAAGATTTGTGAGAATGTGTTGTGTATTTCTTATTGTTTACACCACTATATATAGTGGTTCATACAAGGTGAAGTCAAAGGGAGAATTGATTACAAAGATACTCTACATAATGACATGTTCAAACTCATAAATACTAAGGTTGAATGGGTCTTCCATGTGGCTGGATGTAAACCCCCAATGGACTCTAGTCTTGAACTTGTATGGTCTAGGTTATGGATCATCCACTTCATGATTCATAATAAATACTAGTTTTTGTAATGTCTACAAAATACTCCCTCCGTTCCCGAAAGAATGATTTTCTAGAGTATTCACACATATTAAAAATATAATAAATATTTACAATTGAATTTATTATTTATTTTACTATACATTGTCCAATAAATATCAACCAATAGTATTCAACCAATTCAAATATTTTCAATTAATGTTTCTTAAAAATATACAACTTTTCAACATTAACTATTAAAAATACCTTAAAATTTTAGAAAATCTATATTTTGGAACAAAAAATAAATATAGAAAATTCTATTTTCACAAACAGATGAGTAGTTTAAACAACATTTATTGTGAAATGGAAAGAGTGTTTTAGTGCACCTAACTTCATCTTGGAAAATGGTCCCAATTGTCAGATGCTTTTCAACAAAGCACGAAGATTCTTTAATAGTAAATTAATTTAAGAAAGAAGTTAAAATTTGCAAGAAATAGACGTAAACAATTGACTGTACACGACTGAAAGGAAGCAGCATCGTTCCACTCAGTGAAAGATGACGACTTTGATTAGAACTCTTCTGACAAGAACCATTCACTTACTTGGATTATTAAATTATTACTTTTTACATTTACTTGGCATCATCGGTTATGTTTTTTTTTGTGTAAAAATATCATTGGTTATGTTAAAAATAGTAAGTGTCATAAAAGGTTGGTAAGAGTAGATAAAAGCGGTAAAAACATGATAGCCTTCAACAGATGAGATCTCCTTTTCTGTGCAAGTGGAGTAGTGGACCAGAACAAAGTTCTAAATACAGAGGATCAATACATCGTGAATGATATTAAAAACTAGAGAATCTGTTGACTTAAGTTAATCTTGGTTCCACGGATTATTTCTTTAATATCATCTCTTTACTACCTTTAAAAATATATATATATATATATATCATCTCTTTATTAAGATCCCCTTTCCGGGAACGCGGTAGGCGCTAGTCGGAGGGTTGTGTTGGATCTAGCGCCTAAAGAGAAAATCGGAGATTAATCAGAAATTATGCGGAGCGGAATTTTTAGATGGTTTACTATGTTATAAGACATGTTAATCTTTAATTGTGTATAACATTAATACATTTTCATGTTTAAAATTGTATAAAATATACAAATAGAATATATAAACTTAATATAGTGTAATTTTCATCAAAATTATGAATATAAATGATATTAATAAAATTTTAGATCAAATAAACAAATAAAAAAATTATTTAAAATAAAAAAAAAATAATAAAAAATAGATTAGGCGGCTAGGCGGTTATTTAGGATATCCGATTTTTTAAACCGATTTGACATAAATCGGGATGGAAGAATGACGCTAGGCGGCTAGGTGGCCGATTTTTAGAACAGGGATAAGATCATATCTTATATATATGTGTGTGAAAATTATAGAGCAATAACAATGATATATAACCTTTTAAGAATGATATATATATATATAATTACACCAAAAATGAATGATATATATATATATACTAGATGTTTTGCCCGCACATGCGGGCTTAATCATTTTACAAATTTATATTAGTTTATAATTTATTAATACAAAAATCAGCATGACACCTTATTATTCATGTTTTCAAAAAAATTAAATCAAACATTAAATTATATATATATATATATATATATGACGTAAATTTAATTAAAATATATATGTTTATTATTAAGCTGAAATTTTAAAAGAAAACATTCACATATTAAAAATATTTTAGTAAATATATTTATACAAATTCAGTTGATTAATATTTAATTATAAATTGTTTATTTGTTATTTTCTAACTTTATAATTGAAAAAATAAATTTTAAGATAACAACACAATATATAATAATTATCTTATTTAAAAAAATTTAATATTATAAATAAAAATTTGTTTTTGATTATATAGTTAATTATATATAAATTCATTAAAGGTAATATAGATATTAACCGCTCTAACTTTTAGCGTGAGAACTCCTTTGTTAAAATTTACTTTGCAAATAATAGTATAGATATATATGGTTGAACAAAAAAAAAAAAAATATATATATATATATATATAATTACCCACCATTTATACACTTTTCTTTTTTGATAATTACAAGCACTATACACTTAACCACTAAAGTAAGATAATACAGTGCATTTGTCTTTTCCATCGGGCTCAGAGCCATTTATATAACTGTTTGCTTCTCCAACTCTGCTCTCTCTCAGTTCTTTACGCTCTGTCTTTCTCTCTCTCTTCGAACTTCGGTTTTTACTCTGTTTAATCACCAATGGCTACTGTTTGGAGGAGGTTGCTGAAGACAGAGACGATCCCCTGCATCAGCCAAAGCACGAGGAAGCTCTTCTCCACCGATGCATCTTCTTCTTTCGCTGACAGACTCAGAAACCTTCCCAAAGATTTCCCCTCCACTCAAGCCAAACGCGATGCCTCTCTGGTAAAATAATATAAAATTTTAAAATTTTAAAAATTTAAAGATCTTGACAATCTGATCTTCTTCCCATGTTGTCTGATCAAATCTTTTAATGTGTGTAGCTCATTGGAAGAACTCCTCTCGTGTTTCTCAACAGAGTCACTGAAGGATGTGAAGCGTATATTGCAGCCAAACAAGAACATTTCCAGCCTACTTGCAGCGTTAAAGACAGGTGACTGTGAACTCATAATCCTAGGACATCATAAGTACTAAAGCGCTGACTTTGTTTAGTTTTGTACTTTTGCTGTCTCTAGACCAGCTTTAGCCATGGTTGAAGATGCAGAGAAGAAAAACCTTATCACTCCTAGAAAAGTAATTATTGTTTACATACTTAATCTCAAATTTAATGGTGAATTAACTCATTGAAGTGATATGTTTATGTTTTATCAGACAACACTGATTGAGCCAACTTCAGGAAACATGGGAATAAGTATGGCTTTCATAGCGGCTTTGAAAGGGTACAGGATTATAATGACAATGCCTTCTTACACCAGCTTGGAGAGGAGAGTGACTATGAGATCCTTTGGTGCAGAGCTTGTCCTCACTGATCCAGCCAAAGGAATGGGTGGAACCGTTAAGAAAGCTTATGACCTCCTTGAGAGCACTCCTGATGCTCATATGTTGCAACAGTTTGCTAATCCAGCAAACACTCAGGTACTTAAAGAGTTTTGATATATATATATATATTTATTTTTTTTTGCATTTTCACATTTTATCTAAAGTTAATGTTAGGAATATTGGTGTAGATTCATTTTGATACAACTGGTCCTGAGATTTGGGAAGATACACTAGGGAATGTTGATATCTTTGTGATGGGAATTGGTAGTGGAGGCACGGTGTCTGGTGTTGGTCAATACCTCAAGTCTAAAAACCCAAATGTCAAGGTGATTGATTTAATTTCTGAAGATATCTTGTAAATATCGAAAAAATAGATTGCATTTGATCACTAATGACTTGCTAATGGTAGATATATGGAGTGGAGCCTGCTGAAAGCAACATACTCAACGGTGGCAAGCCAGGTGAATATACAAATATTGAATCTTTACTTCTTTACTTGTTCTTAGTGGTGTAAATCAGTGGAAGATCCTAGTTTTTAAAATTGCTGATGGTTAGAGTTTTGAACTTGGGGTTAGGTCCACATGCTATCACAGGCAATGGGGTTGGATTTAAACCGGATATCTTGGATATGGATGTTATGGAGAGCGTTCTTGAGGTAAAGTACTTCCATTTTTTTTTTTTTTGCATTCTATCAACTTGTAAAAAGCTTATGTTTTGAGTATACGTGCAGGTTAGTAGTGAGGATGCTATCAAGATGGCTAGAGAATTGGCATTGAAAGAAGGTCTCATGGTGAGTTTTTTCTTCTTCTTTTTTGGGAGAATAATTAGAAAAAAAAAAAAAAATTTCTTTCTCCTGGTGCTGATTAAACAAGCCATAACTTGTAGGTTGGGATATCCTCTGGGGCTAACACTGTGGCAGCCATTAGACTGGCGAAAATGCCAGAGAACAAAGGCAAACTCATTGTGGTAAGACAGAGAAACAAAACTTTACTTGAGTTTCCTTATTATCGGTGTTATTGTTTAACCGGACGTTGGAAACTTGTATTCTGTTTATGTTGAACAGACGATTCATGCGAGCTTTGGAGAAAGATATCTGTCGTCTGTTCTGTTTGATGAGCTGAGGAAAGAAGCAGAAGCGATGAAGCCAGTTTCAGTGGATTGATTTGGTTTTGGTTTGAGTTGATGAAGAAAGATTCTTTGCTAAAAGATCTTCATTTTGGGAGCAAAAGATTGTGACACCGCCCAGCAAAATAAAAATGTCATAAATAAATGGTTGTTTTATATTAATGTTAGTAGATATTGGAAGAATAATTTTATTAATGTTTCATATTGGAAATAATAAAGCATTTTGTGGCTCAAATAGAGATTTTTATGCTGGTAAAATCTAGTCAACTGAGATTTGGCTGGTAAAGTTTGATTTTACGTTTAAATACGAAATAATTAAGAAAATAATGATTTATTTTCAAATGATGGTTTGTTTTATGTTTTTATAAAAATATATTTTTGTAATCATATTAGAAAAAAATTATAAAAAAAATCAACTTGATCAAACTGAAACCAACACAAAACCAAATCGAACCAAGACAAACAAATCGAACAGAAGAAAAATCAAAATAGAACTAAAGCCGAACTTAACTGAACACAAACTAATTTTGGTTAACTGGTTAAAGATTTTTAAGCTCAAATAAACCAAGCCGAAGTGAACTCAAACCAAACCTGAATTTAAACCAAAATACCTATCTGATCTACTAAAACAAGAGTACAAAAAAGAAATAACTATGAGTTTTCTTCAATAATTACATATCTATGCCACTGGCCTAAACACAAAACACAGTCGTTTTATACCTTAGTTAAACACCATTAATTAAATTGACAGGCTTAACTCGGGGTTTTCCTAAATATTTTGCACCTACCGGAAAGTATCATTACTCTGGGCTGGCCGTCACTCTTAGGTATTCTTGAAGCCCATTACCTATATAATGACAGCAACCATTATTTGTGTCGTATCTTAGAGCATGTTTATCCCTATTACCCTATATGGGTTTCTAAATGTATTTTTAATGAATTAATTGTACTTTGATTGTACTTTAAGATCATAGTTAAGAAACTATTAGAATGTGTGCTCCATTGGTAGTTTCTTAATTAGAGTTTTTTAAATTTTTTTTTTAAGTTATATATTAAATAAAACATAGGAAACATAGGAAAAAATAAAAATTTAAATATAGATTCTAAATTTAAAAAAAAACAAGGATTAATAAAATAAACAAGAATAATTTGAAAGAAACATTCTGAACTCAGTTGTTGTCTTCATCACGACCAAATTTACTCCACAAATGTTCAACCAAATCAGCTTTGAGCTGTTGATGCATTTGTCTATCATGAATTCTAGTTCGAACATCCATCATATTGGCGATATTTGAAGGGATATCTGTAGAATACGTGAGATCGACATGTGAAGTTCCGGTGTCTTCTCCTTGTTGGAACTCCGAAACATCAAAATGAGTGTATCCGTCCAAAAAACGCATGTCATATCCATAAATCATACGAAGCAACCGCCTCTAAAACGATTGTGGGTTTGGCCGAACCACGTGAATATTGACCTTTCCAAGCGGTGGGACAATGTTTCCACTCCCAATGCATACAATCGATGCTTCCTATCATCCCGGGAAATCCACGTTGCTCACCAATATAAAGTAGACGTTGAAGATCAACCGGTGTTGGTCTTCTTAGGTACTCATCGCCGAATAAATTTATTATTCCTTCTACAAAGTGTTCCACACATAACCGAGTGGTTGTTGAACCGAGTCGGAGGTATTCGGCAACAACAACAGCCGCAGAACCATATGCCAAGACACGAATGGCTGCTGTACACTTTTGAAGTGCAGAGAGACTAAGCCTTTCGAGAGCATCTTCCTTTGGTCGAAAGTATTCAACTTCATTGGAGAGTCGATCAACAATTCGCATGAACAATGGCTTGTTCATTCTAAATCGCCGTCGGAAAAGATTTGCAGGATATGTTGGATTTTCACTGAAATAATAATTCCATAAACGGAGTTCGCCTTCTTCACGATTTCTTTCGATATGAACTCTTTTTTTTCTTCTCCTCCTTTGTTCTCCTTGATCACAATCAATGGAAAAGTTTTCGAATGCTTGATAAAAACGTTGTTCAAAATATTGATCAAAGTATTGATCAAAAGTTTCATCATCTACTCCCTCAAACGTGTTATGTGAAGAAGAAGCCATGAAAAGAGAATGAGGGATAGAGTGGTTTTGGAGAAGAAAGTTGATTAAAATGTTGATTGTGTTTTGGAGAAGAAAGTTGAGAATGGCTTTGTGACTTGTGTGTTGCGAAGAGAAGAAAGTTGAGAATGGCTTTGTGATTTTGTGACTTCTATGATGCAATGGCTTTGTTATATAATGCAATACAAACACTCACAAACACTTGTGACTTCACAAACAACACCCGTGACACATACAAACACTCACAAACACTTGTGACAGATACAAACAAGCGACACATACAAACACTTTCAGATTGTGCTTACAAAACCCGTGACTTCTCTTCACACACACACACGTATATAACAAAACCTGTGACATCAAATGGCTTCTTCTTCTTTGTCTCACTGCACACGCAAACAAAGCAACTCACAATATCAACATATCAATTATATAGATATACAATTTAACTGAGAGAGACACATATCAAAGCAATTTCACATTTCACATAAACTAGTTTTATAATTCGACAGAACATATCACATAAACTTGAAACATACATGGGAATTAGACATAACATAAAACCTAGATGAAAACAGAACATGACAAAGATGAAACCTAGATGACACAGACAAGTTCACACATTAAACTCAGACAAGTTCACACTAATTACTCAGCATATCTGTAATTAACTTCTGCTTGAGAGCTTGTTCACATTCAGAAAGCGGTTCTTTTTTGGAAATGAGCGTCTCGAGCAAACCCATCTTCGTGAGTCTCTCTTTCACGGCCAAGTCATTCTCTTTAATTGACCACATGGTCTGAAACTCAAAGGCAGACTCGTGATGTGCGAGGGCTTCTCTTACCAGAGGCTCCTTTCGCTGCCTTCACACTAGGAGGACTTTGCTCACCGATATTGGAAGTGGCTTGAGAGCTTTCGGATTGTGCTCCATCATCACACTTTCTCTTCTTACCGCTGCCATCAATCTTGGTACTAGCAACTTCGCACCATTTTTGATCATTCCTTAGTTCTTCCCAAGCATGGTGAAGATTAAATTTAATCTTATGATCGTTGTAGAAGATTTCATGTGCCGATTTTACAATATCCACCTCTGACTGACCACTTGTTCTCTATCTTGTTGCAGCCGCATAGGCTCCACAAAACTTGCATACAAGGTCGTTTAGCTTTTGCCACCTTTGTTTACACTGAATGGCCTCTCGCCTTTCACCTGGTTCCACCTTTGGACTTGCGGCAAAGTACGCTGCAATGCGTTTCCGGAAAGCACCTGCTTTCTGCTCGTTGCCTACCACCGGGTCCTTGCTCGTATTTAGCCACGCGCTGATGAGCACTAGATCATCTGTGACTGTCCATTTCTTCCTTTCTCTCCGCTCTGAAGGTGAGTCATCACAGAAGGTTGAAGCTTCGGTTGGGAGTTGTGATGATCCGTGCTCACCACCATGTGAAAAACTAGCATACGAAAACGTTTCAGGCAGGGGAGTATCTTGTTGACTGTTCAAAAGGTCAACAAAATTGGATGTTTGACTATATGGATTCGGAGAATCCATATCGTAATCAGTCAAACAAGAGGGGAAAGTGAACAAATGTGTTTGAAAAGAAAGAGATGAAGGTGTGGTTTTAATACAAGAAAAGAGAAGAGATCGTGTTAGTTGGCCTTTACTCTTTCATGTTAGTTGAGTGGAGATGATGAGACATGTATCTAACACAAATTTATTATCTACCAAGACTATTTAACACAAGCATTCATCACAACCATTACTCCGAAGCATTCAACACAACCATAACCTAACTCTAACCGCATTTACTAACCAAAGTACTATGCAGACGAAAGCAATTAAGAGAAAAGTAAGAAAATTACCTAACCAACAGTCTGAAGTTGTGAGATCACCCTTCCTCACCGGTCGATACACCCATCCTCTTGCTCCTCATTCTGATTTTTGCCTCCTCACATGATTCATCAATGAAAAGCAAATTAGTATCACAATACAGTTCAGAGCCGAAGTTCGAAAGAAGAGAAGCCGTTTGCTTGATTAAGAACTAGCTAATTGATTAATTAAGAACTCAACTTTTCCAATTTAAATACAAACTCAACCCGTTTGCTTGATTAAGAACTAGCCAATTGATTTACCAGTTTCAATCTGAACTAACTACATGAGTTATTTAGCTAAAATACAGAGCCATAGTTTGAAACATTTACCTCTTGTAAAGTGTTCTCGAAGTTGAATCGATCGGTCTTCTAACGGAGAAGAAGAGAGAAGCCGCAATCGACGCCGTGATGAGGACCGAGAGAGTCAATCTACGTTGTGGTTTCGATCGGTGTTCTGTCGGAGAAGAAGAGAGAAGACGAAATCGACCCCGTTAGGACCGAGAGAGAAGACGGAAGTGGTTGCGATCGCCTTTCTAAAGGAGACGACGACATAAGACGACTTTATCACCATCAGTACCGAGATTCTCCAATAGGGAAGAGACGCCGTGAGGCCAGCGAGCGTCACCGTCCGTTGTGACGAAGGAGACGCCGTGAGGACCATCACTGACGATCGGTCTTCTGACGGAGAACACGAGAGAACCCGAAGCAGACGCCGTGAGGACCGATACAGTCGCCGTCCGTCCTGGTTTCGATCGCCCTTCGAACGGAGAAGATGACAGACGTCGGAGGAGATGCCATCGGTGGAGTCATCGGCTTTCGTCGTTTCGATCGCCTTGGGCGGAGAAGACGAGACGACAAAGAAAGAGAAAAAGCCAAAAAGAAGAGAGAAAGAAAACAAAAAATAAAATCGAAAATTGAAAACGTTTAATTGCTAACACGTGGTTAAACAAACCCACAAAAAAACGGTTTCCAAATTTCTTAGTTAAGGATCGATTATCTCCTTTTAATTTTGTTTTCATTTATTTAAATGGGTCATTTATGTTAAAAACCCTCTTTAAAGTCTGCGATAATCTTGGTCTTAGAATTCAAAACAGATTTCAAATTCTTAGACCATATAAACATATCGACTTGTATATGTTTATTAGAAATATTATTTTCGTTTATTATTCTTGAAGCCCATTATCTATATAGTAAAACTTAATATTACCTATTCAGCCAAATATCTTGAAAATATGTAAATAATATTTACGTCATAAATAAGTAGCACAATCAAATATTGAATAAATTATATGCGGAGATATAGTCAACCAATTGAAAAAAAAAAATCTCTATCGTAAATTTGGAAATCAAAATAAAGTTTGATTTTCGTTTATGAACAAATTCCTGAAAACTTTCTAAAATTTAGATAACCACTAATTGTTATAAAATATCTTTTGCTTGATACACAATCTCGCATATTTTTAAAAGGAATATTCTAATTTATATGTCCTATAATCTCGCATAAATCTACCCTAATTAAGTACGATATTAAATAAATTTCCTATTTAGGGGTTATCGTACTTGCATATATATACATCTCTTCCTATCTACTCAATTCCCAATTACACACATTTTCAAAACACCAATAAAAATAGTGACCCAAAAAGATGTTACACTCCTTAAAGATGTAAAACCGGTAAGTGAATATATGTGAAGCTGCTTCACTTGTGGAAGCAAAACACGAGTTACAGAGGGGAGACACTTGAGTGCAGTCTTGGATGACCAAAGAGTAAGTTACTTCTCCATATATAAACTAATTATTTTCTTACACAAACAGCTATTATTGAAAAGTCAATAGATTCGATTTCACAATAGTAAATAAATTATGTTGTTTGTCTAAGACATATTTTGAATCATTGCAGGCTTTAATCTTACGCAAGGCAGTGGATCCTACTTTTGGAACTCTGAAGACAGATGCTTATGTGGACCACTTATTGTCTACAGTATCATTTAGTTTTCGTTTTGGACATGTAAAATTTCGATCTCAACATCCCCTGTTATTTGAGAAGCATTACAACTTCTTTTTTGTATCCACATGTCATCACTGGAATGATTCTTAAAATCATTAGAAAAATATGTTGGTCCATCTAATTATATAATAAGTTTTTTATTAAACTAACAATAAATTCATCATTAATGTATTTTATTATTTCTTTAAATAAAATTTACGGAATTGCCTAATATGGCTAAAGTATATATGACAATTAATGATTTTGAATAATAAAGATTTGATAAAAAATAGTGTATCTTCTATCATATTTGTTTAATTTTAAGCTATTAAATAAATTAAACAACCACAATAACCATATAATAAAAATTTAGATTTTTATGTATAGGTTATATTTTGAATTTTTACAAACGGCTATAAATTACTAAAACTGTTAAAAGCCTCACATTCAAATTTTATGATCCATGATTTAAAATTTTTGTTATG
>NC_027751.1:25506120-25510263 GCF_000695525.1 Brassica oleracea var. oleracea | reverse complement strand
AAATTATAAATTACTAAAACTATTAATCCCACAATGAAAATTTTGTTATCATTAATTTAAATTTTTTTCTATAAAAGATACAAATGATCAAAAAACTATATGAGTAGAAATCATCATTTAATAGACATTAATATTAAAAATATACTAAAATATATTATCTATGTTAGTATCATTTAAATTTAATAACATATCCTATCAAATAAAAAAAAATTTGGATCAATACAATTGATTTATATGTTCGCACCAATTTAATTATATTTTTAATAGTTACTGAATTTTAATTATTTAATATATATTTATTATTTTATAATATGTAAAAATATTTAATACATAAAATAATTTATATATATAATGTTGATCTCGCGCAAGGCGCGGATCTTAACCTAATAAAACCATTATATGCAACAATCATCCGTTGCTTAGACATGAAATATGACATTTGCTCCTATGCTCCTATGCAGCCTTATTTGAATCATTGCAGATATAACCTACGAAAGAAATAGATCTTACTTTCTGAATTCAGGAAGTATGATATTACTAACCACTTTTTGGTCGTGTAGTATATACCACATGAATTGATCTCTGTGACCTCCAAGCATTGATTTTTTTCCAGCATGAACATTTTCATTCAAACAAAAAAATGTTTAAAATCACATAGACATTCTTTTTTTTTCTAAGAAGCAATAATATTTTTTGCTTATCTGCAGTAGTATTATATATATATTTTTTGCTTATCTGCAATAACTATTAATTATAACCCTACTGCAGATAAGCAAAAAAAAAATCAATGAGAATGAAATGCATGCTAGCCAATTAAAAAAAACATTGAGGATTCAAAAATCTAATTCGGAAAAGTTATATTAATTATGTCAAGACAGAAGAAGAAATTTGCAAACCTCCATTTTTCCATATAGTGGTGATGAAGGAACATCACCTAAGATATGAGTAAAAACAGTTGAAGAAGCCATTGCTAGTCGTCTCAAGTTTGGTCTAACGGAATGTAGACACACACACACAGTTAACCTGAGCCTGCCAAAGAAAAAAGAAACAGAATGTTTTAAGCTCAAAGGCAACTGTAAAAATAAAAAAGTTCTTGCCGAATAGAGCTTTCAAGTCTTTTCCAAATACATACTTACTCGCAGAATAGAGCCTTTCAAGTCGTTTACAAAAATCTGTTTCACTCTCACAATTGATTGATGTTCCTTCTCTTCACTGTAATTAACAACGGCTTCTCATCTTTATATCCTTTTCATTCTCTCTGACTCTCTGTCTCAGCTTGAGTGAATCTTGCTCCGGTTTCCAAATTTGTTGCAAATACTTTGAAATTCTTCTATTTGGAACACGAGTTAAGATCTCCGCACCTGTCCTAAACAAATTTTCAACATGCAATTTGATCCCTCTTCTCTGTTTCACTAAGTCTATCTTCATAAATTTTAAGTTGTGATCTGAGAAGACTGATTTTCCCCCATCTACAACGATGTAACATAGTTAATCAATGATTATGAAACATACTAAATAAACGATCTGAACAACTAAATCTCATCAACTACAGGAAAAAGTATTGAGACTAACCTTTTTCTATCAAGCTGATCGACATATTACTTTAGAGATGAAGTTTTTTTTTCTGTCGGTGAAGGCTTTCAGAATAATCTTTTTACAGGTTATAGAAATGAATTTGAGAAGATCAGAAAGGTTAAGGCTGACCCACCGAGAGAATTATTGCTATTAATCAATTGTGGGCTTAATCTAATATTCACCAATATTTTGGTCCATTTATTATCTTACCCATCTGATTTATTTTTATGTTAATGTAGGTTTATTCAATTTAAATCCCACTTTTAACTTATATATAACTGAAATAAATAAAAAATAAAAATAATACTACATATTAATATATTAAATTATGTTTAGTTCGTTTTAACTTTTAATTTTATTGGGTTTTAATTCATAATCTCAGTTTTTAGTTTATATATTTACAACTAATAACACATGTTTCCATATAAAATTACATGAAATATTATAAATTATGCAAATCTGGAATTCAAAAAGTAATTTTTAATTTTTTAAATGTTTTTGTAAAGGTTTTTAATTTTCTTTATTTGAAAATATTTTTTTATTTAATATTTGACAATATTGTGCAACAAAATATTGCTAAGGTATTTTAAGATACTCTTAATTTTTATACCTTATCAATAAAAATATAAAACACAGAAATTTTATAAGAAACTACATACCAAATACTTTTAATATATAACCACAAGACTAACTTTTTGGCGGTATATAATAAATAAAATTATCTATTATAAACCACAAGTTTCTTATATGTACAGTTATCATATTAAACAAATATACATCATACTCAAATGTTTCAAATACATATAAAAAAATGTATTTAAAAGAAAATAAACACTTTTAAACAAAAACAAATGAAAATAAAAATAAAAAAACACCCGCGCGAGCGCGGAGGTCCTACTCTAATTCCTATTAAAAATAAAAGCATTTTCTAGCTCTTTTATGAATTTAAATTTTGCTGGTAGTCCATATAAATAGAATAGTGTAGGGATACCAAAACCAAACAAATGGATCAAGGATTTGTACACACAGAAATGAACTTCACCTTTCTCTGTTGTTGGGTTTCCGCTTCCCTCTATAAATTGATCACATCGTAGTGATTCTCTTACTGCTACATACATTACAGGAACTAGATAGATATAAAGGTTAATTAACATTTTTCTTGATTTAACTTTTCTTTTAAAATTAATACCACTCGACATGTACAAGATTTCTTCTCATTGATTTAGTATATCATTCAGATTGTCAAGGCAGCTACTGACTTGAAAAGCACCAATGTGAGGGAGAGGCTCAAGGACACGGCAACAGATAACTAAAAGGGAAAATCCTTTGTTATAACAAGCCGATCAGCACCGAACTAAACTTCAACGCAAGTCTATAGCTATAGCAGACTTTAATGATGTGTGTGTGTGTGGGGAGGGGGTAAGCTAGATAGAGTGCATGTGCTTGTTCTCGTGTAGCCTAATTGAATAAGAGAAGAAATTACAAAATCCCAGTGAATGAGCTTCAAGAAAAAGAATACAACTCGGTGCCAGCAATACATTTTAATAGGACTTCTTCAAACAAAACATTTTAATATGACTTCGAGGTGGAGCCGACCACTATGCTCCGGGTTCTAACTGTGCAGTCAATGTTTTCGGAGGTTCCTGTACAACCATGTTTATACTTGAGTCCAAAGATGTTGTCAACATCTTATAAATTTATAAATAAAATTTTCAGCCAATACATTTGCCATATCACTAGTTTCTTGTGCATGTATATTCGGATATTCCATATGAGGGCTGAGTCTACGACCATCTAAGCTAACTCAAATTGCTCTGTTGTTACTGATTGATAGGTCTAGTAGAAAAATAGCTAGATTCTCTGGTAAATCAAATCTAGAGCAGACATGATACAAGATGATGATGATGATTTGTAATAGTCATGTTTTCAATCATTACCCAAATAGTAAATGCCACTTGGCCCATTTTAACATATCCTCTTCAATTATCTATCGCTACATTGAATCGAATGTTGGTGTTTTTGCCAAAACTAACCCACAACTTGATTTTAACCCCAAATTTATATCTAAACTTGAATCAAATGCAAAACTAACCTAAAAACTTAGTGAAATTACAGCTCAGCCCCTTGTGACCAAACAAAAAAACAGAAGCTATTTTTACGAATATAGCCCTAGTAAATCGTCTGAATCGTCTGAGATGTTGGAAGTCGTCTGGACGACTGAAGTGTAAGTCGTCTGGTACCAGTTTATTTTAAAAATAATTTATAAATCTTGTAAAAAAATATTTTGATGCGTGAAAAATAAAAATCAAGTAATTATAAACAGTTTTAAGTGATATAAATTAAGATATGATAAAATTGATTTGTTTTGAAGATAGATGAGTGGAAGTAGTGAATCATGAAATACTTTGGTTTAGGAGTTTGGCAAACATATGTTGTAGTATTGTATGTATTGTTAGGGTTAGATTTTGGAAAACTAAAATGTTTTTTTCAAAAATTAGTTTTCACCTATATGTGTTTATTTATGTGTATAGTAAACACTTTTCAAGTTTGATTTGGTTTTATGAAGTG
>NC_027751.1:25499252-25503681 GCF_000695525.1 Brassica oleracea var. oleracea | reverse complement strand
AATCACAAACGAAAGTAACCCACCCAGAATCGTTAGCTTCTATGACTCTATGAACCATAAAAAATTTAGAATCAAAATCTTGGGTTTTTTTAGCTCATTGTGGAGAGAAAGTGAGAGATATGTTGTGTTTAGTTCATAAGAATGGAAAAAGAAGAAGGGTAAATCGATTTTGGGAGCATTAAGAGATTCAAATTGGTTGTTCATGGTGGTTGTGGTATTGATGACAATGGCAATCTTGTAATTACTTGAAGATGATGAGGGTGAGAGAGTAAAAATGTCATTTTCAAAAAAAAAGAAAAAAAAAATTGATGGCATTTTTGTAAATTATATGAACTTGTGGGGTGAATAAGGCAAAACCAATTTTCAAAAAAAAAGGAGGTTAGTTTTGTGTTTGACTTTAAGTTATAGGTTAATTCTGCAAAAAACCCTAGAATGTTCTCCTCTATCTTCCAAATACTATAAAATACATGCACACAGTAGAATGTTATACTTCTTTCTTTACACTTAAAGCGATGTTTTAGAATAAAAAAAATCACTTTTAAGTAATATTTTAGATATATATATATATTTTTTGGATTAAGTGATATTTTCAAATTTCTATGCCAAAATTTATTGTCATTAACTATTTGAATCGTTTGTATTATGCAGTATAATTTTGAATTTGTTGAATTAATTATAGTTAATGTTGTTTTTATACAAATCGAAATAAACAAAAAAATTAATAATTCATTAATGGTTGTGCAAAAACCTCAAACATTACTTATTTTGAAATAGAAGAAGTAAATAAATGTATAATGATTATCAATTATAAGGACTGGAATAAGATTCGTTTTTTATTTTTTTTCGTTTTTTTAAATTAATGTAAAGCTTAATGTCATTGGTCCTTTTCAGACGGTTTCCAACTAGTTTCTCCTTTTAACACTTATATCCTTTGTTTTATTGTTTTCATGTTATTGTTGTTCATTTTACCGTCGAGCACACTTCCGGATGAAATCGTAGCGCCTTAGATTTGAATTAATGAAATTTGTGACAAATATCGGATTATTGTAATGCTTTTGTAATTTGTCCAAAGTTGTTGATAGGAAAATCGGGACGTTGTTGAAGATCAATAATTTATTTATAATTTGGAATTCTATCATGCATGTGTCGGAATGTTATTTTATCAATAAATGCGAAGTGTGTATTTTTTGGAACCAGACATATAGTACAGTATAACCTCTTTAAATTAATATTTTATAAATTAATATACACTAAAAATCTCTATAAAATAATATAATTTTATAGTTTCAAATTGAATTTTTGGTTCAATTAGTATATCGATAAATTAATATCTCTATAAATTAGTAAAAAAATTATAGTTTTGGTGTAGTCCCAACATTATTAATTTATAGAGGTTTTACTGTGTATATGTATCATTTCAAAACGTAAACGGAATAAGTAATAGCTAGCCGAACAAATATAAGAACGGGAATACTGGATCAGTGGGCTTCATATGAAAATAAATAAATTCATTTGCTTATAGTAGTAGCTTTGGTCATATCTATTCTTATGTTGTTGGGATGGCATGTTATTATCGCTTCTATTGTAGTGAGCGTTGTTAGGTAACACAGTAGTTAAAATACACGTGCAATTAATTTTTGATGTGTTTTCCACATTGATCTCATGTGGTTTTTGTTTCTTCCAATCCAAGTTTGTCCAAGTATGTATTTCCGATAGCCATTTCACCATTGCATAACATGATAATGCAATATAGGTAAATATCACTGATATACAAACCTTCTGGAACTGTTTGGAGTCTGGAGATGATGAGCCCCTAAGTCGTGTTGTTTTTATTGAAATACTTTATAATGCTCTTGACATAGTGAGCTTTGGTATTACCGGCATGAAATCGATCTTTTCATTAGGTCGTTGTAGCTGTTTAGTGATCCAAATGGATTGTCAAAAAATCAATTTTGTACACTCGGTTGTCTTGAGCAGCCTTGGCTAGAACTGGTGATAATTCCATGAAATTACGGACCGTCAATGTTTGTCCAACAAGAAGTGAGATTATATTCCTTGGTTTTCTTGGGTTGATTACATTTCTGGAGTTATGTGGTGGTTGAGGTAGGGAGAGTGTAGTGTTCTGTGGCTGGTTTTATATACACGTGAATACTGTACATTATGTTCCTATATTGGAGATGTGAATGTAATTGATTATGGCTCCAGACTGCGGTTTGAGCGGTGCGGGACAAGCGGTTCAACTGCGGTACGATTTTTAACAGTTATAAAAACGTATAGATATATGGTATATGTAGAGATTTTTGTTACTGTTAACTGCGGTGCGGAGTGGGGCGGGACGGTCGTAAACATTCGAAGCCTATATGTACTGACTTTGGTGGAGACATGTATTATTTAAATAAAAATAAAAATATTTATTACAATTATTTTTACATAGGGCTATTAAACCATAAATACCCTATCTAAACGAGTCATACTTCGACATCTCACATAATATTTTTTACATATAAGTCATATGCTATTAAAATTTAAAATAATAAATATTATATATAACTATTTTTTAAAATGTACAGACATTAGTTTAGAATTGATTTCTACATTATAATATGTTTCTTACAATGTTTTTAAAACCGAACCGGATACTGATCCGGTATAACTACTGGTTGAGTGGACAGACCGGTTCAACCGGTTCAATAGGTTCAACCCGGTTTTCTATTTAAGAATAAATAAATATATATAATCATATATTTATACTATTTGGATCTAAAATGTAGTCCTACGTATAATATGTTCTATGTTCTCTTTTATTAATCAGATAATAAATAATAACCATAAGTTTAGTCATATATACAGTTAACAAATGAATAGTATATCAACTGAATTGATAAAAATAAATAAATGATGGACCATTTAAATTACGTATTTATTAATTTTTACAATTAAAAGTCTTAAATTTTACTAATATGGCAAAATGAGAATAGAATATGAAAGTCAAAAAGAGTTTATTTTAAATATTTATTTTAAACATTAAGTATTGATTACGAAATATTAAATTTTAATAAAAATTGAAAAGACATTAATTATATGTTGATTTCTTTAGAACCGGGTTTTGAAGTTGAACCGGATCACCGGTTTTACCGGTTTGTAGCCGGTTTCACCGAGTTTTCTCAAATTCGGGTTTTAAACCGAACCGGACTCGGCTTCTTCAACGAGCCACGGTCGGACCGGTTCGACCGGCCAGTCCGGTCCGGTTTTCAAAACACCGATTTTTTACTTTATAATATCTTAAAAGTAAATATACATTCTGATAAATAGTTACATAGTAGATAATTAAACAAAATGATTAAAGTGAGATATGGTAAAAAAAATATGGGTGAAATCTATCATAGATTCACAAATATGTGAAATCATCATTCAAGTAATGACAATTAGATAATGCAGTTATGGGAAGGTAAATCATATGCACGTTTATGATTTACTATTAAGGTGTCCGCACTTCGCGCGGAATATTGTTTTATTGCTGTTAGATATGATTTTTTGGATGATGTAATTAAGTGGTCAGTCTTATTTGTAAAGAGAATTATTTGATGTTTTAATGTGTTATGTAGTTTTAGGTAATATGTTAATATATTATGTGTTTGTTTTTCAATAATGCGTTGTTGTGTGTATAATAGTACTTGTGTGGTGAAGTGAGCTTCTAATGTAAATTATATTGAATTTTAATAACTTTGCATTTAGGAATTTGTTAATTTTAAGATTGATGGTTTTAGCGTCAGAACTGTATTTTAATTTGTCACATTTTTGAACATTACTCTTTTAAAATGTTTTTTGCCCACTCTCCATATTTTGACATTGAACCGTCCCCATCTATGTAATTCGCTTACCTTTCCGGTGTACGGTGCTTCTCGCCATCACTGAGAAAAGACTCACCTTTGTGTTCTTGTTTTTCCTCACATTCATCTCTTGTGATATTATCTGGTATTTGTTATAGATCATGCTTACGAATTCCCAATTGTGCGGTTGTTTTTCACTGTGTTGTAGGTTTTTTTGGTCAATGTTGGTTCTCTTCTTTTTTTGATTTTGGCTAATTTTAGGAACTACATCTATGCTCTTTTTTGATTTTTCACAGTTGTCTTTGATGTTGTATTCCTCTCGTTGACTTGCCGTCAACAGTCTCTGCTCGTCTTGGTTTTCAAGATCTGGTTTTTGGTGATCTGACTTCTATGCTCTTTTTCATAGCTCGAGGATGGCTCCACGGTTTGATGATTTTGTTTCGTCTCCTTTTCTATCTTTGTTCTCTCATCTTGTTTCACCTTTCATTGCTGCTCACTTCTCTGGTGGCTCTTTTTTCGCCATATTTGCTATTCCAGGTTTGGATAGTGTTTTCTTCTGTGTATGCTTTGTGTGCTTGGAAGATTATTTCTAGTCTCAA
>NC_027751.1:25492196-25499095 GCF_000695525.1 Brassica oleracea var. oleracea | reverse complement strand
GGTGCTTCTTACCTTTTAGCTGGTGGTTGTGATTCCGGTGCTTGAGGCATGTGTCTTCTTGTTTCGTGGTGACTCTGATCTCCTGATGATTATTCTTTCTCTCACCTTTTTGGGGTTTTTGAGTTTTTTGGGTTGGTGCTTGATCACGCTCCTTTAAGATCGGAGGAATGTTTTGTCTTATATTTTACTCCCTCTGCTCCAAAATAGATGATGTTTTAGAAATGTTACGATGTTTCAAAATAGATGATGTTTTGATATTTTATATTAATTTAAATTTTATTGAAAACTGTGTGACCAGTGATGTTTTATATTTATTTTTAAGGATTGGATGAATTAATTTGGGTTTATATTTTTAATGTTTTTTTAGAAAAAAAGTGTATACCTTAATTCTTGTGCATACACTTAAAACATCAAATATTTTGGAACAGAAGGAATATCCTTTTATCTTTTCTAACATCTGCTTGTTCTATCCATGATATTATTGGTAAGATGAGGTAAGTTAGTTTTCTTTGTTGATCTTTTTCCAGCTCCAAACTTTTATTGAGTTAGTGTTACTATAGTATTTGGCTTTTTTGTTTTGGTTGTGGAAATTGTAGGTTTAGATTATGTGTTGTATTCTAGTTTTTTCTTATTAGTTTGGATATTTGTGAAAGTTGTAGGGCAGTTCTGAGCGAAGTGACCTATCTTATCACATCGGTGACACTCAACCTTTGATGTGTCTCTCTCTTGCCTATAATATCCGTTTTGTTGATATCCAAATCTACCACGACCTCTTCCTCGATATCCATACCGACCGCCTCTTCCCGAATCATACCTCTCCCGTTGTGATTGGGAGTATGCATACATAAGTTTATCTTGGCTTTGCTCGTCATGCTTCTATTTTTCCTCATCATGAATCCTCTCCTCATAAAATAATAGAAAATGGTAAAATAACAAAAATAACAAAAATATTTAAAATTATTTATTTATTTTATTTATATATTTTTTATTCATCTTGAATTTTAGTGACCAATAAAATAAATTATCAAAATTTATATAAAGATGGTTAATATTAAAAGAGTAAATAGTGCATAATTAGAAAGTACTTCGCTAAATTGCAATAATCTACAAGAAAAATGACTTAAAAAGTAAAAGAAAAATATATGAAAGACACATGTCATCAAATTCCCTTGCCACTTGTCGTAAGAAAGAGAAAAAACTAACTTTATATATAAAGAATGTTGGAAAGGAAGAAAATTTAAAACAAAAGAAAAGTAAATTAAGCCCTTTTCCAAAAAAGAAAAAATTAAAAACGTGACTAAAACATAAATGAACGGAGGCAAAGAGTTTTAGTTAGTGGAAGTAGTAGCCAATATAATCAACTTCTAAACTATTAAAACAGGTAAAAAAAGAAATAGTCCTGAATTTTCCGAATTACTAATCCTATGCTACTGAGTTAATATCTACTGATTTAACATAATTATCTACTTCTTTTAAGGAAACAACCAATTGGAACCTACAATTAATTTCTGTTCAATATTTCTATATTTTGCTTTGTGTGAAATTTTTTATTTTCATCATATATCTATATTATTAAAACAGAAGTACCCATTTGAAAATGTTCTTACTTTGTTAATTAAACTCCCTATTTTTTTGCTTGTCTTTTTCAATCGCATTTATGAAATATCCTAAAACGAATAAAACTGTCTAATTTATTACTTGTCTTTTCAGTTACATTAATGAAATAGGTTTAAATGAATTTAAACTTCCTATTTTATTGTTTGTCTTTTTCAGTTACCTTAATGATAATCACATGGGCTTTCTTAATAAGGTCTTTTAACATAATTGGATTATGGACATTTAATTTTTATCTTTATCTCAAAGCAAAAAATATAAATAATTTATTATTAATAAAACATCTAAAATCATTTATATAAATCAGCTGTTTTTATATGTTAAATTCTTCATATAAGTTTAAAAAATCATTGTATTTTCTTTAAAAATGTATAAATAATTTACAATCTTTTATGCCATACTAAGTCATTATATAATATTTCTTCATATTTTATATTCATAACCATTGATTTTATATATCGTATACAATTCTCTAATTACGTGCATATGTTCAATTTGTTTATATGATATCGACTATTCGTCATAAATCAAAGGTTTAAGACTCCAAAAAAGTAATTTACTTAGTGAATATAATATATTAAATATTACAAATACATCATTTAGTTAATGAAATAATCAAAAACCGTAAATTCATACTCACGCTGGCGTGCGGATCAGGATCTAGTTCCTATTATAACGTACAATTTTCCCTTTTGTTATCATTATGAGTGCAATCGCATAGAATTGTCAAGGGGCAGAAGCCTACTTGACTAAGCAACACCTGCGGGAGTTGCATCGCTGCTTTCACCCTATTTTTCTTTTTCTTTCTGAAACAAAAAACAATTTTAATTTTTTGCAAGACTTTATGTTTGAGTTTGGTTATGATCATTTGTTCACTGTCGACCCGGTTGGTCGTAGAGGTGGACTAGCTTTATTTTATATGGATGCTTCTGATGTTACTGTTAATTTTTCTAACAATCGTATGATTGACATAGAAGCGCAGCTGGAAGGAAATAAAGTTTTTATTACTTTCGTGTATGGAGATCCGGTGATAGAATACCGAGAGAATGTTTGGGAGCGTCTCCTCCGAATGAGTGCAACTCGAGTGGGAGCTTGGCTGCTCATGGGCGATTTTAATGAGATTACCAGTAATCTGGAGAAGAAAGGAGGCAAGAAGCGTGCAGACTCTTCATTCTTACCGTTCAAGAACATGCTTGCTGGATGTGGGATGGTTGAATTTCCTTTTATTGGGAACTCACTGTCATGGGTAGGAAGAACGAGAGCGGGACGGGTTCAATGCCGCCAAGATAGGGCAGTTGGCAATGAAGCCTGGCATAACATATTTTTCCACACTTATGTGAAGTATCTATTGCGATGGGGATCCGACCACATGCCGATATTCACGAGCTTTAAAAATCAGGATCGGCAGAATAAGAGGAACTTTAAATTCAATAGAACCTGGTTAAGCAAGGAAAGTTTCACTGAGGTGGTACGGGGAGAATGGGAGAACCTCAAGCTGGACCCAGACTTGGATCTTTATCATTATAGTTAAAAGAAGTAGACATATATATCCACCATTTCGTTCATGA
This sequence comes from Brassica oleracea var. oleracea, assembly GCF_000695525.1. Taxonomy (NCBI): domain Eukaryota; kingdom Viridiplantae; phylum Streptophyta; class Magnoliopsida; order Brassicales; family Brassicaceae; genus Brassica; species Brassica oleracea. Next base: position 25,495,913 of record NC_027751.1, on the reverse strand, counting down.
CAATCTCCTCCCACATACACTAAGAATACATGTTTTTTACATAACATAGTAACCACATTCTGAATTATTTAGCATTTCATTAAAATTACATAAAAATCATATACTTTACGTTTTAGAAATCCTATAATCAGCACGTAACTAAAACTTTTTCTTTTCTTTTTTCTTACAAAAAAATAAAGCTTTTGTTAAAAAAATATACATGAAATAGTTGGTGGTCGTATATTTAGTAAATTGTGAAAAATTCTTCTAAGATATGCACTTACTACGGCAACAACAAAAAATATGGATATAAAATTTTAAACTTAACTTCCACGTTTTGCTGAAGATATTCGGTGTGATTCACTCGTATTTAAATGTTCTTAATTGGAAGATTTTGGAGATAGTGCAATCAATTTTAAAATTGTACGATAGGAATATTTTAAGCAAAATCAACATCATAATTTGCATATATATTAGGATACAAACCTAACTAACCTCCCTTAGAGCAATCAATTTGTTCTATCATCAACAACAACCCTACAATCAAGCATCATATATAACTATTAACTGTTTTTTATTCTATTGATCACGTTATATATATATATATATATAGTGTGTATCTCCCATCTAAAAGTCACAGAGAGAAAGACAAAAGACTAAATGGCGATCAACAAAAGTGCTTTTTGATAGAACAAACCATGAGTTATGGAGGAGTATCGCTTGAATACATATTTAAAGAAGAAACTGTAATCACATTAAACTACTTCATGCCTCACATATATTGTTTTGTTTAACACTATCTAATAATCACTTAATCATTTGTTAACTATTTTGTGTAATATAGGGTGTTAAAATTCAAGCGTCCAGCGAAAAAGTCAAATGTTTCATTTGCAACACTATCTACCTATTAATGAATGGAGGGTTCTCAAAAACTTTACAATCTCTCAGGCTTCTGGTAATATCGTCTAACAAATCATCAATATAATTAGGTCATAGGTGACACTAAAATAACAGGATCTGATTTTTTGTGACAACAATCACTTCCTTTCTCTTGCGAGTTATGAAGATATCGTTAATGGTAAACTGAAAACGTACTACCTAATTGGTATGATATTTAGTTTCTTGAATAATGTATATATTGCTCTCTTTTGTTAACGATTAGGAACTACGTAGTATATTACTTTTTTATTGTATACAATTGTCCTTGGTGACTTTGTTGATTTTGGTGCAATACAAATTGTAAAAGAACAAGGCAAATAGGAAGAAAGTTCAATTTCATTACGTGACATAAAGTAAGATCTTCTTTGTGCTGGAGTTTGATATTTACTATCCGACTTTTTTTTTTAACCAATTATCCGACTAATATATATATGCTTTCGCAATTTTTCAACAATACTTTAACGTGACATTCATTTAGATTTCTTTGAACTCTATTAAAGAGTAACTCAGAGTAAATAAATTAGAGGAATTCAGAGTAAATTAAATGGAGCAATTGAGAGTAAAATGACAAAATAAATAAAATAATAAAAGCTCAAGAAGTTAAAAAGCAGCGTAACATCTGTTTTCTTCCTCAAATACATTGAGAGAATAAGAGTGACTATTTACCTTTATACAAATAGTACACTGAATAAAAAGAATTAAAAGTGTTTTCACCTGATTGGTGAAATGTAAGCTGAAATGGGAGTAAATAACTTTTTCGCTAAAACTTTCTTGCTATTAGTACCCATTCAGTCACATCCATAAACTTGGCCATGTATATAAAATCTATATACAAAAAAGACAGCCACGCAGGTCCCATGAAATGTCTGTATATTTAATTTAAAATCAACATCCACACGGACGTGCGGATCAAAAACTCTGTTATCTTTTTACTACAGTAACATTTAATATTTAAAAAAAAATCTTTGGAGGCAGCTGCCCTCTTCCTACGGTCACCCCCTCCCTACGTCACATAGCTCCGCTATCAAAGATATTCAGGGTTCTCCGCTTCGCGGGTCATTTCCTGGGCCCGGTGAGGCTGCGGGCCGGCTTCACCCGGGAGAGTATGTCCTGAGCCCGAAGGCCCAATACCCGCTTCGTGACATGGATGAACAGTTCGCCTCCGGCTGGCGTCGAACCCGGAAACATGACAATTGGCCCCCAAGGCTCTAACCAGTAGAGCTGACTCATCCTGTCTAAACTTGTTAATTGGTATGTCTTGAGTTGTTCTGTGTCGACGCTGAGGATATCACTTATTGGGTAAGTATCAAAGTGTGAGGCTAGGCTAATTTTGAGATATATTGGTGGTATTCGACAATTGGTGTAGAGAGTGCTGCTATTTTAGTGGAAGGGTTTGGGTTTTCCGTTGGAAGGATTTTTATGAACTTACTAAACCCGATTTAGAATATTTATGAAAAGTTATACACATCATTAGTGTTATTTTCCTGTAGTTTTGCTCTAATTTATACTTCAATAATAGTATTTTATTTATTTTTAAATATAAATGTTAACTTTTACACTAAATATAAAGAAAATTTTATTTTATTTTATATATGTGTAGATATTATAAGCAATAAAAATAATAACCATTCGAAAATTTATAAGATAAGAAGTGTATCTTAACATTCAATAAGAATTCAATACAAGAAGGTCATTGCATTATCGAATTAAAAGATAACGCAACGCCTCTTTGTATTTAATATTTATATAAGGATTTTTTTTTGGTAGAACATATTTTTTGTAAAACATTTTGTATGTGTACCTAGCATTTATACACTTTCCTTTTTTGGTAATTAGTATCACTGTACACTTAACCATTAAAGGAAGATAATACAATGCAATTGTCTTTTTCAGCGAGCTCAAAGCCATTTATAAGATTGTTTGCTTCTCCAACTCTGCTCTCTCACTACTTTGTTCTTGATTTTCTCTCTCTCTCTCTTCGCACTTCGGTTTCTGCTTTGTTTATTCACCAATGGCTACTTTTTGTAAGGAATATTTCTTTTCCCTATTACATGGTCTTATAGTTATCCGTTTTCTATTGGAATATTGTTATTCCTTAATATATTTGGGGATCAATGAAATTGAAAATAAAATAGTAATTCCGAATTTATCTCTACCTTGATGGACGGTTGAGATTAATCTAAAGGAAACCCTAAAGAGGAATTAGATCCTCCCTCCACCTATAAATACATATCTTTAGACCATCATAAAGATATCCTAAAAGCAACAACTAACGTTATAGGTGAGGCGAGAGAAACCTAAGAGTTCCTAAGAAGAGATTGAGCTGTTCATCTTCCATTCATGATTCAATCCATTCAGGAAGATTCTCAGGCAAAATGAATCCAGGTAACTCTATAAACATTCATATGATTCTATTATGTGATTAACCTAGATGTTTAAAGATCTTACACTACAAGAAAACAGCGACATACCGAGAAAAAAAATCGTCGGTATGTCGTCGGAATAACGTTATTTCGACGACATACCGACGAAACAAGTCCTCGGAAATAACTCCTTGGAAATTCATTTTTCCTCGGAAATCCCTCGGAAATTTCCGACGGAATTCCGAGGAAATGAATTTCCGAGGAAACTCCGAGAACCACCAGTTCGTCGGAAAGGTCCTCGTAATATACCGAGGGAGAACTTTCTCGGGATATTTCGATGGATTTTCCGTTGGTCCAATCCTCGGAAGTTCCGATGAAATGTTCCTCGGAATTTTCATCGGGAATTTCCGAGGAACGGAGCCCTCGGTAAATTCCG
>NC_027751.1:25487464-25488196 GCF_000695525.1 Brassica oleracea var. oleracea | reverse complement strand
AACATTATAATTTCTTGTCATATACATTCAATTTTTTCGTGTTGATTAAGTTATGAAACCTAATTAATACTTGTTCTATCTCTAAAATGCAGCAACTTCTTCTACTAGTTTGTCATCTATGGTCTCTTCTGTCCCCATCCTCATTGGAACCAACTTCTCTGAATGGAAAGAGAAAGTTGAGTTCACATTAGGTGTACTAGATTTGGACTTGGCACTTCGTGAAGAAGAGCCTAGCCAACTCACTAATGATAGTACTGAGGAAGAAAATGCTTTCCATAAAGCGTGGGAGAAAGCTAACAGATTTAGCATCATGTTCTTAAGGATGACAATAGCTAGCAACATCAAAACTTCCCTTCCAGTTGCAGAGAAAGCTAAGGCTTATCTAGCGGCTATAGAAGAACGGTTTAAGACTGCAGACAAATCCCTTGCTGGGAAACTTATGGCAGATCTTACAACCATGAAACATGATGGCACAAGGTCTATGCATGAACATTGCATTGAAATGACCAATCTTGCGGCTAAGCTAAAGGGTTTAGGAATGAGTGTGGATGATTCATTTCTTGTCCAGTTTATCCTAAACTCTTTACCTCCTCAGTATGGACCATTCCAAATCAATTACAACGCCAATGTTGAAAAGTGGATGTCGATTGAATTGGCTAACAAACTGGTCCAAGAGGAATCAAGGCTTAGTCGTGAAGGTATTAAGGTTGCCCACTATGTCCAAGGAACTGT
>NC_027751.1:25484464-25486161 GCF_000695525.1 Brassica oleracea var. oleracea | reverse complement strand
TCTTGAACCGAGTTCCTAGCAAGGCAGTTCCAAAGACTCCTTTTGAACTGTGGAAAGGCTGGAAACCTAGTCTGTCACACCTCCAAGTTTGGGGATGTCCAGCTGAAGCAAGAATATACAATCCACATGAAAAGAAATTAGATTTCAGAACGGTCAGTGGTTTCTTTATTGGTTACCCTGAGAAGTCTAAAGGATATAGATTTTACTGTCCAACCCATACTATGAGAATAGTAGAAACCGGTAATGCCAGATTTTATGAGAATGGTGAGATTAGTGGGAGTGATAAAATTCAAGATGTGATCATTCAAGAAATTAGGGTAAATATCCCTTTACTCTTAGTTCCGAATGTTGGGAATCCTCCTGTTGTAGAACCGTTGCACAACGTGAAAAACCAGTTGAATGATCCACCACTCCTTAATGAAAATATCGCCAATAATGAACATGAAGCACACGAGGAACCAGCATTAAGAAGATCAACTCGTGAGAGAAGATCATCTATTTCTGATGACTATGTGCTTTATCAAATGGAATCTGGAGAATGGGATTTAAAAGATCCGGTTTCTTATTCACAAGCCATGAAAGATGTTAATTCTGATCAATGGATCGAGGCCAGTAAAGATGAAATAGACTCAATGGTTAAGAATGAAGTTTGGGATGTTGTTTCATTGCCTGAAGGACACAAAGCAATTGGGTGCAAATGGATCTATAAATCCAAGCTCGATTGTCATGGCAATGTTAAACGACGTAGATCCAGACTTGTAGCCAAAGGGTATAATCAGAAAGAAGGCATTGATTATGGTGAGACTTTTTCACCTGTGTTTAGAAAAGACTCTCTCAGAATTATAATGGCATATGTAGCTGAATATGATCTTGAGTTACATCAAATAGATGTGAAAACCGCCTTTCTTAATGGAGACTTAGAAGAAGAAGTCTATATGCGTCAACCTGAAGGCTTCATAACCGAAGGCCAGGAAGATATGGTCTGCAAATTGAAGAAATCAATATATGGACTGAAACAATCTTCGAGGCAATGGTACTTAAAGTTTGATGAAACCATTACGAAATTTGGTTTCAAAGAAAACATTGTGGATCCATGTATATACCTCAAGATCAGTGGGAGTAAGTTCATATTTTTTGGTTCTGTATGTTGATGACATATTATTAGCCAGCAGTGATCTTGGTTTATTACATGAGACAAAGAGTTATCTCTCTGAGAACTTTGAAATGAAAGATATGGGTGAGGCATCCTATGTGATAGGAATTGAGATATTCCGTGACAGATCACTAGGAATATTGGGATTGTCTCAGAAAGCATATATTGATAAAGTTCTTGAGAGATTCGGCATAATGACATGTTCTTCTAGCATTGTTCCTATGCATAAAGGTGACACGCTTAATCTTAAGCAATGTCCGCATAATGAAATGGAATGTAATGAAATGCAAAAATACCCTTATGCATCTCTTGTGGGAAGTTTGATGTATGCACAGGTTTGTACCAGACCTGATATTAGCCACGCAGTTGGCATGCTGGGTAGATTTCAGAGTAACAGGACTCGCTCACTGGCAAGCTGCAAAGAAAGTTTTTAGATACTTAAAGGGAACAAGAAACTACATGTTGACATATTAAAAATCAACACATCCACAGATGGTTGGATTTTCGGACTCAGATTTTGGTGGATGCAAAGACTCTAGACACT
>NC_027751.1:25450616-25484396 GCF_000695525.1 Brassica oleracea var. oleracea | reverse complement strand
AGTATGTTGCATGTTATGAGGCTTCTATTCAAGGAACATGGTTGCGGAATTTTGTGTCAGAGTTTGGGGCTTTGAGTTTTGTTGACAAGCCTCTCACTCTTTACTGTGACAATCAAGCTGCAATCTTCTTCGCTAAGCATGATAGGATATTTAAGGGAGCCAAGCATATGGACCTCAAATATCTTTCACTGAAGCAAGATGCAAAAGAGAAAAGTTTGTCATTGAACATATATGCACTGAACTTATGGTTGCAGACATATTTACAAAAGCTTTACCTCCAAAGACTTTCATGAAGCATGCTGAAAGTATGGGTCTTGAGGATAGCGCCTAATGTTGTTTGTTTACGATTAGCCTATGTATGACAATTATTTGAGCTCTTTTATGACTTTTACATCTTTTATATATTCTATTTCCAATGTGCACACACATTATTGTTGGTTGGATTTATGATAACAGAATGAGTCTCTCGTTAAAGACATTAAAGGGACCATTACGATACTCCTACTTATGTTTATGGTCTAACTATGAAGGTGGTCAATGCGGTAGTACATGGAAGGGATCATGTTGCAGAATGATGTGCGACCGCCATGACTCTCATTGATTACTAGATTAGTCAAGACACTTATGATGACCAAATGAAAAAATAAAGTTATAGCATATTATGCCGGCCTTATGATTCCATAAAGAAAACATTAGTGGATCTCACTAACGACCAAGTGGGAGACTGTAAGGAATATTTCCTTTCCCTATTATATGGTCTTATAGTTATCCGTTTTCTATTGGAATATTGATATTCCTTAATATATTTGGTGACCAATGAAATTGGAAATAAAGGGATAATTCCTAATTTATCTCTACCTTGATGGACGGTTGAGATTAATCTAAAGGAAACACTAAAGAGGAATTAGGTCCTCTCTCCACCTATAAATACATATCTTTAGACCATCATAAAGATATCCTAAAAGCAACAACTAACGTTATAGGCGAGGCGAGAGAAACCTAAGAGTTCCTAAGAAAAGATTGAACTGTTCATCTTCCATTCATGATTCAATCCATTCAGAAAAATTCTCAGGCAAAATGAATCCAGGTAACTCTATAAACATTCATATGATTCTATTAAGTGATTAACCTATATGTTTAAAGATCTTAGGGTTCATGTAAATTTAACTTACACTTTTTGGAGGAGGTTGCTGAAGACATTGACGATCCCACACATCAGCCAAAGCACGAGGAAGCCCTTCTTCACCGATGCATCTTCTTCTTTCGCTGAAAGACTCAAAAACCTTCCCAAAGAGTTCCCCGCTACTCAGGCCAAACGCGATGCTTCTCTGGTAAAAGAACAAACTTTGTTTCTTGGGCATCTTGAAAATCTGATCATCTTTTTCGATGTTGTCTGATCAAATCTGTCTTGTGTTGTAGCTCATTGGAAGAACTTCTCTTGTGTTTCTCAACAGAGTCACTGAAGGATGTAAAGCTTATATTGCAGCCAAGCAAGAACATTTCCAGCCTACTTGTAGCATCAAAGACAGGTGATTGTGAACGCATAATCTTCTAAGTAACTTAGGCCTTGATTGATTGGTAGAACCCATAATAAAGCAGTAATAATAGGTTATAGATGCACTGTAATCAAAAGTTGTATGCTCTCATTAATATTTTTAATAAAATTATTGATAAAATAGTAAATGATTCATATATAAAATTATTTTATTATATATAAATTATTTATTTCTAAATAATATATATATATTTATAATTATTATATTTTTATTTTTATTGAAAATAATTATACACATTGAATAGTATATATTAAATTATATTTTAAATGTGAAATATTATCATTTTTAAAAGGTAAAAATATTTGGGCCCAAAATATTTTATATCTAAATTTTATTTTGGGTATAAACATAATTTTGTATTATTAAATAGAATAAGTTAATTATATAAAATTTGTAAAATTTATATGTACTAAATGCATGCAAATGCTTTACCAAAAGCTTCTTATGAAATGATGCAACAAAGAGTATTTGCATCTTCTAAACAAATTTCTAATAATTACTGATTGGATAATAAGTAGCATAATCCTCTTGTAATTACTTTGCCAATCAAAGCCTTAGTCTTAGGACATCATCAGTACACAAGCATTGACTTTGTATGGTTTTGTTGTCTCCAGGCCAGCTTTAGCCATGGTTGCAGATGCAGAGAAGAAAAACCTTATCACTCCTGGAAAAGTAATTAGCTTTTTGTTTTACATACTTAATCTCAAACTTAATGGTGTTAACCCATTGAAGATGTTTATTTTATCAGACAACATTGATAGAGCCAACTTCAGGAAATATGGGAATAAGTATGGCTTTCATGGCGGCTATGAAAGGGTACAGAATAATAACTACAATGCCTTCTTACACCAGCTTGGAGAGGAGAGTGACTATGAGATCATTTGGTGCACAGCTTGTCCTCACTGATCCAGCCAAAGGCATGGCTGGAACCTTTAAGAAAGCTTATGACCTCCTTGAGAGTATTCCTAACGCTCATATGCTGCAACAGTTTGCTAATCCAGCAAACACTCAGGTACTAAGAGAGTTTGATATATCCTTCTTCTTTTTTTGCATTTTGACATTTTATCTAAAGATGATGTTAGGAATATTGGTGTAGATTCATTTTGATACGACTGGTCCAGAGATTTGGGAAGATACACTTGGGAATGTCGATATATTCGTGATGGGAATTGGTAGTGGAGGCACAGTGTCTGGTGTTGGCCAATACCTTAAGTCTAAAAACCCTAATGTCAAGGTGATTGATTTAAGTTCTAAAGATATCTTGTAAACATAAAAATGGAGATTGGATTTGATCATATTAGATATATGGAGTGGAGCCTGCTGAAAGCAACATACTCAACGGTGGCAAGCCAGGTGAAAATATAGAAACATTGAAACTTTACATCTTTACTAGTTCTTAGTGGTATAAATCAATGTAAGATGCTAGTTTTTTTGTGGTCGCTGATGGTTAGAGTTTTGAAATTGGGATTAGGTCCACATGCAATCACAGGCAATGGGGTTGGATTTAAACCAGATATCTTGAATATGGATGTCATGGAAAGTGTTCTTGAGGTAATGTACAATGCTTAGAGCTTCCAACATTTTCGTATTCTATCAACTTATTTTCTTGAAGGAAAAGTAAAATATATTCAAATCAAAAACCTTCTTTACAAAAATTAATCATATAAAACTAGTGTATGTCATCTAGATCATATAGAGTAAGATATAAAAACTGATGAGCGGTTACAACGTGTATACGCTTATGTTTTGAGTATACTTGCAGGTTAGTAGTGAGGATGCTATAAATATGGCTAGAGAATTGGCATTGAAAGAAGGTCTCATGGTGAGTTTTTTTTTTGAAAGATTAATGAGATAAATGATTAAATGGTTTGTCTGTTTATTTCTGGTTCTGACAATGCAAACCCTAACTTGTAGGTTGGGATATCATCTGGTGCTAACACCGTGGCAGCAATTAGACTGGTGAAAATGCCAGAGAACAAAGGGAAACTCATTGTGGTAAGAGAGGAGACATAAAAACAACTGTTCTTGAGTTTGGTTATGATCTGTGTTATGGTTTTATCGAACGTGTGAACTTGTATTGTGTTTATGTGGTACAGACGGTTCATGCGAGCTTTGGAGAGAGATATTTGTCGTCTGTTCTCTTTGATGAGCTGAGGAAAGAAGCAGAAGCAATGAAGCCAGTTTCAGTGGACTGATATGGTTTTGGTTTTGGTTTGAGTTGATGAAGAAAGATTTTTTACGATAAGATCTTCATCTTGGGAGCAAAAGATTGTGACACGGCCCACCAAAATAAAAACGTCATAAATAAATCTAAAGTAAAAGCTTTTATTTGGCAATATAGATATCAGTTAAAAAAATAGTGTTGTTTTGAAATATGGATAGTAGTAAGTTAGGAAAAAAAGGTAATCTATCTTATTAAAGTAGAAATACTTTAAGCTTTTGTTTAGCAATATAGATAACAGTTAAAAAAATAGTGTTGTTTGGAAACATGAATAGCAGTAAGTTAGGAAAAAAAAGTAATGGGCTTATGCTATTAGAAAAATTGGAAGTCAATCACATTATATTCAAAATTTGATTTTTACTAACATTTTTTCCAAGAACCATTATAAAATGTTTTCAATATATATAAGAAAAATACAATACAAAGCTCAATTTCAAACACCAACTTAAATTATGGTTTTTATATTTCACATTAAAATTTAAAAATATAATATATGTGATTATTTATATGATTGTACGTATAAAATATTATTAATTATAAGATTACTTATTTGATGGTCCGTATAAAATACGATTAATTATATGATAGCACATATTTTTGTAACCTATGATGACACATATAGGATATATAATAGTGATTAGGGGTGGGCGTTCAGGTTCGTTTTCAGATCTGTTTGGGATTTCGTGTTCGATTCAGATCTTTGAGGATTCGGTTCGGATTTGGATAACCACTTGAAATTATTTTAAAAAATTTTAAAAATTATTATATGCTTTAATTTTTAAAAAATCTATAAAAAATAGAATATATTACATATAAATTTGAATAACATATGTCATAGTACCTAACTTAACATATAAATTGGTTTGGTTTAAATATTTGGATAGAGAATTAATAATTGTTTAAATATTTTAGGGGTTTTGAGTATATTTTAACTATTTTAGATATTTACGTTTGATTATTTGTATATATTTTCAAGTATTTAAACGAACTTAAAAGTATCATATATCATATATATTATAGATACTTTATATATATTAAATATAAAAATAATTAATATATATATAAGTATATAAATCTATTTTGGATACCCAAAATACTTCGGTTCGGATCGGATTAGGTTTCAGTTTTTCAAATACCAAAATTTTGAATAATTCAGATATTTAATCAATTTCGGTTCGGATTTGGTACTACTTATTCGGACTGAGATCGGTTCGGTTCTTCGAATTCGAGATTTTTGTTCAACCCTAAATAGTGACATAAAACACAAATAGCTTCAGATTTTTTAAAAAATATACCCGCGCGAAATCTAGTGGTTGTTTAAAACTGAGGTTCGATATTGGACGAATAATTATGTTAATGTTTCGGAATAAAAGCATTTTCTGGCTCAAATAGAGATTTTATGCTGGTAAAATCTAGTCAATTGAGATTTTGCTGGTAATATATAATAATTATAATTATAACATTGTTGGGAGAAAATGAGTGTTCAATCTGCACTAAACCGAACAAATGGAAAAACAGAACCAAAACCAAACAAATGGATCAACGATTGGATACACTCAAGAACATGGCTCCGGACATCAATGATGTTCACCTTTCTCTGTTGTTAATTTTTTGGTTTCCTTTATATATTGATCATATCTTACTGATTCTCTTACTGCTACATAACATTACAGGAACCTTGATAGATACAAAGGTTAATTAACAATTATTCTTGATTTAACTTTTTTTACAATACCATATGTTTCATCTGCTGTATTCTCAACACCTAACTAAATTCCTTTTCATTGATTTGTTATGTTATTCGGATTGAGAAGGAAGTTACTGACTTGAAAGCACCAGCGTGAGTCTCAAAGATACAGCAACAAATAACTAAAAGGGGAAAATCCTTTTTCTTATAGCAAGCCGATCAACAGCTTGTTTAGAACTTGAATGAATACTACTTGAAGAAACACCGAACTAAACTTCAACGCAAGTCTATAGTTATTGTTGTCTTTAATGATGTACATGGATAAGCTAGAGTGCATGAACTTGTTCAACTATAATATTTTGTTCTATATAGGCCTGGGCAAAAACACAAGAACCGAAGAACCGAACCGAAATCAAACCGAAATATTTGAAATCGGAACCGGACCGAAACTCTCAAATACCTCAATGGTTCATATATTTTATATCTAAAATAACCAAACCGAACCGAGAACCGAACGGGTACCCAAATATTAACTATGTATACATATAACATAATTAAATATATATTTATAATTTAAAAATCTTTTAAAAGTATTCAAAAATATTTGAAGAAAACTAATTATTATAAAGTTTCCGAACTATCCGAAAGGTATCCAGAAGTATCTTAATAGTATTATCCAAAATATACAAAATAATCTGAAATGTCCAAAAAATTTATTTGAATCATCATAATTATTTGATATTTTACCCTAGGGAACCGATATTTTATCCGAATTACCCAAACTACCCGAAACAACTGAACTGGAACCAGAACCAAATTTTTTGGTTATTTTCCGGTTTCTAGTTTTACTATCCGGACCAAACCGAACCCGAATTATTCGAACCGAACCAAACTGAACTGAACCTAACCGAAAATAGGTAAGGTAGTAAATAGGTTCTCTAGTCCCCTACCCTAACTACTTGATACCCAAAATACCTAGACCGAACCAACCCAATATTTGAAATGCCCATGCCTAGTTCTATAGATTAAAATTTTGATTAATTTTTTTTTGCGTTTAATCTAATATTTGTAAATATATTTTAGTAAGATTATGTATAATTTAGTATATGTTATTTTATGAAATCACATTATATATAAAAAAATTTGTTTTAAAATTTATAAATGTTATCTTTATTATAAATGCTATTTGGGAAAATATAAAATAGTAAAATTAAACAAATAAATAAATAAAAGAAAAAGAAAAACATTATCTTTTAAAATTAAAATTATTTTGTGAAATTTCTTTTTTATCAATCACACTATTTTGTTTTAAAATTTTATAAATTTTCCTTATTAGATAAGTTATTTGAAAAATAAAAAGAAAAAATAACCTAAATAATAATTTGAAAAGTAAAATACATAATAATCATTAAGAGTATCATTGTAATAAACCATTTTGAGAATTAACGTAAACGCGATACATAATAAAATGACTATAATATTATATATATTAGTCCAACTATTTTAATTTTTTTTGTAACTTTGTAATATTAATATCTTTAATTTTATGGGAGACACATTCAATTTATTGTAATGAGGAACTCCTAACTGTGCAGTCAATGTTATGGGAGTTTTCTGTGTAACCATGTTTATAATAGACTCTAGAGATGCTGTCAACATTTCATAAATAAAATTTTAAGCCTATACATTTGACATATTACTAGTGTGTTGTGCACGTATATTCCACGTGGGCTGAGTCTACGACATCTAAGCTAACTCAAATTGCTTTGTTGTTACTGATTGACTGGTCTATTAGAAAAGTAGCTAGATTTCCTAGTAAATCAAATCTAGAGGAGATATGATACAAGATGATGATGTTTTGTAATAGTCATGGTTTCAATCATCACCCAAATAGTAAATGCCACTTGACCCACTTTAACCTACCGTCTTCGATTGTCTATCTCTACACTGATTTTTTTATTATGAGAAAAGACATTATAATCTCTACACGAAATTGAAAGCATAAATTCTAATTTCTACACTGATTATTATCCGGTGTTTCTTAGGGTGAGATTCTTAGGGGAATATAAAAAATTATTTTTTTAATTTTTAACTAAAAAATTAAGAAATTATTTCTTAAAATACTATTTTAAAAAACAGTTTCTTAACTTTTTAATTAAAAATTAAGAAACAGTTTCTTATATTTTCCTAAGAACTCCGTCCTAAAAAATTTTGGATAATGATGGTTTAAAGCAATATAAAATAAAACATATTTAGATTTAATGAATATATCCAACAACCTTGTTTGAATAGATTTTTTAGGAATCTTTATTTTTTAATAGTATAGATTTAAATGTAAACCTTACTAATATATATGAATAAATCAGTAATGGTCAAACTTAGAGATTTTTTGGTTTTTCTTTATATATATTTTGAAGTAAATGATATTCAATTAACTATTACGTTTGAAATTGACTGATGGATCTGCAGACCAAGCATGTTACCAGATTCTGACTTCACGCATTACCACGATCCACTGAATTTAGATCCGTTTGGTTAAATCTAAAGATAAGTTTTTAAATATTTATTACCATAATTTACAGATGTGGTCACTGGTCAGAGAGACAAGTACTGACAAGATCTTAACTACTCCCGGTTAAAAAGTTATTAATGTATTGATAACTCTCAGAATTAATTAAAACAGCATGAGTTAATATTTAAGGTCATAACTTTCAATCTGCAAATACAGCATGAGTTAATATTTGATAACACAAAATAGAGAGTCGATGGACTAAGATCTAGAGTTCAAATCATTTTTTCAGCTCCAACTTGTTTAGTTTGGATTTAATTTTTTTTTTTGTATTCTTAGCATTTTAATCCAGTTTGAGTTTGGTTCGCATATGTTTATCTCTAAATGGATAACTCAACACATATTTTCAATTTGATGTTAAAAAAAAAAACACATATTTTCAATTTAAAATTCCAAAAAGTACTTTGTTGCACTGAGATTGGAAACTAATCATCTCTTTAATTTTAGAAAGCAAACAATCTACTACTCTTGTGTTATTTTTCGTAACGTTTATTGCTCATCTGATTCATATGTATATACACACACATAAAAGCGTGGCAAATCTAATGTTAGCAAGGGTGAAAAACGCAAAATTAAAAGTACAGTGGTGAAAAGACACAAAAGAAGCTATCTCTATAGTTCCGTCACGGGACAGAACTCACTGTGGAAGTCATGAACACCAGAAGCAGCCCATAGCCGTTGATTAAACTCTTCTTGCATCTCATCTGGAACAAACGGCGTTCTGCAAAGAGGACACGTCTTCTGGTCGTGATCCATCCAACGGTCGAGACAGCTCCGGTGGAATATATGTCTGCAGTTTCTCAGCCGTCGGATCTCTTGCTCTCCTTCGAACTCGTAGAGGCAGACGGCGCAGCTCTCCGGCAGATCTTCGCCGTAGGAGCTCGTTACGGCCTCTTCGAACTTGATAACGGGTAAGATCTCGCGGATGAGTAAGGCGGAGAAGGGGGAGGGGAGTTCGGGTATTCGGGCCGGGTAAAATGTGTAGTCGGGCCAGGTTTGATCCGTTTCGAGGAAGTCGGAGAGGCCCAAGAAGCGGAAGAGGGAGAAGACGACGGTTCTGATGAAACTGAGTATGGAAAGTGTTTGTACAAAGAGCTTCGGGAGAAACACCTCTGTGTAGCCTACGGGAAAGCCCATCGGAGCTAGGGTTTGTAGAGAGATAGGGTGTGTGAGCTGTGATTTATAAAAGTTGGTTTTTTTTAATAATATATACAAAGAGAGTTTCATTTATAAGGCAGGTGAGAGGAAGAAGAAGACGTAAGATCATGTTTATCGCATGTTTCTTAGCGTAATATAAAATACGGTTTTTATATTTCTTATTTAAGAAACGTCTTTTAGCTTTTTTAGTTAAAAACTAAGAGACCGTATCTTATATTACGCTAAAAGCATCTCCAACCCATCTCTAAAATAGAGATCTCTAAAATAGAGGAAAAAATAGAAATAGTGTTTTTGCTCTAATGTGTTCCTCTGTAATAGAGTAAGAATGACATATTTACCTATTTTAGAGATTTCTATTATAGAGATGGGTTGGAGATGGTCTAAGAGATCCAACGTAAGAGACCTACAATAAACATGCTTTAAGAAGGTACAAGATTCGTTCAAACGACGCCGTGTCGTGTAAGATCCGATTGTGATAGAGTTAACTGGCTGTGACGTTATTACGTGAAATTCCCAATTAAGATGGGAACCCAATGGTCTATATGACTATGGTTCAAAGCTGAGATCTATGGATTTTAAAATAATTATTACAACTAAATCTTTATTATTATATATATATATATTATAATTAGTCAGGAAGCTGATATATACGCATTAACTATAAACTTTTTAGACATATGCAAATATTTTATTTCGTTTAGTTCAAAATCAGTTTAATTGACATGTATTTCTATCACTAAAAAAAATTAATCATGGACGTAGTGAAATAAAACATTAATTTTATATATATAAAATTTTATAAGTATATATATACTTAAATACTTAAATTTTAAACTAAATATTAAAAAAATGTTTTTGGTTTCAAAATTTCAATACCGGCCATCATCGTCAACATTAATGAATATTGTTATTCGCTGCGTGCGTCTTTACGCCATCACCCTGTCTTGAAATATAAACATCTGCAAGTTGCACGACGATCGGCTCACGTGGTGCGTGCGGTTGTTAGGAGATATTGATGTGGATAGGGAACTGCTCCTATAATTTATTTATAACGAATTGCATTGTATTTTTTTTTGGTATTATTCGTTGTACATGTTACTACTATATAACACGTGAAAATTTAGTCTACGCAATAGAACGATTGGGGTACATTTCTACATTAAAATAAAGTAATAAGTAATCGTTATCTTTGAAAACAAATTATGGTAATTTGATTGGTTACTAATCTAGTGGAATAAAATCGAAAGGCTGGCTTCGTTACGTGAAAATCACGTCGAAAGAGTTCTGTCTAATGCATATATAGTCTCTGTTAGCATTTACATAAAACTTTCCTTTTCTTTTTCGAGTTCCTTTCAGTCTTTATTTACTTGATAACAAAGAATGGAATAAAAAAATAATTCAAATTATTTGTAATTACATCGACTATCAGATTCTTTTATTTGTTTCATTAAGTTCGCAGACTTGTAAGAAAAGTCATTTTACAAAGAATATATGTTTAAAAACCTTTTGTGATTTAGATCAACATATTAGAGAGTCCTTTATTTCTATAAATAGTTTTTGTTTTGTTCGTAAATTGTTATAGGCATGTTCCATTTTTATTAGCTGTGTTGAATACATAACCATCAAAATGTGGTTATATATATGTAGCTGTTTATATAAATCATTTTGAAAAATTATGATAATATGATATGAGATCAAGTCAAAAACTTTATTGAAATTAAATTCATTGGTTATAAAAGAATAAAAGGCATTAGGGCATAATTAACGGGGGGATTTAAGTAGGTTTTTTAGTGGTGGATCCCATTATTTTTGCAAAAATCGGTTTTTAGAGGTATGAAATAAGGACCGATCTTAGAAGTGTTTTTGCACTGTTCGCGGACTCTACCGTGCGATTGGTTCGCTTTTAAATTTTTGTTTTTTCAGACAAAAAAAATAAAAATAATTTCATAAAAAACCGGTTCACGGTTTCAGCGTTAATGATGGTCTTACGTCGACTAATACATGACAAAAGCAAAAGTTAAAAATGAAGAAAGCAAAGAGAAACGAGAACAGGCCAAGGGTGTGGGTCATAGAGACTTTAAAGAGAGGGAATAGAGATGATTGATAAAGAAGAAGAACCAATCTTATCTATCTACATACCCCTCAGTTTAGAAACGATATATAGCTAATAAATTATTATAAAGAAGACTAATCAACTGATTAACTGAGTGGTGGGCCGGAGAGAGAGATACAGAAGACAAGTAGTAGGTGGCAATGATCCTTCCACCACCGGCAATGGTTTATGGCTCTAGCATGATCGGAGATATGTCAGTTTTTCGCGGGAAATGATATGAAACTAGCCATATGTTTGTTTTTTTGTTTTTTTTTTACATATGTTTGTTTTATGATATCTAAAATCGTATTTTATACTGTTATACATCATGTGATTGTTTTGAACAAATTTTCATAAGATGAACGAAGCTGATAGTGCAAATTTACATGCAATTATAGTAATGTCATAGGAGACTCAATAATAAAGCTTGTGGCCTGGTTATAATATCTTCTCGATGTTACCTATGTGCACTAATTAAATTAACAATTTTCTTGCTGAAACCAACAACCTATGATATCTTGATATATTCCAGAAAACGTAAATAACTATTTTTTATGGTATAGCCTACTATTATTTTTTTCCCTTTTGATTTTGGATATTAGTATAGCTTATCAAAAAACTTCCACGAAAACTCAAAACATATCAAAAATATACTATCAAAGAACTCACTCATAAAATATTATTAACTATGAGTTTTCCTGCGCCATGCGCAGAAATAGTAATTTTTAACATAATATTTTTTATTTCAAAAGAAAATTTTGATTTATATTTCAATATTATTAATTTATATTTTAACTTCAATTGTTATAAAAAATCATAAACGTATTTTTGTAATATTATTTCTTTTGATTTGGTATAACTATTTAAATTTGATTTGATTTTAAATATATTTACATATAAATATAAATTCTAATAAATTTGAGACTTTATTTTTTTTAGTTAAACTGAAAAATCTTTTTGTTAATTTAAACGATGAAGATGAACAGATAAATTTAAATAATGTTTAAATATTTAAATATCAATTTTTTTTGGATTAGTGTTACTTTATTTAGTTTATTTTTATTAATGTGAGATACATATATACATATATATTATTATTTTAATTGTGATGTATGAATTATTAATATATTTAATGTTTACCATAAATAAATATTTATATGGAAAATTGACATTAATGATGATATATGAGTTATTTTTATTACCATATTTAAAATCCCTGCAAAAAAAAATTATTTTTTTTATAAGAAAATTTTACATCTCACAATTAATATTATGCCATGTCACTATTTTCTAAAACCTTATCATCTATTTTAAGTGTCATATCATCCTTCTTTCAGCGATAATGATGGTAGTGAAGACATGTGTATAAATCACACATATATATATAAATATAAATATAAATTCTAATAAATTTGAGACTTTGTTTGTTTTAGTTAAACTAAAAAATCTTTATGTTAATTTAAATGATGAAGATGGACGGAATTTAAATAATGTTTAAATATTTAACTATCAATTTTTTTGGATTAGTGTTACTTTATTTAGTTTATTTTTATTAATGTGAGATACATATATACATATATATTATTATTTTAATTGTGATATATGAATTATTAGTATATTTAATAGTTTACCATAAATAAATTTTTATATGGAAAATTGACATTAATGATGATATATGAGTTATTTTTATTACCATATTTAAAATTCCTCCAAAAAAAATTTAAATTTGTATAAGGAAATTTTACATCTCACAATTAATATGATGTCATGTCACTATTTTCTAAAAATTTTATGTTCCGTTTGGTTGTGGTAGTTGTATTGGCCTAAGTTGTTACAGCACAAGGAGAAAAACAGACTGACCAAAATGACTCAGCTGCGGATGAGGAAACTGGCTCTCAGGACAAGGTTGGTCCTCTCTCAGAAGTTGTTTGGTAATATGCAGCTTCTTATATGCTTTTATTCTGTTGGGTTTTGATTTTTGGTGGTTTTTGTTTTGTTCACAGGGAGAAGCAGTGGTCTTGGATAAGGTTACCCATCCATTTTTCCGTTTTGATCAGCTGGTCTGTCTCCTGATCATGCCATCGAGACTGAATTGCTAGAGCATATTATTCGAATTCATCATTAATTGAACATAGAAATGTTCCATATCCTTGTTTCAACTCATTTTCCTAAATGGCTGATGAGATGAATTCAAGTGTAATCATCCATTGATATCCAATGTTAATACATTATTCTCTAAAGGTTTGTGCATATGGATGAGGTGATGTTGAATTCTTTGATATCTGGTTGCATACGAACCCGAAACTACAAGAAATCATTTATGCTTATGAGTAGGACTGACGTGGTATGATTTTTCGAACCCGTTAAATTATGTTGTTAAGTGTTGGTTCGTGAAAATAAATTCTTTCAAATATTCTTAGAACAATTACATAAGATGAGACCTCAAGAAAACCATGTGAGCTTGCCATAAACCCAACCAATTGCTCTGACCAAAATAATGTGGTAACTTTATAATTTTTGGGGTTTACACAATTTACGTTTCCAATTTTATTCTTGGTTTGGTTTATTCTAGTATATTGTTATTAAATCTGTCACCAAAGTAAAAAAAAAAAATCTATCAAATTATAATTTAATCTGTTGTCAAACGATAACAAATCTAACAAATCTATCAAATCCATATTAAGTCTGTTAAAATTAAATAAATTTGTGGTAAAAGAATAATAAATCAGTCGAAACAAAAATAAGTCTGTTAAAATTAAGTAAATCAGTGATAAAAGGATAATAAGTCAGTCGAGACCCAAATAAATATGTCAAAAATAGATAAAACGGTGGCCAAAGAAAAAACAAATCTGTTGAATCCTATATAAATTTGTCAAAATTAAGTAAATCTGTGGCCAATGAAATTAAATCTAATTAAGTTTGTGAAAATTTAATAAATATGTGACCAAACAAGACAAATTTACTAAAATAAATCTGTAAAATTCTATTGAGTTTAAGATAAATATGTCGCCAAAGAAAAATAAATATAAGTTTGTGGCTACATAAAATGTGAAAAAATAAGTCCGTGAGTAATGACATTTTTCGTAATTATTATTTTTGATAACAAAAGACTTAAGGGTAAAATAGATATGAAAATTAAACTAGTAATTAAAATTAAATTAAATTCATTCTAGATTGATTAAAATCATTTCAAAGTCGTTCTGTAAACTCACTAGACTTTAGTACTATATTGACTCAATAATATATATATATATATATATATATATGTATACTTTAAAATTATTAAAGTAGCTTTACATGAAATTATAAGTATCTTATATATTAAAATAGAAGTCATGATTTCTTTCATGTGTGATTTTTTAATTTTGACCATCACTTAGAAATCTTATTAAATGTATTTTATTAAAACTAATAATACATAGAATCTTTAAAATACTTTAATCATAATATCTTTTGATATCTTTTCATTTTAAATATAAATATATTTATTTTAAAATTCTAACAAATCTGTTTTAAAATATTTTTCCAAGATCTTCATTTTCAAAATTATATTTAAATATTTTCACTAATTTTGAAATTAGTTTGAAATATTATTATACATTAATATATTCAGTTATCGTTTATAAAATGAAAAATAACATTTTTTATAATATTTTATCTATTATATAATCATAATCAATCATATTAAAAGAAAATTATTATAGTGAGCTAAATTTAATAAATTATATTAAACTTAAAAATTTATATATTTTATTTTCGTAAGTATAATATTTTACGTTCAAAAATAAAATCTAATATGTTGGTAAGATGGATTAACATTAGCAAACTATATAATAGATGTATAAAAATCAACATGTATTTCTTTAAAAAAATGTTTACAGCACGATAGAGTTTGGAAACATTTGTAGAGCTAGAATGGTAGAGCTAAAATGTTGTTCTTCCCATCCACTCGATCATCATGCTGCCATAGAAAGCAACATTTTTGTGACGCAAGGAGGACACTCTGTTTCGGATAATCTTGTCAATCTTCTTAATGAGTTCTGGTGCTGTATGGAAACCATTGTTGTGTTTGCGTTTGTTCCGTTCACACCAAACACTGTGTATCACGGCTTGGAATGAGAGACGAAGCAAACAAGTGACAGTGGCTGTTCGACGCCTAGAGAGGAGCATTGTGATGGTGATGTTCCAGTCTGGGTTTGGTCGCGGAAGCAGTGATCCTATCGTCTCTGTCCAGACCGTATACGTATAAGGACAACCGAAGAAGATGTGGTCTCGCGTTTCCTGTGGCTCACCACAGAGGCGACAGTATTGGTGCTCACCCCAAGCTTGAGTGCGGTCACCTGTAGAGAAACGATTGCGAACAGCAAGCCATGCAATGAAATAGAAGCGAGGTATAGCTTGTGGAAACCAAACCAACTCACTCCATGCCACTGTGGGGCTTCTCTCTCGCACTTGGTCCCATGTCCTCGATGAGGAGAACCATGCTTTTTAGTCGTTCTCCCCGTGTCGCCACAGCAGTTTGTCGCGTTCTGCATCCACTACCGGAGCTGGAACATCGTGGATGCGAGCTATCATCGCTCGTAGGTGATAGCTGCGACATCGTCGAATGCTCCATTGTCCAGACGTGGCTGCTTCAGCGACAGTTGCGTAGCGAGTGATACCAAGGAGCTGAGTGCCAGAGTCACCTGCAACATCAAGCAGACTTCCCATGTCAAGCCAATTATCAAACCAGAATAGAGTGTGCCTACCATTACCAATCTCAGATCGTAGATAGGAGGCAGCCTGTTGCCGAAGCTTAAGGAGCTTGCGCCAGATCCACGAGCCAGAGCCAGTGTCGTTTACATCCCAGAAGCATCGACGACGAAGCAGATTGTGTTTTGTCCAGGCAACCCACAACGAGCCTGAGTTTGTGAGCAAACGCCAGATGAGGCTAAGAGCAAAGACACGCGAGGAGTCTACCATACGTCTGATGCCTAAGCCGCCCTCCTGTTTTGGTTTGCAAATATCCAGCCAAGCAACCTTAGCCTTCGTGTTCGTGTGTGGAGAGCCTGACCAGAGGAAGGCACTACACATACTTTCGATGGCTTCAAGGCAGCGTTTCGGTAAGCGAAAAACAGAACACCAAAAGTTGGTTATGCTGACAATGACTGAATTAATAAGCTGGAGACGACCCGCATAAGATAGTGCACGGCTAGACCAAGAAAAAAAACGTGACCTGATCTTGTCGATGAGAGGCTTGTAGTCTGCTCGAGACATTGATTTTGTAGTAAGGGGAAGACCAAGATATCGAACTGGGAGAGTGTCTACTGGTATGCCTAGTCGGTTTACATCTAGTTGAAAAGCTTGAGTGATTCTCCCTGCCATGAAGATGGATGACTTTGCAGGGTTAATTATGAGACCCGAAGTCGCTGCAAACTCATCCAGTGTGGCGAAGATAGCACGGAGTGATGCTGGGTCTCCATTGGTGAAGATCATAATGTCATCAGCGAAGTTTAAGTGTGTGAGGTTTACCTCGGAACAAGTAGGGTTGAAGCCAATCTTTTCTGCCAATGCTGCTTTATTTAGTAGGCGAGACAGAACATTTATAGCGATGACAAAGAGATATGGGGAGAGAGCACATCCATGTCTTAAACCCCTGGTGCTCGGAAAAAAACCCTCAAGTTCTCCATTGACCGAAATAGAGAAAGCATCAGTCGACAGGCAAATATGGATCCAATGCACGAACTGATCTGGGATATTCATTGCTCACAGGGTGTCTAAGATAAAAGACCACTTTACTGAGTCGAAAGCTTTGGAGATATCAAGTTTCAGAACATTGCGAGGACCAATAGAGTTCTTATGATAGTTCTTGACCAGCTCAGTAGCAAGTAGGATGTTTTCAAGTAGAAGACGACCCTTAATGAATGCACACTGGTTTGGTTCGATCAGCCCAGGGAGGAGTACTTTAAGGCGGTTTGCTAGGACTTTTGAGATCACTTTGTAAAGGATGTTGCAACAAGATATAGGCCGGAAATCTTTTAGAGTTTCTGCACCTTGAACCTTAGGGATGAGTGCCAGGGTAGTGGCATTAACCCCCTTAGGGAGGAAACCGTACATAAAGAATGACTGAACAGCGATGGTAAAGTCCCGGCTGATGATGGGCCAAGCTGCATGGTAGAACTCTACGGGATATCCGTCAGGCCCTGGAGCTTTATTGGATGGCATAGAGAATATACATTTTTAATCTCTGCCTCTGATATGGGGTGCACCAGCAGAGCAGCAGTATGATCAGGAGAGCGGAAGTCCAGAAGGTCCGGCAGGTCAATGAGAGCCTCATTAGGTGCAGGACTTTCAGTCGGGCCTAGAAATTGTGCAAAGTAGCTTGCTGCTGCTTGCTTGATTGCAGTAGGATCTGTGATGATATCTCCATTTTGTAAGACCAGCTTTCTGATGGCATTGAAAGATGTACGGGTTTGCACTATCTTGTGGAAAAAATAGTGTTCTGATCACCGTACATGAGCCAGGTTATGCGAAACTTCTGCATGTAGAAACGCTCTTCAATGCTTGCCCAATGATTCCATGTGGCCATTGCTTCTGAGACACTGTTAAAAGAGGCAGTGTTCGGCGTTACGAGAGCTTGCTCTTGCATATCACAGAGATTTTTAAATGCCTCCTTTGCTCGAAGAGGTATGTTGCCAAACCGTGATTTGTTTAGTAGCCTGATAGCTGATTTCAACTGCTTCAGCTTACGATGGAATAGGTACAGAGCAGAACGCGAGTGGTACAGGGGTTCGGCGGAGTTCCAAGATTCCGCTACAATTGTAGTGAAGTCAGGATGATCAGCCAGGAAGTTGAAGAATTTAAAAGGTCGTTTCTTCCCTAGAGCAGCGTCTCTAGAAGGATTCTGCAGCGTGAATGGTCTGAGACACCAGATGCTTCAAACTGAGCATACGACTGCGAGTATTGTGAAATCCAGGCATCATTAACTAGAACTCGATCAAGTTTTTTTGCAATAGGATTTTCTGGTCGACTGTTCGTCCAGGTCTGTGAGATTGCAGGTTGAAACCGCAGCCTGGAAGTCTCGCATACCACTCTGGTTCTGAGGGTCCACGCCTATGGAATGTTCTGAGGATGAGAGTGTCTCATTGAAGTCGCCCATGATGATCCAAGGCATCACAGGAGAGGCATACTGAGAGCCAATATTTATAAGATCCGACCAGAGGTGTCGTCTCTCATTTTGAAAGTTAGAAGCATATATACAGGAGCAGAGGAACTGCTCGCCAGTGCTTGAGGTTACCCAAACTGTGATGATCTGAGAACTTTTGTAGAGGACTGTAACATTGACATTGTCTGACCATACCACACATATTTTCCCTAGACGGTGATGATTGTAGTTGTGAATATACTGCCACCCAGGTAGAGTTGCAGTAATGATATTATGACAGTTGCTTTCTTGAACACGAGTTTCAATTAAGCATCCAAAAGATGGTGTTACAGAACGAACCCAAGAGCTAAATGATTGATGTTTGCGCTTTTTGTTGAAGCCCCGAGTATTCCACGCAAATAGGGATATCATCATTTAGTGCCTCTGGGTGGAGGCTGGTTTTGGTTTGTTTTGCTTCACGTTTTTCTTTTGGTCGCGTTGTGGCTGCTGAGTTGCACCCGCTTTGTTTTTTTTTCTTTTTCTTTGACTTATCCGGAGATTGATGTGGAGCTTTGGTGTCCTGAGCTACCACAATTTCCTCTGTTTCCTCCTCCTCTGAGCAACTGAGTTCGACTTCACCCTCTTCCACATCAGCTAGAAGATGGAAGCGCGAAGGTGATCTAGTGTTTGTTTTGTTCTCCGAACTGTTTTGTGCAACTTTACGCCGTGGTGAGGCCTTGTGACCATTTCCTACAAGCCTCCAATACTTCTCAATGTTGCTCTGTGTATCCACGATAGAGGTGTGCGGGTCTGCCATAGAATCTGTAGGTTTTCCCTCTTCTGATACTCTAGGTTCATCAGTTCGAACATCCGTACTTACTGGAATCTCCAAGATAGTATCATCGGTGTACTTCAAAATAGTATCATTAGTAGCCTCGGTCTGTTTCGTTTTCGAGGATATCTTCTTTTCTTTGCGAGAATCAGAGTTTGCTCCCTTTGCCTTTCCACACTCTTTATCAGTGTGTCCCCAATTGTTGCACAGGGAACATCGAGGTGGTAGCCAAGGGTAGCTGACTTGAATTGTCGTAGTTCTACCTCTGATCAAGACACTGTCCGGTAAAGGCTTTTCCAAGTTCATAACTACTAGGAGGCGAGCAACATCCAGACGGGTACAGCGGACTGTGTTAGGATGAATATTAGCGGTTTTTCCAATTGTGTCAACGAAGAACGTGAGTCCAACTTGTGAGAATAGGTGTCCAGGGACTCCTTTTAGGTCCACCCAGAGGGGAATGGCTGTAAGATCAGGCTTTGATGATTCAGTGTCTGGAGTCCATTCTTGGACAACAAGCGGAACATCGGCAATATGCCAAAAGGGACGTCGGAGGACTCTGTTCCTCATCTGCTTATCTTCAATGCGGAACAAAGCTGTTTTGGAGCGATGAACTGAGCATCAATCATGGACGGCTTCTCTTTGGTCGTCCAAAGGCGGTTTACCGAGGCGTGCACTTTACCTATATGGGAAGCGTCCCCAATGAAGTGACCCACGACATATGACTCCGATAGGGGTTTTGAATCGTTTGTAACTTTCTCCGGAAGATCAACGACTGCAACACCCTCCTGCATCACAACTTCCGGCGAGAAGTGGATGGAAGGTTCATTCTGATCAGAAGCAACGGCAGAGTAGAGAGCTTTTTGAGATAGTGGCAAGTTTGTGTAGACCTTAGGCGGGGTTTTGGGGAGGTCTGGGCCCCCGGAGACGATCGGCTCTGTCATAACGCCGGCGACAAAGTCGTGCGGCGCACGGGCAGCGCGTTTTCGCCTAGGGTTTTCTGATGATTTTGTTTTCAAGATGGGTTAACATTAGCAAACTATATTAATACGTTTCATTTTAAATATCATATATATTTATATATTATATTTTAAAAATTCTAATAAATCTGTGTAAAAATATTTTAACAATAACTTAATGTATTTTAAGTTATCGTTTATAAAATAAAAAATAAATAAATTATATCTTATTTTATCTATTTCATAGTCATGATCATTTTAAAATACAATTATTATACGTAAATAAATATGATAAAAGTATATTCAGTTGATAAATTTATAAAATTTATTTTCATAAATATAAACTATTTATTTTAAAAATATAGTATGATGATAGAACGGTTAAAATTAGAAAACTATATAATACATGTCTAAAAATTAACATATCTTAGACTTTTGTATATACAATAATTCTTTATATACTAAAGCACAAGTCACCTAACAAATCAAAATTTGACACTTGGTGAACTTTTTTAAAGAAACAAAAAAAAATCTGAGTTAATTACAAAATTATATCACTTCTAATTGTTAAAAACGTAAACTGTTTTCCATTACACCTTAATAATCTCCCACTATCTCTAACTTCTTTTGCTTCTACATAAGTAAGAAATCTGTGGATAAAAATGATAACAAAGAGATCTCGACATCACAAGGTCTAACAATTAGATAGATCAAATGTATTACACTCTTTTCTTTTAATATATGTTCTGCCAATAATTCCCAAGCATCCCTCGAGTGTGTCATCTGGTCAATGTTCGGGAGATACAACTACAAGCATAGAAGGTATTCACTTTTAAATTATTTTTCTTAGCAAAGATCTTAAAAGACTTTGCATTCTTTTGGTAAAAAAAAAAGACTTTGCATTTAATATATGTGGTTATCTAAAAGGTTTTGCTAAACATGTATTAACGTTATTGTCGAGAGTGCAAGACATCAAGAATACTGAACATGATTCATCAAATAATATTATTTTCATGATTTTGATGTAATTGACATTCTTATATTTATGTTGTTCTTTTTCTATAAACATTTGACTATACTTTGATGTTAATCTTTAGTTTCAGGTTTGAAAACCTTTAATTGGGGTTCACCGGATCCAAAGTCCTATCAAATGTGGAACGAACCTATATGTTTACCTCAGGTCATACTAAAACACATGTTCTCATATGGTATTTTTACATATTTAGATTCATTATAAAATATGTAACTTTTTATAATATTTGGTCTTCTAAATATATTTATGATTCTGTATTGTTTCTAAAAAACATAATTAGGTTTTAGTTCTTCATATTGTCGTTCAAATTCATTACTGTAAATTTAAAATATTTTTTCTTTAAGTCAATTTTTTTATTCTCTTGAACTTAAATTATAATCATACTCATTGAACAACTATATTTTCGTGGGAAAAATTTAACAATCACCTTGCCCATGCATAGCATGTGCCATAATACTAGTATATTATCTAAAATGAATAAGCATAAAAAAAATATTAGTAAAAAAAATCCAGATTTGAAAGACGGGTCAGAATTTAGCATAAATTAGATACAAAATAATTTTCAAATACGTTTTCTCATGAATATATTAATTTGCTTAATAACTAAATGCAAATACAATAATATAAATATATAATAAAAAGTGACAAATACATACTGTTTTAAACAATTGATTAATTATAACATGTAAATTATAAAATTATTGTATTTGAAATAGTTATATAAACATTTAAGTATATAATTAACGTTAAAAATATATACCACTTATGTTATAAAATAATTTATGCATAGAAAAATGAAAACAAACACCCGCGCAATCAAAATCTTGTAACCTAGTTACACTACAGTATACGAATACAATGCAACGAGATTCAAACCAAACTTCTTTGATCGTAACTAGTCACCGAACATATACATGTTCTAACGTATATTATTCGACCAAAAACATGGACTTTGGCAATTATCATCGGTCTAAAAGAAGAAAAAAGCTCTAAAACGATAAGGGAAACGAAAGGGGTATGGAGATGGGAGTGTTGATTGGGAAGTGTTCTAATGAGGCCGAGACAGTCACATGGCCCTATTGCTTCTATGCCTTTCATCTCATCGATATCCCACACTTCTCTTGGTCCTGTCATTGTTTAATTTTGGTTACTCGCACCATCTCTTTCTCTGGTCCCATCATGAATGATACGAACTTATAACTTGACTCTTTCTTATTCTTTTATAAAGTAATTTATATGGTATCTAAACTTCATGACGGTGAAAAGCAGTGTAAAAAAAGAGAAGATTAGTTAGGATTAGGGCATGAAAGCGGATTAAATTCGTTCCGCTGGACTCTACTACTACAGGTAATCTGTTGGATATACGAGTAATATATATATATATAAAAATATATAAATCTTATATTTATAAATAAATTTTATGAATATTTGTAATATTTTATTATTTAGAAAAAACAAATTTTGCGGATTGGCTAGTTAATGCGATTTGCATCCGTCTCACTTAAAATAAACACAATCCGCACTTGCAATCTAAATTTTTCGAATCGGTCGACCCACATTCTACATTGAGCCCGCAATTCAAGTTTTTCAAATGAGTGATCCGCACCTGTCCCGACAGTCAAACAAGGCGGATCGGTCGGATAATAACTCAAATTATCAGCCCTAACTAGGATGACGGTGCAAATCCTTGGGCCGTGGGAAAGGCCAATTCAGGTTCGTTATGAATTTACAACATAGGAAACTTGTAACCCTTTAGGTAGCCCAGTCTCTCATAAAAAAAAAAGGCAACGTTTGTCTCTCATCCGCATCCACCACAGGATAGACCCCACCACAAGGATTTTTTTAATCTATCAATCCGTCAAAACAATGTCTTTCTACAGCGTACACTTCTACAGCAGTAAGATCTCTCAATATTTATTCCCTGGAATCATTTACCTTGCTTTCGTAATCCATCTGTTGATTAATTCAAAAATTTTATGTTTTTTTTTCCTTTTGCAGCGAGCAAGACAGTGGCTTTCTGGGACATGGATGATTGTCCGATCCCTGATGGTCTGGATGCTCTTACTTTCAGGAAGAACATTAACACTGCCCTTTGGAAACAGGGGTTTGAGGGTGGAGTCGATATCACCGCTTTTGGTGATTTTTGCAAGACTGAGACCTCAAAAGACTTTTCCCGTCCGAATCAAGATCTTTCACTGTCCCAAGATGGAGGAGAGAGAAACCAGACGTACCAAGATTTTAGCATACTTTCTATGCCAGGCAACTGGCAATGATTACGGATCAAACTTTTTGCTAATCATTGAGGACATCTCAAAACGCTTCGGTTTTGTCAGTGTCTTTCGCTATTTGAAATCGAAACGTATTTATAAGGTTCTCTTAGCACAGCCTGTAGTACCGGATTTTAAACTACTCGGTCCTATAAATTTAGTATGGCTTTGATCAAGCATGTCACTAGGAGAAGAAGACTTTGTCATCTTCCATACTACCGTAAGAAACAAGGAAGAGGAGGATTATTCTGATTGTAAGGACAGTTACGTAGCTGCAAAGATTGTTGTCTTCTGGGACATGGACGGTTGTAAAATTCCTCAAGGTGGTAACGCTGATTTGATTTCGAGAAACATTAAATCAGCAATTGTGAACGATGTTTTTGGTTATTAAAGCTTTGATTAAGCCATGATCGAAGAATCAGAGAAAGAGAGATTCAAATCTCAAGATGACGAAGTTGAAATGTAGTTTGTGCCATTCAATCAACGTAACCATAAAGTTTGTTACATGGTTAACTTATAGACTAGTTCCTATTTACAATAACCGGAACTAACCATAATAAACCAAACGTATCATGTGATTAAGCCAAAGGAAACTTAACCACTTATTCTAATATACCCCCCTCAAGTCTTTAGCTTCGGATCATCAGGTGGAAGATGAAAACTTGAAAGAGATAAACGGTTGACGAGAGAGTAGAACGGACCAGGATGCAAGGCCTTCGTAAGAACATCCGCTAGTTGATTAAAAGTAGAAACATGCATTGTACGCAAGCGGCCAGCCTTGATCTCATCACAAACAGTATGACAATCAATATCAATGTGTTTCGTCCTCTCGTGGAAGACAAGGTTCATAGCAATGTGTAGAGCAGACTTATTATCACAGAAGAGCTTAGCAGAAGAAGAAGTCGTAATGTGAAGATCCTGGAGTAACTGTTGTAGCTAAATCAACTCGCTTGTAGCCAAAGTAAGATTCCTATACTCTGCTTCTGTACTACTCCTGCTTACGACAGTCTGTTTCTTGGACTTCCATGATATCAAAGACGTCCCCAAGAAAACACAGAACCCACTGACTGATTGTCTCGTATACTTACAAGTAGGCAATCAGAATCAGCAAAAGCGTTAAGACAAAGATTTGTCTGTGCTGAAAACATCAGTCCTTGACCTAGATTGTTCTTCACATAACGCAATATCTTGTGAGCTGCCTGCATATGGATGTCAGTTGGTGCAGAAAGAAACTGGCTGAGCTGATGAACCGCAAATGTAATATCAGGGAGAGTGATCGTCAAGTACAACAAGCGACCTATAAGTTCTCGATATTTTGTGGGATGAAGTAGAGGAGAACCCCAAGTCTTTGTAAGATGTAGTGTTGGATCCATAGGAACACTACTTGGCATGCAACCGAGAAGACCAGAGTCTTCAAGTAGATTCAAGGCATACTTCCTTTGGCAAACTGCAATACCCTCAGAAGACCTTGATATCTCAAGACCAAGAAAGAAACGAGCTGGACCAAGATCTTTGATTTTGAATTCAGAACGAAGTAACGCATGCAACTGCTCCAAAGAATCATCATCGTTGTTGGCAATCAAGAGATCATCAACATAAACCAAGACGGCTATAAAAGATGTTGATGTAGAGCGAACAAAGAGAGTGTTGTCCGCAGGAGACTGAACAAAGTTAGCTCCCAAAAGAACCGAAGAAAACCTCTTGTACCATTGTCTAGATGCATGTTTCAATCCATAAAGAGACTTACGCATGCGACAAACTAGATTTGGAGGCAAGACAACACCAGGAGCGGGTGTATAACCCTGAGGTAGACTCATATAGATCTCCTCATCAAGATCACCATGGAGAAAAGCATTAGATACATCCATTTGTGTTAAACGCCGTCCTTTAGCTGCTGCAAGGCTCAATAGAAGCTTGACACTGGTGCGTTTAGCCACATGAGAGAATGTATCCATCAAATCAAGACCCTCTTGTTGAGTATAACCCTGAGCAACAAGCCTTGACTGATAACGCTCCACTGTCCCATCCAGATTGTACTTTATAGTAAAGACCCATCTACACCCCCACAACATTCTTGCCAGGAGGTAATGATTCAATATCCCAAGTCTCATTAAGCTCGAGAGCATCAAACTCCACTTTCACTGAGGCTTTCCATTTATCAGATTTCATGGCTTGGTGAAATTTTTTGGGTTCAGTCTCAAGAGTGTAGGAAAAGATATAGGTTTGAACAAGGGGATTAAATTTGTCATAAGAAACAAATGATGAAATGGGTTATGGTGTTTTAGAAGGTAAAGGCAAAGAAGAAGAAGGAACATATTCAAAAATAGAACAAATCGGGTTTGATGGAATGGGTAAAGAATGAGATGTGGAAGGAAGCAAAGAACAGTGATACTCAGAAAAATAACTAGGAGCCTTAGACACCCGTTTAGATCTTGCAACATGAACAGAGCCAGCACCAGTTTCATTTGATAATGTTTCAGAATGCTGGTGAGATGCAGGAGAAGGAACATGTTGATTCAATGCAGTATTATGTTCATTACTATTATGTGAAAAAGAATCATGAACATTATCAGGCAAATGCATAGCTTCCACATAATGTAAAGGAACAAGAAGAGGAATCATTGTGTTTTGTAACATATCAACAGCCTGAGACAAGAGTTCACTAGTCTTAAAAGGAAAAGTATCCTCATGGAACAAAACATTTCGAGTAATAGAAATCGAATGAGATTCTAAATCCAAAACCTTATATCATGTATAACCATTAGGATATCCTAAGAACACACAAGGCTTAGCATGAGGTAAAAATTTATGACGATCTTTAGACAAAGTCGAAACAAAATACAAAGAACCAAATGCCTTAAGCTTCGTGTAATCAGGAATACGTCCAAGCACTGGTTCAAATGGTGATTTATAACCTAACAAAGGTGATGGTAAACGATTGATCAGAAAAACAGAGGTTAAAACACAATCATTCCAATATTGTAATGGAACATTAGACTAAAAAAGGAGAGCTCGAGCAACATTTAATAAGTGCTGATGTTTGCGTTCAACGACAAAGTTCTGCTGAGGCGTATATGGACATGAAAAATAGTGGACAATACCATGTTCTTTGATTAAAGATGGAAAGGCCAATTCTGGTGCATTATCAGATCTAATAGACTTAACTTTGGAGTGATATTGAGTTGAAACAAGAGTAAGAAAGGATGAAAAAATTGTCAAAACATCATTCTTATTTTTCATCATATAAACCCATGTCATTCTTGTACAATCATCAACCAAAGAAAAGAAATATCTATAACTTTCAGCATACTCAGTATGAAAAGGACCCCAAACATCTAAATGGACAAGATCATATGGATGAAGAGACAGACTATTATTAGAAACATAAGCTAGACGCCTCTGTTTAGCTAAAGGACAAATTTGACAAGAAGACTTAGCAGGATCACTCGGCTTCATAGTAGGAATGCGAGAAATCAATCTTTGTAAGATAGCAGAAGAAGGATGTCCTAAACGCATGTGCCATAAACGATCATCAGGAAGAACAGAACCACAGAAAGGAACAATGTGTGTTGATGTTGAGAGGGTTGGTTTCGCAAGGATGTAAAGATTATGATGTAGTTCACCCCTCCCAATCATCAATCCCCGAGAAAGTTCCTGAATGAAACAACCATTAGGATAAAAGTGAGCAGCGCAAGACAATGATCCCACCAAACAACTAACACTAATCATGTTGAATCGAAAATCTGGAACATTAAGAACATTAGAAAGAATCAATGAATCAGAAAAACTAATGGTTCCAGTATGCGTAATAGGTACATTAATGCCATTAGGTAAAGAAACATTAACACTAGAAACCGGTGCAAGCTTTGTAAACATTGCTAAATCAGAACAGACATGACTAGAAGCCCCACTATCAATGATCCAAGCATCACGAGAAAGAAAATTTTGTAAAGAGGAAAGGCAATGATCTTGAAAGGTAAGGATATGATGTTGAAATTTTAGGCTAGTAGAAGGAAAAGGAATAATACCAGAAGAAGAAGTGGAAGCCATAATGCCATGTTCTGTAATAGAAGCACGTGAGGAAGGAGTAAAATGCTCTGGAGCCCGGACTTGTGAATTGAATTGAGAGATAAGATGCTGAATTTGTTGTGGTGTGAAGTCCTGTGGAGTAATACTTGTACCACCAGTAGTGAGATGCGGAACAATCGGAGCAGGACTGCTTTGCTGAGGTAGTGCTAAGCTAGAATGCACATTAGCAATAGCATTTGTCTGAGAAACTTCTTTCTGGTTCATAGGTTGAGCATTGTAAGAAGCAGGCTTAGACTGGTTCTTGTAGTATGAATGAGAACCAGTTTTATATCCCGGAGGAAAGCCATGAAGCTTGAAACACTTATGAATCGTATGACCAGACTTGCCGCAGTGTGTACAAACTGGTCTTTGTGCCTGGCGAGAAGTATTATACGCAGCCGCATAAGACGACTCATCCAAAGGAGACGGTAACAAGCCAGCAGATACATGAGCAGTAGACGTCTGAAAAGCCACATTATCAATCTTAGTACTAGGACGAAGTGCTCTCTGACGTTCATCCTGAGTCACTATATTGAATGCTTCTTCAATAGTTGGGATAGGCTTCAACATCAGAATGTATCGGCTTGACTGCTCGTATGACTCATTCAATCCCATCAGAAACTTAGTCACACGACTCCTCTAATGTAATTTCTCCCATAAAGTTTCAGCATCACATTCACAGCGACCACAAGTACAAACATGGATCTCCACATAGTTCTTGTGCTCTTCCCAAAGAGTAACAAGTTATGTATAATAAGTAGAGACATCCATGTTTCCTTGTTCAATAGAACTCAGCCTTTTCTCAAGATCATATACACGAGGTGCATCGTCTTGTTTGAAACGAGAGATCAAGTTGTTCCATATTCCTTCAGCAGTCGAAATGAACAACAAACTTTGACCAATCTTCTTCGATACTGAGTTCACTAACCAAGTTGCAATCATATCATTGCATCTAGACCAAGCACCATAATCGCGGTGATTCAAAGGAGGTTTAGCAATCGTACCATCAATGAATCCCAGCTTGTTTCGCACATTCAACGCCATCCGAATCGATCTTCTCCAAGAATGAAACTCAGATGCAGTAGTGAGACAATCGGAAACCAAAATAAGACCAGGATAATCAGTATTGTGAAGATAGTTAGGATTCTCGTACTGATCAGCTCGATATCATGAAGGAACGGAAAATCGGCAGTCGCCGAAGAAGTATTCAACAGATCCGCAGAGTTAGGGTTCGCCATCTTCAAGAAACACGCAAGAGAACTGGATTCAACACTTCACCCAGCTCTATCAAAGAAAACTAACCAAGAAGAATCAGGGAAAAGAGAATCCGAAGAAGAAAATCGCCAAGAAGAGAAATCAAATCGAATGCGAATCGGAGAAGACGGGTGATTGGAACACTCATCGGAGAATAACGAAGCGGAAGATGAAGTTGAAAAGCTCTGATACCATATTAAAGCTTTGATTAAGCCATGATCGAAGAATCAGAGAAAGAGAGATTCAGAGCTCAAGATGAAGAAGATGAAATGTAGTTTGTTCCATTCAATCAACGTAACCATAAAGTTTGTTACATGGTTAACTTATATACTAGTTCCTATTTACAATAACCGGAACTAACCATAATAAACCAAACGTATCATGTGATTAAGCCAAAGAAAACTTAACCACTTATTCTAATATTGGTGATATAGTTACATCTATGCTTATGGTTATATGTGTCAGATCTGTGGCCTTGAATCATCTGGAATCATGCCTAGATACTTTCCGGCAGTAGGTGAACTCCTTTCACTAACTCTTTATCTACTTATAGAGTACTAGACACAGTTTAGTGAAACATTTGACATTAACCTTCTAAAATTTTTAAAAAATAATATACACTAAATTGTTTAGAAAATTTTATATTAATTTTTATTAAAAATTTATGGTTCTGAACCTAGTTCAATGAAACATTAACATTAATATTTTAATACACACTAATTTGCTTAGAAAATATTATATTAAATACTTAGAACAACATTATAGAAGATAAAATGTGTGGGTTTCTAAAAAAAAATAATAATATTATTTAGTTAGATTAATGTGTTTTATTTTTCTTTAATTTATTGAATGTTTAGTTAATTGACATCTGTCAGGTTTGGACTGCAAGGACCATTTCTCTTCTCTCTTTTATGGAAATGTATTTTTTTTATGAGTTTAATATCTAGAACCTCTATTAAAAACCTACAGCTAAAGTTGCTTTTATGTCCCTGAGCTTATATATATTTATTGTTGCAGGAGATCGAAAAGATAAACTTGAGGAGATTTTGGTGGATGCTCTTTGCTGCCCAGTTGACAATCTTGACACTATAAATTTGATGGTAATCATGGGAGACTTGTCGGGACACGATGAGTTCGTTGTCACTGCTTTCGCTTTGAGTTGTAAAGGTGGAGAATACAACTTTCTCATAGCACAGCCTGATGAGTTTAAAGAACAGCTACGTTCTTCAGCAAAAAAGAAATGGCTTTGGTCAAGTCTATTAGCTGGAAGAGGCCCTTTGCCGCTAACCTCAAGCATGCAACACCTCATGGACTATATGGATGCTGCCGAACTCTCACGTAACAGCACAAGCCCACAAGAAACTTCCCAGCACGGGCCCAACACCATAACGCAGCAAACTCAGCCTGCAAACACACAGCTCCAACGGTATCTTCAACTTTCACTCACGACACAAATACAGAGGAAGTTACAGAGGCAGTTTTCTTAAAAGAAAAAGTATCAAAAGCAAAAGTGAAGCTGTCAACATCTCGAACAGCTCCGCATGTGCTTATCCAAAACCGTTTACTGCGCTTGATGATGATGACAACTAAAGCAAAACCTTAGAGAGATATCTATATAAATGTATCAGTCTATTGTAATAAGTGGTTAAGAGAGAATTATTATAAAATAAACAATACCTTTCTTCACCATTTTTGCTCTACTTTCACGACGTGGGTAGAGGAAATCGGTGTAAAGAAAGAATAGCCTCTGCTTGGTAACTCGAGCTCTGAGCATTCATCTATCATTACACATAATTGTCCTTGGACCGTACCACTCCATGTTTTCAATTTTAATTTGCTTAGAAAACATCAGTGTTCTAAAAATCGGTTTAACCGAGCACCGCTCAAATTGATTTAAGCCGTCTTATATTGGTTGAAACGGGTCTAAACTGGTATACTTTGTATAATCAGTTAAATCAAGTAACAATATTAGCGTAAATTTATAAATTTATAAATTTTTCTGATTTCGATTTTTGTATATCTAATTTTTATAATTCATCAAAATAGATTTTATAATTAAACCTAAAAATTAAAATATCTAATATATATATAATTAATAAATACCGTTAATAGCTAATCTCTGCCTAAACCCAAATAATATGTCTGGTCCTTAGGCCTATAGACTGCCTAGTGTGTTGACAAAAAAAAAAAAAAAAAAAAAAAAAAAACCGCCTAGCTATCGTATAACTATTTTTTTAACATTGTAAAAATTCATTTAACTTTTAGAAGGTATATAAGTCCAAAAAGGAAGAACAAAAAAACAGAGCATTTTTCTTGACGGCCCATAACTTTTTCTTTCTCCAAAACATTACTAAGAACCATTAGTTTATTAGGCTCAGATTGAGAAAAGGCCTTCCTATGGAGTCTGATCAGGTCCAAACCAAATAGATTAAGTTAATCCTCTGCTCTGCAAATGTGTTATTGGTCCTCAGTCCCCATCTGCATCATCACGAGATCTACAAATTTAAGCCCTTTAATATATTTGAGCAAATATTATGCATAAATTAGTTTTTACTATTTATAAATGAAAAAGCACATGGTAGAAGATCCACAGTGACCTAAAGTAAGAAATGTCTACGTTTTAAAACCCTTGTGGTTCGAATTTTAGTTCGTAAGAACTGGTTATGATTTTTACATTTAGTTATGTATAATCTGGTCATATAGTCATGAACTTGGTGCCGGTTAATCCACAT
This sequence comes from Brassica oleracea var. oleracea, assembly GCF_000695525.1. Lineage (NCBI taxonomy): Eukaryota > Viridiplantae > Streptophyta > Magnoliopsida > Brassicales > Brassicaceae > Brassica > Brassica oleracea. The sequence continues at coordinate 25,452,848 of NC_027751.1, read as the reverse complement.
TAAAAAATGATGATTTTACTATTTGCAGTCATGATGATTTTACTATTTGCAGTCTCTCTAGAGGCTCAATACTCGCTTGGACTCTTGTATGGACAGTTTCTGTCTTTTCCAAAAATTGAAATAATCGTCCATAACAATTTACCAATTAACAACCTAATTATCTTTAATTGTTTGTAAAAATTATTTCTTTTGAAATTATCCGACCATGATCACGCATCATTGTTCCTCTTATCTCAATAAAATGCCCTAAATAATAAGATGTGGATTATTATAAATGAATAAATAAAAATGTAATAAGATATGGTAATAGCACGACGTGGAACTAGGGTAACAAAATCAATGGAGAGGACCCACGCGGTTCTTTTGATTTTCGTGGTTCATGTCATTTTCATTCTCGACAAACTCTTCAAAAGGAATTTCTCTCGTCTTCGCCGAAGCTTCCTTATTTTTTTAACAAAATACAGAAACTATAATGGCGTTGATGTACATATATCAAATATGTGTTATATCATATCCAAAAGGCTTTGTTCTATAGCTTTTTTAGTTTAAACTTCTTTTTAACGAAAGACATATGCATACTAGTCACTAGAACATTAAATGCAAACGCGTTTTGATTTGTGATATAATTTGTGAAATTTGAATGGTTACGTAAAATAAACAAGGATATGTGTGGTCCATGGATGCTGATTTTCACACAAAAAAAAAAAAAAATCAATCATGACTATCGTTTAACTTGCACACAAAAAGCCATGTGCATTAGTGTGCATGTAGATGCCACTCCTCGGGGAAATTACTTAAAGAGTTACTTATTTAACTTAATCTCTATCTTAGAATATTAATTAGAACAATTAATCTCGACCATAGTTAATTAAGCTTCACCAGTACTGACTAGCCGCACCTAAGCACTCCGTTTAACAACAGTCAAACTAAAAGTAAGTATATTTATTATTTTATAAACGATAACCTCTATATAATTACACGATTATATCAGTATTCAACTATAATGTGAATTTTTTAAAGGTTAAATTGTGATGTACTATCGCGTTTTGCAATATAAAAACGAATAGCATAGATGAAGACAAACATTCAACAGTAAATCGATTCTAGATCAGAGACACCATTGGTCAAAACATTATCATGATTTCTACGTTAATCACATCACTGTACCACCAATAATATGTGAATATGTCACTTTCCATCGTGTGAACCAATACAAGACTCTTAACCATTCATAAACTAGCAGGATACAATAATATCCATGTAACCCCACAAATGCCTACGTACGTCAAGTATTTCATTTTTTTAAAATGACGAACTTCTTTGAAAGCGTAAGAAATAATGAAATTAAAATGAGTTGATCAACACGTATAAACTAAGAGCAACTCCAAAGGAGGGTTCATATGAATCCTTAACTGCATGGTTAGAATAAAAAATTAATAAAAGTGTTAGAAATGGGAAGAAGCAGTCCGTAGAGAAGGGCTTAACGGATCCAATCCGTAGGGACGTGGCAGTTTCTTATTGGACCTGGATCGGGAAAACGTGCACGAGGAAACAAAAATGAAATCATTCGCGAAGAAGAGAAAAAAAAAAGAGGAAAGACGATGGTTTATGCGATTCGATCTCCTCGAGCCATTAAGGTAAATCGATGTTTTTCTACAACGATTTGTAATTTTTATTAGGTTTATTCTTCTTTATGTTCTTGTGTAGGGATCGGTTGTGGGATTTGAAACGATTTGGGGATTTTTTCGTTTCTAATTAGGGTTTCATTTTCACTGGAATTAGGAATTTTTGGGTTCTTGTCGATCGATTTCTGTATATCTTCTTCTCTTTTTTTGAAAGAGTGAATCTATTAGGATTTCTAAACGATTTGGGGGTAAACGATTTGGGGTAAAAGGGATTAGGGTTTCAAATCGAATTGGGTTCAATCGATATGGGTTTCAATCGATTAGGAGGCTGTGATTATCTTCTTCTCTTACATCATCTGCGATTAGGACCGCGTGATTATCTTCTTGTATGTGATTGTGGCTCTGTGAATATCTTCCTCTGTTACATTATATGTGATTGTGGCTCTGTGAATATCATCCTCTGTTACATTATATGAGATTGTTTTCTTCTCTTATCGTATCTTGTTCTCTTACATTACAATCGTCTCTGTGATTTTCTTCTTCTCTTACCATTACGAGCATGTGATTCTGTGATTGTCTTGCTCTCTTACCATTCTTCTCATAGTTT
>NC_027751.1:25435612-25450144 GCF_000695525.1 Brassica oleracea var. oleracea | reverse complement strand
GAAGACTTGCTACTGTGGTGCTGACCCTGTTGTTGCTGCATCGTACACAAGCAAAGAACCAGGCCGAAGGTACTTCACGTGTGAGAACGCCGATGATGGAGACTGCCACATCTGGAAATGGTGGGATGTAGCCGTAATGGAAGAGATGTCTGACTTTCAGAGACAACTTAGGGAGGTTAAGTCTCAACATAACGAGAGTGAGCAGAAGCTGGTTAAGGTAGAGGCGACGGTGTCGATCTCAGGGATTAAAGAGATGTTCCTATTGGCTGTTTCTGTCCTGCTGAGTTTTTTCATCGTAATCTTTATGGTGTTCATGTTGGGTGGTGAGTTTCTTTTCCTTTTGCTTTTCATATTATAATCTCGATTTTTTATAAAACTTTTGACTGCTTTTTATTCATATTTGTTTAGGAAGAGCTACGGAGGTTGAAAAGGCGAGGGTCTGAGCTTTGAAAGGTAATGAACAAACTACTTCCTTGAATTTGTTAAAATCATTTTCGCATACTCTAGTATAGCTGTAAATATTTCTAACTCCGGACTTAACTAGAAATTAGAGTGATATTGATAGAAATGGTAAATGGCATTAAGTGATATAGCTGTAAATTTTTTAAACCGTTGAGATTTGATTTGTGTTAAATGAAACTTAATTGCTACCTTCCTAACTCCTCTGAGTTGATTATATAGAAATGAGTTAGAAATGAGTTAGAAATTTACAAATTTCAATTTACAAATTTTCATTAGTTATAAATATATAGAAATGAGTTAGAAATGAGTTAGAAATTTACAAATTTCAATTTACAAATTTTCATTAGTTATAAATATATAGAAATGAGTTAGAAATGAGTTAGAAATTTACAAATTTCAATTTACAAATTTTCATTAGTTATAAATATATAGAAATGAGTTAGAAATGAGTTAGAAATTTACAAATTTCAATTTACAAATTTTCATTAGTTATAAATATATAGAAATGAGTTAGAAATGAGTTAGAAATTTACAAATTTCAATTTACAAATTTTCATTAGTTATAAATATATAGAAATGAGTTAGAAATGAGTTAGAAATTTACAAATTTCAATTTACAAATTTTCATTAGTTATAAATATATAGAAATGAGTTAGAAATGAGTTAGAAATTTACAAATTTCAATTTACAAATTTTCATTAGTTATAAATATATAGAAATGAGTTTAGATTCTACTTCTCTAACGAACTTCATTTTCACATATTATATTGAAGGTCGGTTTCCGAAAATGTCATCATCATCATCAGATGAACTCGAAGAAAGATTAGAAGAAGCTTTCGACGGTATATTTCAAAATATACACGACGACATAGTCGCCGGCAGAAGAAAGAAGAAAGGACAACGTACTTACATAGAACGCAACCGTGAAGAAGGACACATCCGTTTATGGAATGACTACTTTAGCGAAGAACCGACATTTCCGAGATATTTATTCAGGCGTCGTTTCCGCATGAACAAGGACTTATTCATGCGTATAGTCTATCGTCTCTCAGAGGAGTTTCGATTCTTTCAACAGAGAAGAGATGCAACCGGGAGGGATGGTCTCTCTCTACTGCAAAAATGTACGGCTGCAATTCGTCTCCTTGCTTATGGTTCAGCTGCTGACTCGGTTGACGAATATCTTCGACTTGGTGAAAGCACCGCACTTTCCTGTCTAGATAATTTCACTGAAGGAATTATTCGGTTATTTGGAGATGAGTATCTACGAAGACCCACGCTGGAGGATCTTCAACGACTACTCGATATTGGAGAGAAACACGGATTTTATTATTCGGTTATTTGGAGATGAGTATCTACGAAGACCCACGCCGGAGGATCTTCAACGACTACTTGATATTGGAGAGAAACGCGGATTTCCTGGGATGGTTGGAAGCATTGATTGTATGCATTGGGAGTGGAAAAATTTCCCAACCGAATGGAAAGGACAATACACACGTGGATCGAGAAAACCGACAATTGTCTTAGAGGCAATAGCTTCGCAAGATCTTTGGATTTGGCATGCTTTCTTTGGTCCTCCAGGTACGTTAAACGATCTTAATGTCCTCGATCGGTCCCCCGTTTTTGATGACATTTTGGAAGGTCGAGCTCCAAGGGTCCGGTACGTCGTCAACGGACACCAGTATGATTTGGCGTACTACCTCACCGACGGTATATATCCAAAATGGTCAACATTTATCCAATCTATCTCACTCCCCCAAGGTGGTAAAGCAGAGTTATTTTCTAAAGTTCAAGAATCAACCCGAAAAGATGTGGAGCGGGCTTTCGGAGTATTGCAGGCTCGGTTTGCTATTGTTAAAAACCCAGCTCTTTTATGGGACAAGGGGAAGATAGGGCAGATTATGCGAGCATGTATCATACTACACAATGTGATTGTCGAAGATGAACGGGATGGATACACTCAGTACAATACAACTGAATTTGAAGAAGGAGAGACATCAAGAAGTTCACAAGTGGATATGTCCTATAGTACCGAGATGCCTTCAAATCTCGGGAACATGCTTGGGATTCGGAATCATCTCCGCGATAGGCGTATACATGATCAATTGAAAATCGATTTAATTGAAAATGTTTTGATTAAATTTGGTGCTGAATATTAAATTATGTTATGTTTATTGTATTTCATGTAATAAATAAAATTTTCAATTTTACATTTTTAAAAATTTAATATTATTTTATTCGTAAAGATTTTTAAATGAGTATTACCATTGGACTATCATTTTCTAAAAGAGTCTTTAACTATTACAAAAAATATATATATATATATATACTACTCCTAAGGACTCCAATGGATCCACCATTGGAGATGCTCTAACTGATAGAATACAAATACGATCTATTATCTATAACAGGTTTGAAAGAGTCATCAAATTAGTAAGAAGAAAAAAACTATGTTAAAATAGAATCCATGTCATTTTCGTAAGTTTCTCTCCAGCATCCTTCTCTTTTCCCCACAACTTCTTGCCTAAGAATTATATGACATAAAATAAAATAAAAACAAAACAAAATCACAGACGCACCATCATATATATATGTAACTTCATTTCATAAACACACACACACACACTTTATACAAAGACAAAGCTCATAGATCAAACCCACCAACCGAAGCTTCTCATATAACGAAGGAGAAGATGTTAATGGAAGAAAAGCTTGTGGTTAAGGAGCTGGAGAAAGGGAAAGAGTTAGCGAATCAGCTGATGAACAATTTCAAAAACCCTTCCTCGTCTTCTAAGGATTCAAATGAGGTTTTGATATCGGAGATCCTCAGATGTTTCGAAAACACAATAGCTAGGATGATGAGTCTTGAAAAGAAAACTCTTAAGAGAAGCCATGAGAGAAGTAATCAGAGTAACAAGAAGAGGTATGAAAAGATATTATTCAAGTTGGTGTGTTTACAACTTAAAAAAAAAAAAAATTGGTGTGTTTATGAGTTTTTAAATTTCAGTTTCAAGACATTTTGTCTAATTCTGTTTATTTCTTGATCTTCAGCAGAATGCTGGAGAAGAAAAAGACGGAGAACGTGAAGATTTGTGTCGGAACAGGACAAGAAGGAACTCCACTTGATGATGGTCACTGCTGGAGAAAATATGGTCAGAAAGATATTCATGGATCCAAGAACCCTAGGTAATCATCTTATGAACATTATATTAATCATTACAATGATTTCAGTTTTAAAGGTTTTCCTCTGTTTTTTTAATACAGAGGATACTATAGATGTACACATCGGTTCACAAGAGGTTGCTTGGCGGTGAAGCAAGTTCAAAAATCAGACATAAACCCTATGTGCTATGAAGTCAAGTATGTAGAGAGTCACACATGTGATATCACTCCATCAACCACCAAACACTCTCTTCCTGTGTCTCAAGAAGAAGAAAGAAAGCTACATGATGCAAAGCAGTGTGAAGACACGATGAAACACATGAAACCTGAAGAGTTGAGGTTAAGTATTGAAGACCTTGATTACAAGAAGGATATTTTCAGGACGTTTTCATTCTCAAATCCTGAGATGGATGATGATTTCGTGGAATGGAAAGATCTGATGGAGAATCTGTCACCTACAACCTCAGAATCTGGAATCACCAACGAGTTTCATATTTCGCCAACGGATGATTCATGTTTCTCTTCTTTGGAAAACATTCTCGGTTCAACTCAAGATTTGTCGTGGATGTAATACGTACCTAATTCTTATTGTGTAGAACGTTTAGTTTTAGTCCTAGACTCCTAGTTTTCAAGTGGAAGAACATGATTCTTCCTCTGTTTTCTTAGACCAATGTGATACTACTTAGACAAAAAATAAATAATACACAATGATCTATGTGATGTCAAAGGACGCTTACTATTCCAACATATACATACATACATACATACGATGTCCTTCGAACAAGTCCCTTATAATCAAGTTCAGAACCTGACATCAACAAAGACAGAAGACAACATTTGTCATCTTATCTCACAAAAACAATCAAAACTGAGACTTGGTGAAATGTTCTTTCAAAACTCTTCATTATCTGAGAATGTTATCAACATCACAACACATCACTCTAGAACCAACAACAGCTATCATTAACAGGTGCCTCATGTACACAATTTCGAGAAATTCCTATTGTGCCTTTTGTTCTGCATTCTTTCTTTAGAACACAAAAGGGTCATTCAAGAACCAAAGACCAAACATCAAATTTAACTATAGCCAAATTTAGTTTACCACTTTGGTTATCTTCTCATTTTGAACTCTATGGCTGTGCCATTTTCTTGTAAAATTTATAGTATTCAATAGTAAGCCCTTTTTCAAAAAAAAAAAAAATTAACTATAGCCTCCGTATTCCACCATATCTACTAATGAACTTTAATTTTTATTTTGCATAATAGTGTCAAACTCATCAAGTAAATCAGTAGTTAAATGAAGCATTCACAAGCACTTCAAGAACCTAATACACTATCAGAAGGTTAACATTTAACCATGAACTAAAGAGCGTGTAGTTAATTTTTACATGATGCAGTTTTTTTTTTTTTACATTTAAGTTACGGGATGATTGACTTTAAATGTGATAGTAAAAGAAAAAATATGTACGAAAGAATACAGTTACTAATTGATTTCATTCAGTTATGTTACGAATTATTATCAGCCAAACTTATTATTTTATTAACCAGCTAGTGAAATATAGAAAATGGATAAATGTTTTTCTTGTATTTCTTTTACCATTTGTATCAAGATTTATTGAAAGCCAGTTACGAAAAAAAAGATTTATGGAAAGGCCAAATGTACAATAGACATACAATGGTGGAATCATTTTGTAAAAAAAAGAAATATAATCCTTCTTTTTTATTGAAACAAAAAGAAATATATTCCTTCACCTGCAAACTTTTCTAAACATAATAAGCCGTGAAAATACAAAACAGGGCCGATTGTGGGCCCAATATGACTTTTCTAAACGTATATTCCTTCACCTGCTAAGTGATAATTTCTGTTGAGCATTTCTGAGTTTACTTAGGGCAGCCGCATTAATGAACCCCGGTTGGGTTCATAATTTGAATTTTTTATTATTTTTTTTTCATTTTTCGTTTGATTGTTTTTTTAAAAAAAAAAAAAAAAAAAAATTGACCAATAGCGGGCCGCCACGTGGCGTGGGGCCCGCTGAACAGTAACGACCCGGGTTCATACAGAAGAAGCGCGGCGAGACAGAGTCGTGACTGTAGCATAATATAATAATTTTTTTTTTTCGGGAAGCGTGTGAACCCCCCTAATAAACTTCCAATGCTGGTGCCCTTACTGCTACTTCTAGTTTGAATGAATTTTTTTTTGGCTTGCATGAAGTTATGACATATTGAGGATATTTATCGCAACCCCTATATGATTTTAGTCTTATGGAGCTTCCTCCCTTATGTTTAGTCTGCACTACATTCTCTAAATGATAAGTCTTGTTGTGTCTATAGGCATTTCCTGAGTTAACATTCTTCTCATGTTTTATTCACTGCTTCTTGTAGCGTGAAATGACTGAATTTTCTGTTTGTTCTCATCAAGGTATGGGATCTTATCAACTGGAGGCTTTGAACGATCGCTATATATATAGAGCAAGAAGCTGGTTCAAACATACAGTGTCTTCCCCTACAACTCACTCCTGACACTGAAGCGACTTACCTTAAATGCTGATTGTGTTGTTGTCCTCGAAAACACTGCGTTGAATAGAATCGCCGTGGAGTGTCTGCATCTCACGAATGCCACCTTTACTCAAACGAATTCGATAGTGTCGACTGTGATGTCGGCCGGGCAGCACAACAACATTGCGTTATCGAGGATACATGAACAATTGATCCCAACGCCAAGGTGTCACTGTCTTATGACTGTTGAGCGACATGCATATGTCATTCGTAAAACTACTGTGTTGGATGTTATGAGAAGGCTTCTACAGGTGAGCTGTTCGCCTTTTCCATTTATTTCTTGAAACTTGACTCGGATGTTTCTTCTAACATATGATTGTATACGCAGCCAAAGATTGTCATGGTGTCGTCTTATGCTAGGAAACAAAGAAGCTAGTCAGGCAAAGTACATATCAATCTTGAATATAATTCAGGTGGTCTTATGTTAGCAAGCCACACAAGTATCAGACACCTATTCAGCAAATGTCTGAGCCAATATGATAAATTGAGGAAGAAGCAAGCTTTTCTTGACAATTACCGAAAGTTTCCCATGTTTGCTGTAAGTTGACTGCTTAGATGTCCTGCTGTTTGTGTTTAGTACTATTAATCATGAGAATATATGTAAATGTGGATGCGGACAGGACAATGATCTCTCAGAGTTTGATGAAGCAAGAGACATCATTGAGAGTTTGGTATATGAATATAAGGCCTGTGAGTCTCCAGATTACATCAAATGGGGAAGGGAGGTATGTAAATAATCTCAGCCTACTGAAAGCTTTTCTCATCTACGTAGGGAACTGGAACACTAAACGTTAACTGTATACTATGTGTTGTGTCTTGTGTGTTTCTCTCTCGGGATCCTGAACAGCTTTAACTGGTGAAGGCAATGCTTCAGGAGTTGTGGATCCTAAGTTGGCGTTCTAAATCCAGAGTAAAATCAGAGATGTTTCACTTTGTAACTGAGATTTTTTCAGGCCATCATAGGTTCTTAATTAAGAATGGGTTATGGTAGGATACGAAGAAAACCATAAAGAGTGTTGGCATGTAAACCTTGAATGGTACTTAATGTATTATGATGTGGTTGAGTTTCGGTTTATGAAGAGAGACGGCTTGGTTTTTCTTACAGGCTCCACCAAAAGCCCCAAAAACATTACTTTGATAAAGTGAAAGATAAAAGAGGGAAAAAGCGAGAATCTCATCACATGCTCATGGCCCTCCTCACTGGTCATTAACTAAAAACACATTTTGTTAATTTAGTTGCCGAGGTTGTTGTATATACATTAACTTCATCAATTAAACTCGGATACATATTCATGCACAGACGCGTCCACAATATATACGCGTGTTAACTTTTGAAAGATTGAAATTCAAGTCTCGATGAGAGGATTAGACACATACGGAACGCGTAATTGTCTAATTTAGAACAGCCTTCATCTTAATGTAAAAAAAAAAAAAAGAACAGCCTTCATCTTACTATTTAATTTTTTAAAAATAATATAGAGCAATGTGTCAAAATTTCAGAACGACGTGTTAATTTTGGATAGTGAAAACTATGTTTAATATTACAGTAGAACCTCTATAAATTAATACTCGATAAATTAATTAATAATCTCTATAAATTAATAAATTTCGTTGGTTCCAACTTGGATCGGAGTAAAATATGATATAAATCGATAAAATAATAAGATAATAATATTTTTAAAACTCTCATGTGAATATATAGTCCCAATAAAACCATAAATTAATAATCTATCTATATATAATTTTAGATAAGTACAAGATAAACATTATATTGTTGGTTTTATATTCACAATGAAAATACTTTTATTGTTGACAAAAAAATGAAAATACTTTTATTTTTTTTAACATTTCAATATATTTTGATAATATTTAGTTAAATTATATCGAAAACTATGTAATAATTCTATGAAACATAAAGATATACACCAAATAAGATAATAAAACAAGATAAAAATAAAATTTCTAAAATTTAAATAACAAATAAAATCTTATTTATAAATAAAAATATTTAAAATAGAAAAAAATCTAAATAAAAAAACTTTTGTAAATTAATAAAAATTTAAAGTCCCAACATTATTAATTTATAGAGTTTTTACTGTATTTAGTTTATTAAAAAAAATATTTAGTTTATTCTGTGAAAAATGTGTTCCACATACTTATTTTATCTAGAAAAAAGCAGAATTCCAAAGTTGACGGACAAAATAATCAAAGAACCATCGAGGAAGGGGTGTCAGTCAAGGGAGAATAATCAACAAGTAAAGAAAAGACAGGTGTCCGTAGATTTACTTGAAAGAATCCTCGAGTGTTACTGGCAACAGCCGGTAACCGTCAACCAGTATTTTCCTATAAAAGCGCGTTGGCCTTTACGTCATTCTTCACAAGGTTTCTCGATCGTCATCTGATCTCTCTCGCCGGGAATTTTAATAACGCTGCTCTATCTACCGGCGAAATGTCGTTGAGCAATTACACTGCCGTAATCGCCTTGATCGTTTTCGCCGTCGTGTCTGCCGGCGCTCAATCCCTAGCTCCTGCTCCATCTCCCACAAGCGACGGTAATTTCACGCCTAGATTTGAATGTCGAAATTACTCTTATATTATTTTCTTGGAAACACGTTTTCCTCAATTATTGTTTTCACATTTCTTCAGAATCGATTTGATTGTGTATGATCATGAACACTAGATTTGGTGAAATTAAAATTGAAATTATCTTATTAATGAACAGGAACATCGATCGATCAAGGAATAGCGTATTTGCTAATGGTGGTGGCGTTGGTGCTGACGTATATCATTCATCCCCTCGATGCATCTTCTTTCTTCTGATAATCTCTGTATAATCAAATCTTAGAGTTCTAATTGTCGTTCAAAAAAAAAAAAAGAGTTCTAATTGACAGAATGACAGTTATGAGTTTATAGTTTCTTATATAATTTGTTTATTGTACATGTACTCCTTTAGCTACGAGCCGCCTATGACTAACTAATATATTCATTTATTATTTCGTTTGTAAATTTGTCTATTACCAGATTTCTAGCTATATGATTTCTTTCTTTGAGTTTTTAATAACAACTATAGAGCAGCTATGACTACTGAAGTAGTTTTTCTTAACTAAAAGTATTCATCTAACAAAATGGTCTCATTTTTTTTGAAAATTAGTCATCTTTATTTTCTCGAGACTAGATATTTGAAACCTAAAAACTAATTAAATTTTTTTAGAAATTATCAAAGCCTCTTCTTCACATCGTCGCAATTTTCTGTTGTATCCGAGCAAGTGGTTGCCGTCGCGTTTACATTGTCGTGTTCTGTTGTGGGTCATTGGGTCGGGTTTTTTTCCGCCGTCGCAACACTTCCTTCTCCGCCGCCGCAACACTTCCTTCGATATGCTGTGTTGTGTCTCAACTCATCTTTTCTCGTCGTGATTTATTGTCGCCGTGACTTTCATGTCGCCCGTGACTTTCATGCCTCTTTTATGCGCTCTGAAACTAGCACGATAAGCTTGAGAGCAATAATGATTAATTTCGAAATTTTTGCATATTTGGTCACTAAACTTATTGTTATTTATTTTGTAATCCCAATACTTTTTAAATGCGAAAATTGATCTTTAATTTTGTCTCAAACTTCAGAAAATTACATTTTAACCTCTTGTAGTACGAATACATCTATGAAAATACAATCAAACTAAAGACACACCTAAATGACTTAAATGAAAAAAAAAAAATATGAAGTATCAAAAACATATGTACACCGAATTGTAACAAAAAAACTATGTACACAAATATTTTTACCATCCATATGTACAACAATACACATGTACAACTGGTGAATTTTCCGGATAAATTTGCAATTTGCAATTTTAAATGAATTAAATGAACTAAAATCAAGTGCTAAAAATGAATTAAATGAACTAAAATCAAGTGCTAAAAATCATTAAGATTATTAGTTATGAATAAAACATGTAATTATGTGTACATCAATTGTCATATATGTTACTTTAGTTTGATTTATTTATTTTGTTGTTTATTTTGGCATTTTGAGTAAGCAACAGTCAATCCATCTATAGATTAAAGACACCACATATTTCCAATCACCTTCTATGTATACGTGTACACGAAATGCGGTGTACAAAATCACATTGTACACAAAACAACAATCTTTCTACATGAAAGCATGCTCACATATTGAAACAAATCGATGAGACGAGATTTGCGGAAAATATTTCATAGGCACACATGGTTATGCATTAAAATCTAGGTCTTGGAAGGTTATTATTCTTGTTTAAACACATCTAAAGGTGTTTGCATGTTTAAAATATTTATTTTCAAAGAAATTTACATGTACACTTATGTTTTTGACTATCGACAAGGGCTAACATGTACAATATACATATTATATTTTATCAGATATTTACATGTACCAAATGTTTGAGTTACATGTTAGATGTCCAACATGTTGTAAAGTTGTGTACATTCGTTAGTGTACATGTGTACAACACAAGAAAATTAGTTTACATGTGTACAACACTAAATTAAGAGGTTATATTTGCAATTTGCAAAGTTAAAATTCGAATAGAAATCTTCCAAAAGTTCAAGGACTCGTTCATGTAATCAGGGAAGGTCTGGTCTGTACAATTAAACAGTCAGGAGTCAATTTGAAAGGGAAATATTTGCAAATCAAAAACTTTGGAGGGTAAAAATGAATATACTCAAAAGTCGAGGGACCAGATGTGAAATAAAGCCAAAAGTGGCCATTGTTGCTCATCGAGCTTTCGCGACACGCGGTGGTGAATCGCTATTCGGTGGTGGATCACTTATGAAGATAAGCATAAATCGATGGCGAGACTGCAAAGGCGAGACGGTTAGACGACTTAGACAGAGGTGTTGTAATCGATGGTTTGATGGATGAGCTTCGGCATAGACAAAGTCGAATGTGATCCCGAGCTCGAACCACCACTGTTTTACTTTGCGGTGAATGAGAAGAGAGGACGCTTCGACGGCGGCGACGTCAGAGACGAGTTGGAAAACACATGCCGAAGACGAAAATGAACGCGACAGCTTGGAGATCGAGTTTGGTTGAGTCTCCCCTGTGGTTTTGAAGCAATAACAGAGTACGGCGACGCGAGAAGACGTAAACGCCATGATTGAAACTTGAATCGATCACAATGTTGACGTCATTGTGTACATCATGATTATACCATCATCAAAGATATAGCTTGACATATCTCAAAAGATAGATTGAATAATAAAGATATTGATTATAAACATATCTTCTTAAAAGCAAGTTCATTTTACAAAAAAAAATGAACTCGAGAGAAGGAAACGAAGAAGAAGATACATGGGACTCACTTTTTTTTTTTTGCTAAGAAAAGATGTGATTAAATCCCGTAGAAATCATATGTTAAGAAAATGGGACTTTCTTTTGTTTACAAGCTATTTAGTTAGTTTATGACTTTTTTTTTAACGACAATTAGTTTATGACTAAGAAATAAGTTTGGTTAAGAAAAACTACCGTAGTAGCACAAACTGCCTCATAATGTAAATTAAAACTTGAAAATGCCTTTGAATCAGGGGCGGACGGAAAGAAAGACCTACGGGGGCACGCGCCCTCATCTATATTTTATATTTTCTTAACAATTAGCTTAATATTTGTACAAGTGCCCCCAACTCAAGAAATATGTTCAGTGAAAAAATTGTGTGTGCCCCCAATTATATTTGATCCTAGATCCGCCCCTGCTTTGAATGTAATTTTTTCTTTTTTTTATTCTAGATACAGTAGTTTCTGTAGTTTCGGGTTCTACAAATGACCCCTATATTTCCCATATATTTAGCAGGACCCCTGTAAAATTGTATATTATCAAAACTCCTATTGTTACTGTATAATTTCCACTCAAAGCCTCCTCTGTACTGCAGTTTCATAGAAAAATCCCCATTCTTAGTTCCGTAAGAATAAGAGATTGTTTTAGGCCATTATAGATGAGGTAGAAGCAAAGGGCAGCGGCACAACATCTTTGAGGGAAAAATTATGGTTTTGTGTGCGGATACGTTGTTGATGAAACAAATATTGGATTATGGTCTAAACGTATTCTAATAGCAATGGAACTAAAGTCCAACTCACAACTCATCACATTGTAACAGAGGTTCTCTTACAAAAACATGACAATGAAAACGTCTCCAGTGCTTAGCATATCCAAATGAGCTTGAATAATGTAATAGAGGTTTTTACAGTCCATCGTTCTCAATTCCTTTGTAAGCTCTTCCTACCCTTTTCATCTCTCTGTTTTGAGAAGATTTCATCACTGAGAAGATTTCATCACTGTCTTGGGATATCTTCTAAGACGATTCCTGAGTAACTTTTAAAGATTTCATCAAAGTTTGTATGATTTAAACACTAAAGTACACGAGCATAAGATTTTATATTAATATCCTCATCACTACACGCTACACTTTCATTTTTGCTCAATTTATCAATTTAAATTTCCTTATCGAAGTTTGTATAATTTAGTATCGCTAACTATTAGGCTACTTACTTACGGCACAAGCAATGAACATCTAAAGCAACATTTGTTTATAAATGTTGCTTATATACTAAATTTCTCTCTATAATACATGTGTTTGTTTACATGTTTAAAGCTGATTTTTATAAAGATATTCATAAAACAAGTTAATTACGACACTTACAAAAGGAAGAAAAGCACAAGAAAGTATATTAAAAAATGGAAATCTTCATTTTGTTTTTTAAGCCTATTATACCTTTCCTTTTCACTCTCTTTTCTTTTTCCATATGCTTTCTTGTTTCAAAAATAGAAAGCTCTATGTGTAAACGAGATTATATCACTACAAAAAAAATCGGCATTAGTAGCACCCGAAAAACGCTATCATATTGTTTTCGTAGTGTTTCGAAGAACGCTGTGACAGCCGCAACTATAATAGACCTCATCTATCGTAACGTTTTCTGTGTGCTATAAATAGTAGAGATGTTGTAACGTTAATTTCTTCCTATAATAACATATTTTATAACACATTTTTCTTGCTATTATGTAGATTTCTATGGCATTTTGGTCATGTTGCAACATTATTTTTAATAACACATTTTCGATGCCACTGAATATATATATTTATTTATAATAAATTATCCAGATTATACATTTAATTTCTTTTTATAAAAACACATTATAGATTAATTTATAATTAAATCGGTTTAGTTAATGAAAAATAATAAATTGTTTTTTTGTAACAATAAATTGGTATTTTCATAAATTGAATTTTGGTTTACATGGTTTACAATTACAAGTTGGTTTAGAATTACAAATTGGTTAACTAATTAATCCTAACTAAACCTAATACAGCCACCAAACTACATTCTTCTTCACTCTCCGCCGACCATGATGCTCGCATCTCCACCGCACGACCACCACCTCACCGCCGCACCACGCTTGATCCGGAAACGCCGCTATGTCATACCACTGCTTCTCCTTCCCTTGCTCTTTAATAAATCTGTAAACAAAACAAAATCAATCATAAATATATAAGAAGATGAACAAGAGAGCAGATAAGAGGAAGGTGAAGTGAGTTGACCTGTGGTGGTGGTGAGGAGGTGAAGCCAACGCAGTGCTTGACCAGAGACGAGTCTGCCGCAGCTTCCACCATTGCTTTGGCGCCTCCACCGTCGCTTTCTGAAGAAGATGGTTGGGGATGTGTCGTGCGTGAGACAGAGAGATTAGGAGAGTGAAACAGAGAGATGTCTGTGAGATGAATCGTGTGTGACTGAAGTTAGGAGAGTAAGACAGTGCTGTGTGTGTATGAGATGATTAAGGAAAAGAGATCTGTAAAATAAAAGAGATTTGTCGAAGGTGGAGAGATCTAAAAAAAGATCTGTGAAGATAAGAGCGAGAGAGAGAGCGATAGAGAAAAAAAGAAAAGGAAAAAAGAAAATCTCATCCATTGATCTATTTGTATCCTACGGCTAAGAGAGTAATCCGCGTGATGAGAGCGGATTGGCCTGTAATTTTCCTTTTTATTTATTAGTTATCCAATAGAATTCCTCTTTGTTTTTATCTTTTGTTGTTCTAAAAAAAGAAAATAAGAAAATCTCATCCATTGATCTATTTGTATCCTACGGCTCAGAGAGTGATCCGCGTGATGAGAGCGGATTGGCCTGTAATTTTCCTTTTTATTTATTAGTTATCCAATATAATTTTTTCCTCTTTGTTTTTATCTTTTGTTGTTCTATTTTCAACATTTTGATCACTTTTGGTTTATAACTTTTTAAAATTGATGTTTGAATAAAACAAAGATTTTATAATCAATATTTTACAGTTTAGTTTTAAAAATCTATTAATTAATATTATATGTTGAGGTATTTGG
>NC_027751.1:25421398-25435567 GCF_000695525.1 Brassica oleracea var. oleracea | reverse complement strand
AAGATTAGATTGTATTTTTTGGTTTATTATTTGGTGGTTTAATTTTATTTTGTAAATGTATAATGTGAAATGTTATTAGTTTGGAGTAGTATGTTTTTCTTCTATGAATATAATTTATTTAAAAATTAAGATTTAATGTATTATGATATATGTTAATATGAAGTATTTGGTTTATGGTTTAGGGTTAAAATTTAGAATGAAGTATATGATTAAATGTGAACTAAAATATTAAAATTTAAAGTTTAAAGGTTATGTTTATTATATATGGTTTGAAATTTGGAGTATGGATTTAGAGTTTAGCTATATATAAGTATGAGGTTAAGATTTTAAAATTTAACTTTTGTAACAACTGGTTATATAATTTTTTATTTTTTAACAACTAATTATATTTATTTTTATATTTAAAAATTAGAGATTAAAGATGTGGGTTTAGAGTATATGATATAAGTATGATTTAGGGTATATGATCTGTGGTATGATATACATTTAAAATTTTAAGATTTTTAGTTAGAGTTTAGTGTATATGACTAATTTGGGTTATGATATATGTCTATAGTTTAAGGTTAAGTTTTGGGGTTTAGGGTTTAGAACATAGTTTAGGGGTTTAAGGTTTGACGTACGCCAAACTTGATATAAAAGTATCACACTAAACATATGAACTCCATTTTTCCTACTACTATTATATGTATATATATATATATATATATAAATATTTTAAAACAAAACTCTAATTAATCAATTTTTATCTTTTAATTTTACACTCAATCATATAAATTAAAAATACAATTATTTTACAATAAATGATGATTTTATATCTAATTAATTATATAAAATCAATTTTGCATTGTTATATTATTAACGGGCATATATGGTTTATATAAACTCACAAAAATCCAATTATCATCTCTGATGAAACTGAAAAATATACATCTCTTGCTCCTGCCTATACACAGTTCAATACCCAATATCGACAGCAGTCTCCACCTTGTCTCCTGTCAAAACTCAAATATTTATTCCTGCTTGAGCAACTCAAGGAAGCTCACCAGTCACCAATCTGTAATTTAGGTTGTGTAATAGCAGCTTACCCCATTTTAGAGTTTATCCTCAACAGTTGTAGCTCCAAGAAGAACCAGATCTTTCTCAATCTTCTCTGTGACTTCATCTATCAGTGCTTCTCAATCAGCACAAACCAAACTCTTTCTGAACAACACTATATATCCTGGTGTTGCGCAGTCTTCACACTTTCCTGCAACAACAACAGTTAAAAAATCAACTTTGAACAAAAAAGAAAAGTTGGAGTCTTTATCTATTGAATCACTCACGAGCTTAATTGCGACCTCTTCGTTAGTCTGAACACCAGTTCCTACAATCACAAGAGTCTCAGACTTAGTCATCAAAACTAAAAGTAGAGAGGTTTACGCCTAATTCGAGATACCTAATTGACGACCTGGTCACACAAACACAACTGGGCAAGCACACGAATGAAATATAGAAGAGCGGAGAGAAACAAACAGAGGTAAATCTACAATGTTCTTCCAGTAACGGTTTCCACCTTTAACATATCTGTTTCCTTCCAAGATTTCCTCTAGCTGAAACACACACATAATCTTCATCATAAGGACCAATTCGTAAGCAAAACGATAAAGATTCATTCTTTTTCCTTCTTCTTACCTTAGGAAGACCTTGGGTTGCTTAAGAAAAGCTTTCTCATTCTGCAAGAGGGAGAAGAGGATGAGAAGACTTTTAAGAAGTATATAAACAAAGAGACAGAGAAAGAAGAAATATAACATGTTCAACAATGTATGGCTGTCTCTGCTGCATCCGTCTCTCCTTTATCGAATCTGAGGACAGGAAGGAGTGAAATTGAGGGGGTTGCGAGGTCTTGCGGAGATGATTATGAGACATAATCGTCGTTCAAGGAGAGATCGAGGTTTAGGGTTTGGTGGAGACGACGATGATTGATTTACAGAGTGCAAAATGGAGGAGTTTGGGAAAGACAGATCAGGGTTCCCTAGCCATCGTCGTTTATTGGATTGGAATGAATAAGAAGAAGAAAAAACGAGATAACTCAGGTGGCCTAGCAGCAGTACCGAACGGATTCTCACACACGACTGACAGAGGTCGCGGTTTCGACACTCTGTCGGCAGGGTGGTACTGAAACCTCTCCAAAAAAATTCTAAGGGGTTTTCTTGGATGCGAGGCCTTTCGGAGTGGGGTCAGTCACTATAAAAAGTTTACCCACAACAGTTTTTCAAGAAAAAGACAAAAAGCGTGAAAGTGTGAGAAAGGCGATTAGAAAGGCGATTTAGAGTTTTCTCCTCCTTGTCGCACTGACGGTTCTAGCCTCACGCCGCCGTTGAGAACCCTCCACCCCTCTTCTCTCCGTAAATCGCTGGCTCCTACTGTTGCTCTTCTCTGATGGGTCAGACCAAGAAAAAGGAAGAAGCCAAAGGCAGCATCGTTTCCTCCTTCGTCAAAGTTCTCTCATGTTCTAGCCTCTTGCTCCACTTCTGGAATGGGGGTTAAGAATCGTCAACCTTCTCAGACTTCCGCTCACCCGGTGGCTTCTGCTGTCTCTGAGTCTTCACCAGTGGTTTACACAAAACCTGAAGACTCCTCTCTCGATCTTCCAGGCTCTGTGCCTAAGGATTCGTCTCAAGTATCTTCCCCTAAGCATAATTCAAGTTTGGATTTTGCAAAGCTGTTGATTCCAAACAACACTACCTTTACAGAGGCACCGTCTCTGGTTTCTCCGGACAAGGAACCTCCAACTCCGGTATCTCCTGGTAACTTAAAATCCCCTGTCAAGACCATGGCATCCAGAATTCGTGAATCTGCTCAGCTAGAAGAATTGGGGGAACCGTCTCAGCACATCTCAGGAGCTCCCTTTGTACTGATTCCTGATGAAAATCTGGCGGCAGCAAAAGATTTTGTCTATGCTCGTTTCCATGGTGACGCTCCAGAAATGGGAAGGGTCATAGGAGTTGTGAATGCTATCTGGGCTCGCTCTGGTCCACGCATTTTCGTACACAAGATTGGACCTCACACGTATCTCCTCAAGACTCCAAACATGCGTACCAGAGAGATTTTACTCAGTCGTAATGTACGGATGATTGCAGGATACCCGATGTTTGTAGCGCCTTGGTCCCCTGAATTTGAACCTGAACAACCTCAACTCACGTCTGCGGTGGTTCCGGTGGAGCTAAGGGGAGTTCCCTATCTCTTGTTCAACAGGCAGAGTCTAAGTAGGCTTGCTACGGTGATTGGTAAACCAATATCGCTGGCACCAGAAACAGAGAGAAAGGAAAACTTTGAAGTTGCTAGACTTTGGGTCAAAGTGAACTTGATGGAGGAACTTCCCACTCGCTTAGTTTCCGGATTCAGTAATGGCCGTGAAACTGAGATTTAAGTGGCTTATCCTTGGCTCCCTTCTAAGTGCCAAACATGTGGAAAGTATGGGCATGATACTTTGGCTTGCTCGAACCGATCAACTAGAGGAGCAAAGGATACTCAAGCTAGTATTGGAAGAGATCCTAAACCTGCTCGATCTCGCAGTCGTGGTCCCAAAGCCAGTTCTTCATCTCGCTCGGGGCGTCTTCAACACGCGAGGAGGATGGAGAATGTGATATATAGGGTCAAGGACCCTAAACAGAGTCTATCTATCACGGAGATGGAAAATGGGCATTTGCCTCTACATGAGGCTACTACTTCGGAGGTGACTCCCGTCCAAGATGTTGAGAAAAATAGCCCTCCCGGACCCGATAAGGATATTATTCCAGATTTACCAGGGGCTAGTTCAGAGGCAGTCCAAGAAGCACCTCTTACACAGGATCATCAATTTCCTCTATCTATTCAATCCATATCTTTGGATAGGCAGTTTGGACAAACATCTGTTGTGGTTTTCCATGAAGACATTGTTGGAGATTCTGCTGCTCTGTCTGATCAGCGAGAAGATTCAAGTTCACCTTTCTTCCTTGTCAACAACAAGAAGAGTAGCCGAAAGGCTACAAAACCCTAATCACCATATCATTATGTTTTTTGCGTGGAATGTTAGAGGACTTAACAACGATAGACGCCACGTTATGGTCAAAGAGTGGATCAGAGACCACATACCTCTTTTTGGAGCATATCTAGAAACTCACATACAACCTTCAAATTCTAGACGGATTGTTTCGGCCATTCCTCGAGATTGGCAATTTTTTGAGATCTCGGGTCAGCATCCCACAGCTCGTATTGTGGTGGTTTGGGATCCCAGTATCACGGTTACTATTTACCAAGTTTCAGCCCAGACAGTCACTTGCGGCATCTTTATTCTATCGGAGAGCAGGAGTTTTACCGTTACGTTTGCTTATGGTTTCAACCAAGTGGAGCAGAGAACATCTTTATGGGAAGAGTTAGTCAATATAAATGCAACAACCCCAGTCTCTAGAAGTCTTTGGATGGTCGTTGGGGACTTTAACCAGAGTCTGCGGGTAAGTGATCACTCTAACTATCTTACCCATGAGATCGACACCGCAGGAATGGATGAGGCAATTCTAGCTATTCAACAGTCTGATCTCTTTGAAGCTCGATCCAAGGGTCTGCCTTTTACTTGGAGAAATTGTCAAGATGACAATCCTATATCCAAGAAAATCGATCATGTTCTGGTCAATGAGCAGTGGGCAGTACAGTTTCCAGACTCTTTTAGTGAGTTTATTGATCCTCTCCAGTCTGATCATGCTCCTTGCCTAGTACGAATGCCTTCTCTGCAACGGAAAGTGGTCAAGCAGTTCAAGTTCTTCCATCATGTCATTGATCACCCTAGATTTCTGCAATCTGTTAAGGACGCTTGGAACTGTGAAGCAATTCAGGGAACCCTTCAATTTAAGATTGTCAGATCCTTCAAGTTACTCAAGCCAGTTCTTAGGAACCTGAACAAGACTAACTTCAGTGGAATTACGAACATGGTTAAAGCCCAAGAAGCAAAGTTAATAGCTCTTCAGCGACAGCTCCTGACGATTCCAGATCCAGTGACTGCTCATCTTGAGCATGAGGAAAGACAAAAGTGGTTAACGCTAAAGAAGGCAGAGGAGAAATTTTACCGTCAAAAGTCTCGAGTGAAGTGGCATTGTTTTGGGGATAGGGATACTTCCTTCTACCATCGAACTGCCATTCACAGGAACTCAAGGAATCACATTCATTATCTGAGAGATGGGAATGATAATATATTAACTTCTCCTGAAGGCCTCAAATCGCATTCTGATGATTACTTTGAAGGAATTCTAGGATCCTCTCAGTCTTCCTCCTCCTCGGTGTCGGTCTTAAACATCCAGAATTTGCTTCCTTCCGCTGTTCGGAGGATCAGTGCAGAGACTTGCAGAAAGAGGTCACAACAGAGGAAATTACAACAACTATCTTCTCTATGCCGTTGGATAAGAGCCCGGGCCCAGATGGATACTCTGTGGAGTTTATTAGAGCTACTTGGGGCATTGTGGGTGAGGATATTGTTGCTGCCATTAAGGAATTTTTCAGGAATGGCAGATTACTTAAGGACTTCAATAACACAATCATTGCTCTGATTCCTAAAGTACCTGAAGCGTGTAGACTGGGTGAATTTCGACCGATAAGTTGCTGCAATTTGATGTACAAAATTATCACAAAGATAATTGCAAAGAGACTAAAGCCGGTACTACTTCAGTGCATCAGCCCTAATCAAGCGGCCTTTCTCAAAGGAAAAAGTTTGGGTGGGAATGTACTGCTATCATCTGAGCTGATCCGGGACTATCAGAAGTCATCTTGCCCTAGAAGCTCAATGTTAAAAGTGGATATCCGAAAAGGCATTTGACACAGTTACTTGGGATTTTATCCTCAAGCTTCTAGAGGCACATGGATTCCCTCCTATCTTTAGGGGATGGATCCAGGAATGCATATGCACGCCACGCTTCTCTGTTGCTGTTAACGGTGAACTTGCTGGATTTTTTGGAGGAAAGAAAGGTCTAAGGCAAGGGGACTCAATCTCTCCATACCTCTTTATAATGGCGATGGAGGTTCTGTCCAAGCTGCTGGAAAATGCTTCTCAGGCTAATCAGTTTCGCCTGCATCCTAAATGTTCAGAACCCAGAGTTACACATCTCCTCTTCGCAGATGACTTGTTGGTTTTTTCAGATGGATCGAGGCACTCTTTAACCGGCATTACTTCGGTTCTTAAAGAGTTTAGGCTAATGAGCGGGTTAGAGATGAATGCAGCCAAGTCAGAACTGTTCTTTAGGGGCTACAATGAGATAGAGCAGGCTGTTTTGCGTGATATCTCGGGAATTAAGATAGGGGCGTTTCCAACAAGGTACCTAGGACTTCCGTTAAATCCATCAAGAATTAACATGGCGACTCTCCAACCCTTTTTGGAAAGAATCACGAGCAGGCTTCACTGTTGGACTGTCAGGACACTGTCTTATGCAGGAAAAATCAGACTAATTGCCTCTGAGATATATGGAATGGTCAACTTCTGGAGCTCTGTTTTTAATTTGCCAAAAACCTTTTATGCTCGGGTTGATTCGTTATGTGCTGCATTTCTTTGGAATAATAATACAACTTCTGCCTCGGGAGCTCGTGTGGCATGGAAAGATATCTGTAAACCAAAAGAAGAAGGAGGCCTGGGTATTCGTTTACTGGAGGAGTTTCAGCTCGTATTTGGACTCAAACGATTATGGAACTTCTTCTCCAACTCTGGATCCTTATGGGTGGCATGGCTTAGGAATCATATATTCAAGAGAAGGAGTTATTGGCTAACTGCTGACTCTCTCCGCTTCTCAGCCACCGTTCGAAACATGCTACAACTAAAAGAGTATCTTCCAGACTTTATGAGATGTAATGTCTTGGATGGACAAGATGGTTCTTTCTGGTTTGACTATTGGACTGAGTTGGGACCTTTGATATCTGTTGTTGGAGAAGAGGGCCCTAGAGCCTTAAGAATCAGGAAAGATGCTCACATAGTTGATGCCACTAGAGAAGGTTCATGGCGTCTGCCGCCTGCAAGAACTCTGGAGATGGTTATGCTTCAAGCTGCTGTCTCTGCAGTACCTCCTCAGGATCCATCTAATGGAAAAGACAGCTTTAGCTGGCTTCAAGCAAATGGGTCTTACGGATCATCTTTCTCCTCCAAGGTTACTTGGGATCATATTCGAGCTACCTCTCCGGAAGTGTCTTGGCACAAAGTCATCTGGTTTAAAGAGAACATTCCTAGGAATACTTTTATGACTTGGCATGCTCTGCTTAGAAGGCTTCCTACGAAGGATAGACTGCGAAGATGAGGGTTGAATGTTTCTGCAGCTTGTGTTCTTTGTGACAATGGACAAGAAACTCACCACCATCTCTTCTTCGAGTGTCAATACTCTTCGGCTGTCTGGCAGTCTTTCGCAGGCTCAGTCTGTTCCAACCCCCCCATCTGATCTACATTCAGCTGCAGCTTGGATTCTTCATGGGGCCAGACACAGTCAAGCGCAAGCCACCACTCTGCTCAAGCTCTTTTTGCAATCAACAATCTATCTCATATGGAGGGAGAGAAATGCTAGGATTTTCACCTCTACTGCAACACCCCTTGCTGCTCTTCGTGTCACACTGGATCGTCTCATTCGAGACCGTCTTCTCTCTGTTCCGGTAAGATCTGCCTCTGCTAGCTCTCTGCTGCAATTCTATTTCTCTTGTACTAGACCACCTTGAGGGGTTTTTTTTTCCCGGAAGGTTGTTGTGGTTCATGTTTGCTGTAATAAGTTGCCTTGGCAACATTGTATAGAAAAAACCTTAAAAATGGTATAAATCTTAACATTTTACCAAAAAAAAAAAAAAAATAAACACAAACTGAAGAATATGGAGGATGAAGAGATTAGATTGAAGTAAACAACGAAGAAGAAGAAAAAGATAATCAAGAAGTTTTATTTTTCTTCGAAGGAAGGAAATGACTTGGGACATAAAAAGTTATTATTTTTTTATTAAAACAAAATATTTTGGTGCCAAAGTGAAATTTGGCAAAGTGTTTTCGCCTCCAAAATAAAATTCCAAGCTACGGTAGTGATTTTTGGTTTCCCGCTTAATGAAAATCTTTTATAATGCAAATTTAATGCTACGAAAGAGTTGTGCTCCGATTTTGAAATTTTTGGTAGTAATAAGTGAATTTGTGCTACCGTGAACTGCTACCAATACCCATATTTCTCGTAGTGTACAGAGAACGCTATGATTGAAAACTGTGGTTTTCGTTTCGAGATTTTGGTCCGAAGGAATCGAGGTTCCGACGCCAATTTTATTTTTGAAAGAATTAGAAAAAAAAAAAAAAGATTTTTCATCACATCGCCTGGCCCTACTTTGTTTCGACAGCCCTAATTTTTCGATGCCACGATTTTGAAAGAATGAAAGAAGAAAATCAAATAGTTTATTCGATGTTAGTGGATGTTGTTTTAAAGGCTTTACACGATAAGTATCAAGGTTCATCCCCATCCCCATTGGTGATCATAACAAAATTGTCACAAGACTCGGGGATGATCTGTAGGTTGCTTGCTTCTTTGACAAGCAGAGGCTTCCCTGTTTTATTTGCACTGCCTGAAGCACCACAAAGTAGTTTTGGAATCACTGTATCCTCCTCTGACCTTGAGGATGTGGTGGTGCATGGGCCTGAGAAAACCCCAATATGGCTTTTTGTCCACACCTATTTGACCTATTTGACCACCAAGAAGATGAAAATCATAGCCAGAGATATTTTATTAATCCCCCACCTCAAGATGCCCATACCAAGAGTTTCTCCATGCCTCCCGGTGTTGATATATGCGTCTTCTGGGACGTTTCTGATTACCCTCTCCCTCTCGATCGGTCTCCAACTCCCTGTGTTTTATGAGAATATTGTATCGGCTGCCGGAATAAACTTGATAATTTGAGTTTTAGCGGTCACAATGTATTCTTGGCATTGCCAGCTGCTGAAAAATCCCACCAAAACTGTATTCTGTTCAGTTATTGTCTTGGGAAGACCTATCAGCTCTTGTAATGAGAAAGAGAGCTGGACTGAAAAAAAAGCATCTGGGAAACAATCGCTCCATAGTAAGGATAAAGCAATCCCAATTTACAACCTGTTTGCAGCTCTCTTGTACTCTACTGATCAAGAGTAGAACCACTCAACTGTCGACATGTGGCACTGAGTCTTTAGGGTTTACTACTCAACTGTCAACTAGTAGAACATTTGTCTTAAATGCATTTGACTTTGAGACGTGGCGGCTTGACAAAGATTTCAGAACAGAACAAAACCGCTGATGTGGCGATTTTATAGAGCTTCTCAATTTTTTTTTTGTGTGTTTTAAAGACAAGGTTTCCTAATTTAAGTTTACTAATACTAATGGGATACAAACTTTTCAGTGTGGACGTCAGCGACGTTAGTGAGGAAGAGGTCGGAACCGCGAACGGCGAACTGAGAGAGATCAGAGGGTGAGCAGTAAGCCAAGTTGGCGAAAGCTAAATGTGCAGCCGGTGTGGTGGTCACCTTCATGGTTATGATATTGTGATCCGGAACGATCCGCCGTGGACAAGAAGAATAAACGACGAGTAACAAAGAGTCAAAATGGTTTACTGCTTACGTTTATAAATACTTTTCACAACATGTCTTGCTGTTACAAAGGAAGAATACATCAGCATTGAGACTCTTCCAAGCTTCAGAATTCCCACACGGTAAAATATTTTTAGATAAAGATAGATTTTGTTCTATATGAAGTACAATCGATGAAGAATTTACTTTTTAAGTGATGTACTTCACATGAACAAGTAGAAGCTCACTTTTCTTGCTCACAGTAAGCCCAGGAGCTTCCTCCATGTCGACATCTTCAACCACCATGCGTTCAGATAACTAACTCCCAGTGAATGATACAACAGACTCGCCAGACAAAACTCCACAGAAATCATCCTCATTTAATCCAGGACAAATTCTCCTACCACTCCCAAACGATAATAGCTCAAAGTTTTGTCCTTTTGCATCAATGTTATTATCTATAAACCTCGAGTTGAACGACTTCGGTGGATTTATACATGAGTCAAAATATTTTCATGCGGACAGTGTGATACTTGTGTGTTTTTTATAATCTCAAAAAAATTTCGCGTCGGACGTTCACTAATGTTCATAACGGCTTCATGACTTGATGAGTAGTTTAGGATGATGAGTTTGGTCTGTTTCATGCACGTACATTTTATGAGTTTGCTCTGTTTCAATTACTAAAAAGCTCATGCACGTACGTTTGGTCTGTTTTACTAAAAAGCTCATGCACACACGCAAGGAAATTAGGGATTGCAGGGCGGTTTATAGAGGCTTTCGTTTTCTTCTTTGTTATTCTTAAATTAATAGAAAGCCTCTGTTTTATTACTTTGTTCAGTTTTGTTGTATTTGTTTATGATGATTTAACTTAACAACTATGACATACTAAATTTGACAATGCTTATGTTTATGATGATTTAACTTAACAACTATGACATACTAAATTTGACAATGCTTATGTTTATGATGATTTAACTTAACAACTATGACATACTAAATTTGACAATATCTAAGCAAATAGTAATAAATTTAAATTCATTTTTTTTGGTACTAACGGTTTGACCATTTAAATATCGTTTCACTATTTTTACGAGTCCGTGATACACCTCATATATGAATTCCGTAAGCTTGATTTTATTGGTTTACGTTAGATACATATTATAGTATATATTAAAATGAATTTACATATTTAATTTTTAAGCCAAGTTATTTTCGATTCATTGTTTTATGACTTCTAATTTTCGAATTATACTTTATCGGTCCCCTTATTATTAACTCTCTCATTAGTCTTTGAGTTTAAGCCAAAAAATCATATAAGGTGCATAAATCGGAAATAAATTATACTCCAACTTATAAGCTGAAGCTCGGATTTGACTTGGAGATTACGCAAACCATTAAATAAGGTACCAGAAATCGGAAGTATAATATATTCGTAATTAAGATCTTGAGTTTGCACCAAGTATTGGCTGTTTGAGAATATTTTTATTGTTTTTGGAGTTATAAAGTTATGGGACCACAATATTATGTTCTATTTTCCATTTTTTTACCAACTCTTAATGTTCATGGTAAAGAAAATCAAATTGTATACATAAACAATAAAATTAATACATATACAAATTGGGTCTGCTGAATTTATTCTAGAGCTATTGGCACACATGATGAGCCCAATATCCATGGGCATAGAGCTGGCATCAGAGCACCAGCTGTGGAAAACAACAACTTTGAGATCAAGTCAAGCTTGATAAACGTGATCCATAGCAACAAGTACCATGATCTTGCTACTACATCTCTCAATGTCCTCATCATGGCTTCAATATGGAGAGTTTGCTTAGTACTTTCTACAGAGGTGTTTTGCCCAAGTTTAGAAGTCAGCTTGATACTGCTAGCAATGGTTTCTTCTTGGGAAGAAGTGAAGCAGATGCTTTGGAGCTTGTAGAGAACATGGCTAAGAGTGATTCAGTCTATAGTGATGAGCATGATAGAAGCAACAAATGCAGTGGAGGTGATGATACAAACACCAAGAGAGAGTTAAAGGCTCTTCAAGAAAAGATGGATATGCTTCTCTTGGATAGAGCTAAACAAGAGAAGGTGAACTTTGTTGGTTAGAAGAAACAAGAAGGGACTGCTGTGCTTAATGAAATTGATGGTCTATAAGGTCAAGAAGAGTTGTGCTTTGTGAATGGTAATGGGACATGGTACAAGAAGGAGCCCAACTTTCAGTACAACAACTACCAACAAAAGCCTTTCTACAACAACAACTAACAAGGTGGTTACCAAGATAGACAAAACTACTCTTAAGGTTTCCCCTCCAAAGGAAATCAGTCTACACAAGCCCAAGCGGGATCTTCTACTTCTGCTACACAAGAGAGTAGCACTGATGCAATGCTGAGGCAGATTTTTGAATCCCAAACTAGAAGTGAGAAGCACATTGGATATGAGTTGAAAAACCTTCACACCAAAGTTGATGGAAGCTACAATGATCTCAACAACAAGTTCTCCAACCTTGCTTCTAACTTTAAGGCTTTGGAGAACCAGTTTGCCTCAATGGGTTGTAACTCAAAACGCCCTATGGGATCACTTCCCGGAACCTCTGAGCAAATCCCCAAGGAGACAATGGAATCCATCACCTTTAGGAGTGGTAAACAGTTGCCTCCTAGAACTCTCATTAGGGATAATGAGAACCAAGATGGGGAGATGGTCATCAATGTGGATGATGATATAGTTATTGTGGATGAGAAAACCAATGAAGAGATCTTGGAGAAAATAGTTGAAGCTAAAGGGAAAGGAAAAGTTGGAGAAGAGAAGAAGGTTGTGAACAAGAATGAAGCTGCTACTTCAACAAAAGGAGCTTCATTCATTACTCCTCCATATGAAGCAAAACTTCCTCCCTTCCCTGGTAGATTCAAGAGACAGCTTTTGGAGCAATACAAAGCATTGTTTGAGAAGCAAATGAGTGAGGTTCAGATCACCATGCCCATTATTAATGCCTTCATGCTAGTGCCTTGGTACAGAAAGTTCCTCAAGGATGCTGTAACCAAGAAGAAGAAAGAGATGGAAGGGATGGTAGTCCTCACCCATGAATGCATCGCCATTATACAGTGTTTAACCATCCCCAAGAAGCTTGAAGATCCAGGAAGCTTCACACTACCTTGTGCCATTGGGCAATTGGCTTTTGAGAAGTGTCTATGTGATTTGGGAGCAAGTGTGAGCCTTATGTCTCTCTCCATTGCTAAAAGGCTTGGGTTTACAAAATACAAGAAGTGTAGACTCTCTCTTGTGCTAGCTGATCGCTTAGTGAAGATTCCCATTGGTATACTAGAAGATCTCCCTGTTATGGTTGGAAATTGTGAGATTCCTACAGATTTTATGGTGTTGGAGATGGATGAAGAACCAACAGATCTTTTGATATTGGGGAGACCTTTCTTGGCTATGACAGGAGCTGTTGTGAATGTTAATTAAGGAAGGGAAGATTGATCTTCATCTTAGCAAAGGGAACATCCTGCATTTTGACATCAAGGAGGTGATGAAGAAGCCCACTACCCAAAGCCAAGCATTCTACATTGAGGAGATGGAAGCTTTGGCTGAAGAGTATTTGGAGGAATTAGCTATTGAGGACTCTCTTCAATATGCCCTAACAGTTGATAAAGAGACTCAATTGATAGAAGATGAGGAGAGTGCAAGGTATGTGAGGATGCCAGACTGCCACAAGGAGAAAAGTGGAAAAGACAACTTCATAGAGCTTCCACAAGAAGTTCAACATGCTGCCTCAGTTGATCAACAAGAGAACCTCCAAGAAGATGATTGGAGTGACTCAAAGCACCAAAAGTGGATCTTAAACCTCTTCCCCTTGGTGTAAGGTATGCATTTCTTGGACCTAATGAGACCCAACTAGCTAATCAGACGCGAGCCCCTGTCATTGTGAGTAGTGAATTGAATGAGAATGAATTGTCTAAACTGTTGAATGAACTTAAAAAGTATAGAAAGGCAATAGGCTACTCACTAGATGATATTAAAGGGATATCACCTTTCTTATGCATGCATAGTATACATCTAGAGGATGAATCTATGACTTCTATAGAACATCAAAGAAGGTTGAACCCCAACTTGAAATATGTTGTTAAGAAAGAGATTCTAACACTCCTAGATGCAGGTGTAATCTATCCTATTTCAGATAGCAAATGAGTGTCTCCTATGCATGTTGTTCCAAAGAATGGTGGAATAACTGTGGTTAAAAATGTTAAGAATTAACTAATTCCAACAAGAACAATAACGGGACATAGGATGTGCATAGATTATAGAAAACTTAAGTCAGCATCTAGAAAGGATCACTTTCCATTGCCATTCATTGATCAAATGCTAGAGAGACTTGCAAATCATCCCTATTATTGTTTTCTTGATGGGTATTCAGGGTTCTTCCAAATACCCATACATCCAAATGATCAAGAGAAGACAACATTCACATGCCCTTATGGTACCTTTGCTTATCGAAGGATGCCATTTGGGCTATGTAATGCTCCAGCCACCTTCCAAAGGTGCATGATGTCTATCTTCTCTGATCTTATAGAGGATGTTGTGGAGGTGTTCATGGATGACTTCTCTGTCTACGGATCTTCGTTTTCTGCTTGTTTGTC
>NC_027751.1:25413590-25420781 GCF_000695525.1 Brassica oleracea var. oleracea | reverse complement strand
CAAGGACAAGCCAGGAGTTGAGAATGGTGTAGCTGATCACTTGTCTATAATGAATATTGAGTGTGGAATCCCCATTGATGAAGGGCTTCCAGAAGAACAAATCATGACAATTAGAGCAGTGGTAGCAGTTTGTGAAACTGGAAAGTAGCTTGAAGAGGTGAAGGCAACTGAAGAGAAAGGTCCTTGGTATGCTGATTTGGTGAACTACTTAGCTTGTGGGAGAGAGCCATTGGGTCTTGAAGGATATGCCAAGAAGGAGTTCTACAAAGATGTGAAGAGATACTATTGGGATGAGCCCTACCTCTACATACTTTGTAGAGATCAACTCTATAGAAGAGTAGTTGCTAAAGAAGAAGTTGATGGGATCCTTACACACTGTCATGGATCATCCTATGGAGGTTATTTTGCTACTTTCAAGACTGTTTCAAAGGTGTTACAAGTTGGGTTTTGGTGGCCTCATATGTTCAAAGACACTCAAGACTTTGTCTCTAGGTGTGATTCATGCCAAAGGAGAGGGAACATCACCAAAAGGAATGAGATGCCTCAAAACCCAATTCTAGAAGTGGAAGTGTTTGATGTGTGGGTCATTGACTTCATGGGACCATTCCCATCATCTTTTGGTAACAAATACATCCTTGTAGCTGTTGAATATGTCTCCAAATGGGTGGAAGCTGTAGCAAGTCCCACCAATGATTCTAGAGTGGTGATCAAGATGTTCAAAAGCACCATATTTCCAAGGTTTGGAGTTCCAAGAGTTGTGATCAGTGATGGAGGCTCTCACTTCATCAACAAGCTGTTTGAAAGTCTTCTTAAGAAGAATGGTGTGAAGCATAAGGTAGCAACACCTTACCATCCTCAGACAAGTGGGAAAGTTGAGATCTCCAACAGGGAAATCAAATCGATCCTAGAGAAGATTGTGGGAACTAAAAGGAAAGATTGGTCTGACAAGCTTGAGGATGCGCTTTGGGCTTATAGGACAGCTTACAAGACTCCTTTGGGAACCACACCTTTCAACCTTGTGTATGGGAAGGCTTTTCATCTACCAGTTGAGCTAGAGTACAAGGCATTGTGGGCTGTTAAGTTGCTGAATTTTAACATCAAGAATGCCAAGGAGAAGAGACTTCTCCAACTCAATGAGCTTGATGAGATTAGACTGGATGATTTTGAGAACTCAAGGATCTACAATGAGAAAACCAAGGCTTTTCATGACAAGAAGATCTTGAAGAGGGAGTTCAGTGCAGGAGATCAAGTGCTTCTCTACAACTCTAGATTGAAGTTGTTCCCCGGGAAGCTCAAGTCAAGATGGTCTGGTCCTTTCAAGATCAAGGAAGTTAAGCCATATGGAGCAATTGTGTTATTGGACAAGAATGGTGGAGACTTTACAGTCAATGGACAAAGAGTTAAGCTCTACATGGGAACCACAATGGAGGAGAAAGGAATCTCGATTTCACTCTCCGACCCCGTCTCTGCCTACCCAAAGGAAAACAAAGTCAAACTAGAGACTTAAAACAAGCTCACTTGGGAGAAAGTCCCATGACTATCCTTGTACATATAGGATTTGAAAAAAAAAAAAAAAAAACGTGAAAGAACGGGTTGAGATCACGCGGTTTAGCTTACCCGCGCGCACAGAAGGAGAGCTTCAACGATGGTCTCACACGGGGTGAGTGACGCGGGGAGCTGTACCCGCGCGTACGAGTCGAATCTGCTCGACGCTCCAACGCGGGATGCTTCATGCGGGTTCCCTCACCCGCTCGCACGACGAGAGCGTTCGATGACGAGCTGACGCGGGGACAATGACGCGGGTTGTAGCCGTCTCCTCCTACCCGCGTACAAGGGTCCAAACCCGCTCAGGTATGGTTTCTAACCCTTAACCCGGCGACCCGACCCAGAAATCCTCCAACCCGACCCGGTTCAACCCTAAAACAACCCCTACCCGCGTCTCTCTCTCGTTTCCTCTATCTCTCTTTCACAAACATCAAAACCTCCCACACAAAATCACCCCATATCTCACTCCATTCTCCACCAAATCACTCCATTCTTTTTCCTAAATCCAAGCTTTCGCCTCTGTAGTCTATTTTCTTGATTCAACTCGTCATTTCCTTTCATCTAAAGCAAGGTATTGTATCACAAAGATCAATTTCGTAGGCCTCATGAACCCTAAAAATTTGAACTTGAAATTTGATCTTTCTCTTGCTTGATTCTTGTGAAATAGACTAGAGAAAGCTTATATATCATGTTGGGTTGTTGATTCTATGGTGAATTTGAGTTAAATTTGAACTTTGAAAATTAGGGTTCATGAGATTTGTGAATTTTTCAAAATTGCAATAATTGGGTATGAATTTGGCTTGGCTTGGTTAGTTAGGATGTTTGAGAGCTTGATTAGAGAACTTTCTCATTGAAGAATTCAATTAATGCTTAATTTTTGATTAAGAGCCTTGTTCTTTGCTTATGTCTCTCTCTTGTAGTCTTGTATCAATAACTTGTGTGCAATGTGATAGTTTTGCTTAAGCTAAGTGATCATGAATTGAATTCACATTTGCATTGTCAAGTTTCCTTCTTCCTTTTGCTTATTCTTTTTCAAGGTTTGAAATTTTCAGGTACAAATGGGGAGAAAGGATCAACACAAGATAGAGGCTGAGAAACAAGAGCTTGCCAAGCAAGAGACTGCTAGAACTGGGAAGCCTTTAACCTCTGTGTCTACAACGGGAGGAACTTCTAGGCAACAAGCCTTGGCAGCAAAGAAATCAAAAGTTCAAGAGAAGAAAGATGGCAAGCAAGTTGCCACTGTTGAGGGAGTGGATGATGGTGGTAGAAGGTTAGCCCCTCCCAAGAGATCTAAGGAGCCAAAAGGCAAAGGGGTAGCTCTTCCTCAAGTGGAGGACAATGAAGAAATCATTGAAGAGGACCAAGCTCCCCTCAAGAAAGCCAAGATGTCTAAAGGGAAGAAGGTTGATACTGAGAGGGATAGAACCAAGAAGCCAACTGAATCTGAGCTATATGAGCATTTGAAGAATGGTGTGTTGTGGCATCCAACTAGATTTGCGGATATCAAGATTATGGAAGAGTTGGAGATAGATGAAGACATCAAGCAAATGTTGGATAACATGAACATGCAAAGCTTCTTCTCCATGGCTTACCCTACCTATGAAGAGGTATCATGTCAGTTCTTGGCATCATTGGAAGCCACCTTTCACACCTCTAAGCATGTGAGGCAAGGATGAGGAAAAATAAAGTTCAAGGTCCATGGGAAGGTTCATTACATGACCTTCAAAGAGATTGGACAAGCGCTTGGTCTTACGGATTTGGAGGAATCATACATTCCCATCCTCTTTGATGCCACTAGGGAAGAGAGCATTGCTAGACTGGTTTGGAAGGTGTTGGCGGGGAAGAATCGGAAGCCAAGCCGTGACAAGAATGCCTCCATTCGCCATCCTTCAGTGCGCTATCTCCACCGGTTAATTGTCTACACCATCTTCCCAAGGAAAGAACCGGGAACTGTTAATGATGAGGAGCTACAACTTCTTCACCAAACCGTCCAACATTATGCTCCACCATCTCAGTTGCCTCTTATCGGCACTGATTTCTACAAGAACTTTGGAATGGTGGGATTCTTTGTGAACCGCCTCATCCACTACAAAGAGTGGGCTTGGACAACAAGTGACTCTGAACCTCAGATTGGAATTGGTGGTTTGATAACTCCATTGCTTGGGTACAAGGATATCTCCTTGGGAGATGATGCAACTGGTCCAACCTTCTTGGATGCAAGCTACTTGAAGAAAGCTCAGTACTTCAGTGGAAGGTTCGATGGAACTTGTGTCTACTCTTACCTACAGTCTACAAATGAAGTTGAAGTGCTTCTCCCAAACTTGAACCTCACAAGCTTGAAGCACGCCGAAGCTATTAGCTTTGACATTGGAGAAGAACACTTCCTTGCACCCCATGGACCTCTCGGCCCCATGAGCTCTCCTAAGAAGAAGAAGACTGCGGATAAATGTGGTATGTACCAGGAAGATACTTCTGGTTTAAACTCTGAGCTCCTCTATGGTCCTCCTTGTTACCACTTTGAGCAACGTCCTGGAGCTTTGGCCAATGGTCCCCTTCGCCAAGCTCATGAGCATATTGGCAAACTCCAAAGATGGAACAAGGCTCAGGACAGAACTATCTTCAAGCTCAAAGACAAGTGCAAGGAGTTGAGTAAGACTGTGAAGAGGCAAGCAGAAACTTCAGCTCAGTTCATGAAGATGGTGGCTGATATACTGACTAGAGGAGCTGTAGCAGGATGTTCAACATCAGACTTTGACTTCCTTATCCCCCCCCCAGCCTCAGCCCTAAATTGTCCCTTTGGCACTCAGTTTTCCCGCCACCAAGAAACAGTTGCTCCGCCGGAAGAGAAACCCACCAGCTCTACCCTCCGATTCAGGAAAAAAATCTCCATCCCTTGCCTCAACAGATGAGGAGGCTGACACCGAGGATGAGGCAACAGCCTCTTCCCACGCTCCATAGAGAGGTACTCCACCACCCTTCCATTGTATATACCAGTTTTTCTTTGCATTTATTACTCTTTTCGATATCTCCTTCAACTTCCTAACACAGAGACTATGTGAATTAAGTTTGGGGGAGGTACCAAGTATTTGATCATGTTTTTTTGATGATTTGAGTCTCATGCATTGCATTGTACATACATATATGTATGGAAAAACAAAAAAAAAATTGAAAAATTTGAAAAACACAAAAAGAAGCATGTAGTTGCATCACTTACACTTTTAGGATTGAGTCTAGAGCATATAGGTTGCATTCACTTGCATAGGGAGCAATGATTTAAAATGTCTTGTAAAGAACTCTTGTCTAGAACTCAAAGTTACACCCTAGTTAAACATATCACGTAGCTTAAGCATCTCTTGAAAACCTTGCATGCTTCGAGCCTTGAAAACTCTTCTTGAAACTTGTTTGCTTGCTTGATATTGGCATTGTTCTTAAGATCAGCTCCAATCTGAACTTGGCTTGAATGAAATTAATTTCTCTTGCATATGGGCACTTGCATACTTGATCATGGATCTCATATACATTTGGGTTATCTTATTCCATTATACCAATCTTTGTTAACCCAAATGACACTCCATACCCTACAACCCTAGCCATTCTTTGAGACCAAGCATTGAATTGCATGAGTGAGGCCTCTTTTGATAGCTTGTCATGTGAAAAATCTTGAGAGTATTGGAGGCGACATAGATTTGTTCTCATCTTTTGCTAGCAAAATGAGCTAGCATTTGGGGATGGTGAGAGGGGTTTGTGTGTTCTAAATGTTAATATCTTGGGTTTTGGGAATGAGAAAGATGAACAAAAGAGTGTCATATTAAAAAAAAAAAAAACTCTAGGGAGAAAAGAAAAGTATGAAGCTCTAGATTATGTACAAAGGACTTTCCCCCTTATAAAAAAAAAAAAAAAGAGAATCAAAGAGAAGGTGGGGAGGGAAATGAGAAAGAGTTAGAGCTAAGTGTTGTAAAAAAGAAATTAAAGTTCCTAGTTGGTTGAGTCAAAAGAAAAAAGAGAGTTTTTCATTGGGTGAGTGATGTGAGTGGGTGTTATTTTGGCTTTAAGATGGAGATGAAAAGGGTAGAACTTGTAATCACTTAGGAGAAGGGTAGAATGATGAGAATGGATCTATGTATGCATGAATTGCTTCTAGTCTTAGATAAATTTTGCATAATGATCAAGCTCCTTGTTTTTGAGTGATAACCACCTTGAAATGAAAATATTTGAATCCTTCTCTTCATTCATATTAGACAATTGCTTATCTAGCCAAATGATTGAGATCATGTGCCCATTTGTGAGAATTCACCTTGTGTGTGTGTGTGAATCAATGTGAGAGCTGGTTGAAGGAACTTGTTAGTTGATGAATATTGCAACTTGTGTAGAGGCATAAGAGTATGGATAGGCATAGAGAAGCTAGAGTATAGTAAGAGAGTTGATCATGCTATTTGCTATGTTTCTTTAGGATGTTAAGTTGAGTGCTAGGAAGCGTTTCTTTTGGCTATGAGTTCCCACCTTCAAACCTCTCTCCCTTATGAGTTCTTGCAAGTTCACTTGAGGACAAGTAAAGAACAAGTTTGGGGGAGTTGACATCTTGCATATTTGCATTGTTTTAACCATCCATTTTGTACATATTGATCATATAGATTAGAAATTAAGCATCTTTAGGACCCATATTGCATTCATATGTCTTTATCAGGTATTGGAGTGTCCTATGGAGCGATTTGGGGTGTTTAGAAGATTTGTGGTTCAAGAAGAGATGGAAAGTGAACATTGGTCGAGTTTGAGCAAGCCGACGCGGGGTCGAGACCACGGGATCGCCTACACGCGTAGCCTAACCGAGAAAGCGAGCCGCGCGAGGTCGAGGACGCGGGATCGTGGACCCGCGCGCATGAAGGAGAAGCCTCGACGACAATCCGACGCGGGATGGAGCACGCGGGGTAGCTTACCCGCGCGCATGACAGAGACGCTCGACGACGATCCGACGCGGGTTGGAGGACGCGGGGTCGCCTACCCGCGCGCATGATGAAACGCTCAGGGACGATCTGACGCGGGTTGGGGCCGATGAACTTTACCCGAGTCGCGAGTTTTCCTTAGTCGAATTTAGACATCTTTTTAAGGGCTTTTTAGAATTTTTAATGGAAACCATTAGGTTTTCTAGGGATTGTATAAATACCTTTATTATCCCAAAGTTGAGACTTATCTTATTTTCTATCTAATAAAAAAAAAGAACTTTTAGTTATATTGATCACTAATCATGATTAACACCAAATCATCATTGATTCTTGGGTTTATCATGAAGATTAATGAATAGTCATCTTTGGATTCATGAGTTAGGATGATTAGGATGATCAAGTGATGATCTAGAATGTTTAGAATAAATTAATATGTTTCCTTGCTTGATTGAGTGATCTTAATGCTAATCTAGAGTTGGCCATTTCAGATTAGAAACCTAGACATTTCATTGCCTGAAAGGTATTCGATGAAATATCTGAGCCAACTCAACATGCTCTTAACTTACCCTACCAATGACATT
The DNA here is from genome assembly GCF_000695525.1 of Brassica oleracea var. oleracea. Classification (NCBI taxonomy): domain Eukaryota; kingdom Viridiplantae; phylum Streptophyta; class Magnoliopsida; order Brassicales; family Brassicaceae; genus Brassica; species Brassica oleracea. The sequence goes on along the minus strand of NC_027751.1, from coordinate 25,413,715 downwards.
TGATGTTAGGGGAGTTTTGATAGTTATATTGACACAAACCAAAGATATTTGATGTTTGATCAATGAGAGAAAATGAACATTTATCTCGATAAAAAACTTGCTTAGAATTGTTATCTAGACTTAGG
>NC_027751.1:25412743-25413454 GCF_000695525.1 Brassica oleracea var. oleracea | reverse complement strand
TCTGAGCCAACTCAACATGCTCTTAACTTACCCTACCAAAGACATTTGATGTTAGGAGAGTGTTGATAGTTATATGATATGTTCTTAATGATTGCTTGATTGACACAAACCAAAGATATTTGATGTTTGATCAATGAGAGCAAATGAGCATTTATCTTGATAAAGAACTTGCTTAGAATTGTTATCTAGACTTAGGAAAATGTGTTAATTGAAACTTTGCCATTTTAGATTGAATCTTAATCATTTGACATCAATTTCCTATACCCATGTGTCCTCCTTTATGTATTTGATTGAAAGTTGCTAGTTAGTAGTGTTAGAACCTTGTTAGTTTGATTGAATCACCCTATCACTTGATTGCACTTAGATTAAGTTTGAACCTGCATTCTCTTTGCATCAAAATACTTAGAAATGGATTGACATCTCAATTACTATAATGATTTGATTATTGGACCGTTGAAAAGTCCATTTCAATCCACATGGTCCCTATCACTCTGCATGCCTCCTATATTAACGACTAATGCATCTAACATCAGTGACTTTGTCGCCTAGTTAGTTACGGAAGACTATTGACATCTACAAGCTCCACTTGCATTTTCAATCTCCCCCTTTTAGCTTTGTGTGCCAATCAAGCACAATACATTTTTGGTTCAACAACCACGTTTCCTCACCCGGAAACTTTCACACTCGATATGCCAATCTCCCCCACGAGAC
>NC_027751.1:25404557-25407125 GCF_000695525.1 Brassica oleracea var. oleracea | reverse complement strand
TAAACAATCTATTACAAGACTTGCTTATCAGCTTTACAAAGCCTGTTAACATCCTAACAACTGCTACTGAAAGATTCCTAATCTACCCAAACTTGTCTCTCTGTCGTCAGTACTTCAGCAACTGCTTTAGCACGACCCAAGACCACCCCTAAGGGATTTTCACCCTTCCTCTATAATAATAGCCAGTGTCTTCTGGAATACACACGACTCCATAGCTCTTTTATAGTGATCTCCACGTTCCTGAAACCCTAGCCTCCAAGGAATATGGATATGGACAACTTCCATATCAATGAGTACACTTTCCTTTTCTTGAAATGCACTTATTCCTCAAGGCATAAACTTGCTCCCCAAGTTTATCTCTTGCCTTTTCTCCACGGTATAAACTTGCTCCTCAAGTTTATCCCACGCCAGCTCAGCATCTTGGGTCCACATGGTCTCTACCACTCTGCATGCCTCCTGGTTCACTCTCTGACACACACTACCTCAGCAACTACTTCAACGACTACGTCAAGACATAAACCCTCAGTTTATCCTTCTCCATCTCAGCATATCTTGCATCCACATGGTAACCCACCACTCCGCATGCCTTATGTAGTAACGACTAATGCATCCAGCATCAGTGACTTCGTCGCCTAGTTAGTCACGAAAGACTATTGACATCTACAAGCTCCACTTGCATCATCAATCTCCCCCTTTTAGCTTTGTGTGCCGATCAAGCACAATATCCTTCTGGTTCAACAACCATGTTTCCTCACGTGGAAACTTTCACACTTGATATGTCATTCTCCCCCACGAGAGTTGCACTATCTTCATCTTCTATAATAGATATACTTTTCTCCCCCACGAGATAAGCATCATCTACTTCAGGACGTCCATCACCATGCTCTTCTCCCCCACGAGATATGCACTCCTTGGACCAAACGTCACTACTTCTCCCCCTGCTTGATTGCATACTAAGCTAAAACCAGATGATTAGATGTCAAGACTTACATCACATGCTTCATCATGATAAGTACTGCATCATTCTCTAACGCATCCGCCGAACTACTTCTCAAACAACTCCTTGCCTTGGCTCATTCGGCTTGGGCTTCTTCCCCTCTGTGTAACTAGTAGGCTCCTCCCACCCAGTCTTTACAGCTGTCCACACACCCTCATTGATTCCTCGAACCAACAGCTTCATGCGGGCCTTCCAATGACCATATCGTGGCTATCATCCAACATGATTGTCTTCTGCATAGAAAGGCGTATCCATCTTCACCTTCAGGATAACACTGATAACTTAGGTGCCCCTCTCTAATACTAATTGTTAGTGCAAAGATGACACCACAATAGTACTGTAGAAGATAAATCAAAGAAACAGTATATGATACAAGCAAACAACTATTTCTTTATTAGAAATCACCTAAACAATCTACTACAAGACTTGCTTATCGGCTTTCAACAGCCTGTTAACACCCTAACAACTGCTACTGGCAGATTTCTAATATACCCAAACATGTCTCTCCATCGTCGGTACTTCAGCGTCTGCTTCAGCACGATCCAAGAACACCCTTCCTCTATAATAATAACTCCAGTGTCTTATGGAATACAAACGACTCCATAGTTATTTTATAGTGATCCCACGTTCCCAAAACCCCTTTGTCCAAGGAACACGAATATGGACAACTTCCATATCAATAACTACACTTTTTTTTCTTGATTGTACTTATTCCTCAAGGCATAAACTTGTTCTTCAAGTTTATCTCTTGACCTTGCTCCATGGTATAAACTTGCTCCTCAAGTTTATCCCACAGCAGCTCATCATCTTGTATCCACATGGTCTCCACCATTCCGCATGTCTTCTGGTGCACTCTTTGACACACACTACATCAGAAACTACTTCAGCGACTTCACCAAGATATAAACCCTCAAGTTTATCCTTCTCCAGCTCCAGCATCTTGCATCTACATGGTCCCTACCACTTTGCATGCCTCATTATTAACTACTAATGCATCCAACATCAGTGACTTCGTCGCCTAGTTAGTTACGGAAGAGTGTTGACATCTATAAACTCCACTTGCATCTTCATTACACTTTTAAATTTTTGGACATAATAGTTTCACCCTTGCGTATTTTACCTAACAGTATCAGAAGGGGCTGGCTAAAAATCCGAAAAGTTCGGCTCCAACAGAAGCAAGCAATGCACCAAAACAGGAAAAGTTCGGCTTCATATAATAATGTATAAGGTGTTATAAATTAAGCATTGAAATGATCATCCACTCCTTTACCAACTCAAGCACTATGATCATCTACTCATCAAGCACTATGATCACCCACTCATTTACCAAATTAAGCACCATCTTTGTTATTTTATGTATTGTTGTTCACTATAAATACCATCACTCATCTCACTCTTTTGTACACCATAAACAAGAACAAGAGTTTATAATCAAAGAACCATTACATCTTCTTCTTCTTCCTTATAATAAACTCTCTCCCTCATATTAGTGTTATCTGCTTCCTACGGGTATTAAATTCTACTCTTATTTAAATTTCTCGATACTATAAATTATAAGTTATTTCATAACA
>NC_027751.1:25389399-25400294 GCF_000695525.1 Brassica oleracea var. oleracea | reverse complement strand
CTTATAATAAACTCTCTCCCTTATACTAGTGTTATTTGCTTCCTACGGGTATCAAATTCTACTCTTATTTAAATTTCTCGATACTATAAATTATAAGTTATTTCTTAACATAAGGATTTTAAAACACGAAATGAAATATAATTTATGAAAATCACTTAACAGACTTGTCGGCGACACGAGTCGATGAGAGTTCTCAGTGAAAAGGAGGTGAGAGAGAGAATAACAGTTTCTGGTTTGGTGTTCGTGACGACGCACTGCAAAGATAAGGACGAGGATCACGGCTATAAGTGATTCAACGTCGATAAAGTGAAAAGCAGTGATTCATCGTATCAAATTGTTTTCTCGTGAGAAGGAGAGAGGAATTATTTTTGTTTTGTTCTTCGTTGGTTACTAGAGGAACACAACATCTATGAAAGGAAATTGGAAATATGTGTTAAGTTTCCTTTTCTCCGTCGATTATCTGATAAAGGAAACGTATACTAAGTTTCCTTTTAGCAGACAAAAAATATATATGTTAATTTCCTTTTCTTTTCAAAAAAGAAATTGGAAGCTTGAATTATCTCAAGTGTGTTTATAAATAGAGAGGTGTGCTCCACATTCTTCCAATAAAAGATTGTGTGATAAAAAGTTCTCGAGCCCTAAACACTTTTGTGCATCTTCTTCTTGCCTCTCCCAAAATTCGATTTGTCTTTCATCATCCATCATGGCTACCAAATTTAACGGTGATCCCCTTCCGCGTTTTGAGATGAAACCTAAACCTAAAGCTCATGATGATGACGAGGCAACACTTAGACTTAAATCTAAAAATGTACATGTCATATGGGATTGGAACAACGCCCTGCTTCCCTCTGGATACGACATGTCAACTCTGTTTACTAAAATCCAACAAAGATTACAGACGCTTGATCCTGCTCTGACCATCAACACCGTGGTGGCTTCTGGTGATCTCTACATGTTAGACATCAACGAAGCAGACGCTGAAGCTAGGTACCAGATTCTCGACAAGGATGACCGTGTTAAAACTTTCAACGTTCCATCAAGAGAAGTAACTTGCGACGCCTGTCGGAAAAGTTTTCCACGTTGCAACCATGAAGAGGATGATGAATATACGAGAGTTCATGCGATTTTAGCACGGGAGATGATGATTCTTAATTTCAATCATCCACCTCCTTGTTATCTTCTCCTCATATCTGGTGATAAGAAGTTTGACACTTCTTTGAGTTTCATGGCCAGCCGTGGATATAAGGTTTTGCTCTCTTCTCCGGATGGCGACACTTCCCTCCGACAGCATTCACAAGAGTTTTGGTTGTGGCAGAAATTGATCCTAGGAGAAGGGCCTTCAACTCAAGAGAGCAAGTGAAGATTTGAAACTCATCTGGCAGCAGCAAGGGATTGACTCTATGTAGTTATCGTTTTAGTTTTCTTTTTATGCTTTGATTTGTAACTGCATCTGTGAAAAACTTTCTCTAGTTTAAAATATTAATGCATATTCAATTTTCTGTTTATCCTTTTACTTTCCGTTTGTTCTTAGTTTACAATTTCAATTCCAAAAAATTAGTACCACGTTTAGGCGAAAGCCGAGGATCTGTCTTGGTGTTAATGATTCAAAAAAAGATTGTTATGGCAAAGTTGGTGAGTTTGAAGGCCTAGTATTGTTGTGAATCTTGGAGACTCAAAACATGTTTTAGTATTAAATATATGAATCTTACTGTCTGGCCATATACCAAAATATCAGAGCCAAAAGTTTGCACCCAAGACTGCACACTATTCAACTAATCTCACAGCACTTAAGAAGAGCGGACTAATACGCGTTGCTGATCCAGGAGCTAAAATAGGATCCCATGATCTCTCTCCAACAGAGACAGGTAAGTAATCACGAACAATCTGAATGTCTTGAGAGAATCTCTTCCATCAGGAGGATAACCGGCTTCATACACATCATCTGCTGTGCAGGCTTTGCCAATTGGTTGGCTTGAGGCGATGTACCTGCACAGAAACCACCAAAAACTCTACAGAAAAGAAACAAAGAAGGACACGAAATCAAATGATACGAGATGAATGAGAGTGACCTAAATTTACCTGACCCAAAATTGTCCAAGGATCAGTATTAGGAACTTTAATTAATAAACTCAGCTTCCTTTAACTCTATAAATTATCATCCTTATAAGGTTGTTTGAGCAGATCATCCATTTGAGCTATCTAGTATGACTAAAGAGCACCACCAAAAAAAGTGAGCTATCTAGTATGAATATGATGATCAAATACGTCATATTCATCTTGTGGATGCAAGTCTTAGTCACCATGCAGCATGCTAAGGTTAAATCCTGAACCCATTGACCAATATCATCATGCTTTTTGTGATTCATTTTCTTAACCCTTTTATTTCAGGTTACTCCAAGCAGTACACTCAAGTAGAAGAAATGAGCCAGAGCTCTTTCATATATTCAGATCAATTAGTATATACTTTTATACAATATGTTCAACAGTTCAAGTAATATTACTTTCAGTAAACTTTATTAATCATCAATGTGGTTATCCTATGATTTGGTGTTTTAGATCTCTACTGATTTGAGAGTAATTGTCTGCGTGCCATTTACTTGTCTTACTGCAATGACACACAAAATAAAATTATTTTTGTGATAGTTTGAAACTTTTTTTTTGAAACACAACTTTTTCATTAACTTCAACTTGCTTGATTACAAATGATAGAGGGAATTGTCCATCCTCTTTGATTGAAAACATCAACTACAACAACATAAGATAACAAGGATAGATCTTCAAAAGAAGAAGATGACAGCGAACTCAAGATGGTGCTTGAATGCGTCAGTGTAGCCTTCCCGACATGGTCAGATAGCAGAGAGATAGTCACCTTAAATTGTGACGTTAACATCCAATCCGAACCTCGGAAACTCGTCGAAATGAATCCCGCCGCATTTTTAGGCCCCGAACAAACCGCTTCCCCGAACAGACCGCTCCACAAGATTGCAAGACGGTTATAGATATGGATAAACACCTCCATAGAATTGGAGGGAGATCACTCCTTAAAAAGAAAGCAAATGATGATAATGATGGTCCCGGTGAGCCCACCGGTAAATGAAAAGTTATGAAATGATCCAATGAGTGCAAATTCGTTTCCGTAAAAACCTTGGTGAACCCACCAAAAATTTCCAGAAAAATGGCTAAATAGACCAAGATCCCCCACTTCTTAGTGGGCTGTGAAACTGGACTGAGAATGTTACAATTAAAAACTGATGGGCTTATGAAACCCATAACCAACCTTTGTTGGCCCACCTCAGCGTAGAGGATTGAGATGACGCTCCGGTGAAACAGACTAACGGCGATGTGAGAGCAACGATGTGCGGACGGCCGAGCTGAGTCCAGTGAGGGGAGGAGCGCCGGTTCCGTCCTCCGGTCCGGTGGATACGAGGTCAAGAACCGTGGAAGAGGTCGTCTAGGGTTAAAGCTTTCACCACGGGACTGCTTCAACGAAAGACTATGGCTTGCGATATGTGGAGTTGGTTGCAGATTTGACCGGTAAAAACTAGATCCGTAGCGACGAACGATTCTCTCCCCAAAATGGGGTTGATAATCGCCGGTGGGAAGCTCGGCGTTAGTGGTAAGAGGATATGTTGAGACACGGCGTTTGCGAAAGATGAAGGATGCGGTGGAAGAGGATGACAGGGGAACTCCCCAAGAACGGTCGGATCTGGTGACACCAAACCCGTAAAAGAGCAGCCAAAAGCTGTAACTTTCGACGACAACCATTTTCCGAGAAAAAACGTCGATAGAAGTTACGGCGGTGGCCAAAGAGACGACAAACACAGAAAAAATGTGGAAGAAACGAGGAGTAGAACAACCAAGAGTGAGGGAGGTTCGACGCCAGCGGTTTGAGATCCCACCGACATCAAAAAATGATGATTTCAGAGTTGTCTCGATTCTCGTGTCACAGAGGACTAGGGCGAACTCTAGTGTGTTATGTCGCTTTCGGTATTGATAGTTTGAAACTACTATAAACATTATTTAAGGAAAAGAAAAACACTGCAGAATCCATACTTATTTATATATCATATCAAAATTCAGTTAATAATTATTAAAGCTAATACAAACTGAAATAAGTGAGACACTTGGAGAATTATAAAATACAACAAAATAGCTGTTGTCCAGTACTTGTAAACCTAACACTGCCAAACCTGACAAATCCCATCATGAAAACAGGTCAAGTACAAAACATACAGCTATCTACAATAGATAACACATTACAAAACATACGGCTATCTATAGTAGATACATATATTATGCAAACAATTATTTACCCTCCAGCCTCCAGGTCCAGGAACAGCAACCAGACAACCTCTAGTTTCAGAACTAGTAGATATTGTGGGCCACACTGTTAAAAAGGTTTCTTCTATTTTAACAGAGCAACCGAGACACAGACAGAAAATGAGGATTCAGTTGATTATTTATTTATTTTTTTTTTTTTTTTTTGAAACACGAGGATTCAGTTGATTAAACTTCAAAATATATGGTAATAACAACAATATTCCTGAATATATTTTCTCAATCATTTTATAAACATCACCATAGAATCATCTTCTTTTTCTTCTTCAAAGCTATGGAGTGATCTCAAGTCTTGGTTCAAAGCAAAACCCAGTAAAAAGCTGAAGAGGGAACTTCTTAGAGACGGGACACTTCTGAGACCACTTCCAACACTTAAACTTCATATCAAACATCAAAAGCGCAGGAGATCCATAGCTCTGAATATAAACCAAATCATCACTGCCACTACTCGCGAAAACATCGTCCAACTCCCCAAACCCTTGGAAGAATCTCTGAGGCATTCTCGCCATCTCTTGCCACTCTCCTCCTTCTTTCAAACACCATATCCCAATCCCTTTGATAATCTCTGGCCTATCATGTTTCCCTATCCCTCCAACGACCACAAGCCTCTCCTTGAGATTCATCAGCCTCCCGCAGGTTAAAGCACACGGCATTGGAATGAAACTCCTCATCAAGGATGATGTGGACGACGATAAGTTAGAAGCAATCAAACCGTGGCGATGATCAGAGTTGCCTCCTGTGGAGTAAATCAAGAAGTAAAGAACATTGTTGCAGATCACACTCTCGTCTCCTCCTCTCCACCCGGTTAAGACATCGGTTACACTTGTTGTCCACGTCATTGTCTCAGAGCTGTAGAGATGAATAGAGAGATCCCATTGGAAGAAATCTCCAGCAACTTGCTTTGACTTCACTATAGAAACAGAGTAACTCTGTTTTGCTCGGTTCATGGAGGTAGACAATGCTGTGTAATCTGTAGCCTTATGACCCGGTGGTTCAACGAGCTTCCTCCATTGCTTGGTGATAGGGTTTGAGACATAGATCTTGTTTCTACAGTCATTGTCCATAAAACAAACCAATCCACAAGAGGAAGCAACAAACCAATTCGACGTCTCGATGCAAGGGAGATCAAAGCTGTACCATTTTTTGATAACCGGGTCATAAGCATAACCGGATGGATCATCAGTGGTGGTGAACATGAAGTACCAAGGCCCCTGAGAAACAGAGTTGTTGTTGAAGTTCCATAAGAATCTTTGAGAAGAGACAATCTCGTTCCATCTTTTGCAGACCGTGCCAGCTCTGAAGATGCTTGCGATGGGGAGAAAGGAGAGGATTCTTTCTAGTAGATCGTTGGGGAGAAGAGAATCCATTGCAAAGGTTTGGAGTTTGGTCTCTTCATCATCATCGCTCTGCTCAGAGTATGATTCAGCTTCTGGGATGTATGTAGTCATGTAGTTGTATGGATAAGTGGTCCAAGACGTTTCTGCTTCCATCCTCAAAGCCACTGAAAATAACCCTTTTACACATCAAATAAATAACAAAATAATATGATGATATTCGTAAAAATTCAAAGCTTCCAAAATCAGATTCTAAATAGAAGACTTGATTATAGCCTCAACAAAAACCACTAAAAATAACACAAATAGTCAAGAAATTTATAAGAATCCATTAGCAGAAGAACATCAAAATAAATAACAAAACAAATATTATAAGAATTCAAAGTTTCCAAATCATATTTTAAGTAAAAAAAAGAAACTTAATTAGAATCTCCTCAACAAAAGATACAACATAGATCATCCATTTCACAACAGAGAACCTCTTCAAATCAAATTTCGTACGGTTTAACAATAAAAAAAATCAAGACACAACACTTTGGATCAGATTTGCTTTAGGAGACATGCATAGTTTACAATTGCAATACATTTTTTCAGACAGTAACCAAAAGTTAATAATTAAAAGGAAAGGAGAAAGGTTGTGTCATCCGTTCAACGTCAAGATTAATAAAGAGATTAGATACCAATAAAAAGACGTTTTGCCTTTTTTTAAATGATTAATTGCATATGAAATTAGGCTAAACGCTTACATCTGGTAACAGCACACATCATTAGATACCAAAGATTACGAACACGGAACAGATCAATGAAGAAATTTAAAAAGCAGACAGCGATAATGAAATCAAACAGAAACCCATCTCGATTCACTACACACCTTTGGTTCAGGAAACTCGTGGGTCTCTGAATTTTCAGAATTCTCGAGATTTGAACCGAGAAAAGTATCGGTTTTTACAGCTTTGCGAGAGGAATGCCGATTCTTTGGATGTTGGTTCTGTTAAGAAGACACGAAAGATGAAATTTTTATTACAAAATAGAAGATGGAAATGAAATGGGTCTGTCGTGATTTCGGATTTGTCAATGAGGAAAAGTGCTCATCAAGGAGACGAGAGGGAGAGACTGAGACTTAATCTGAATTAACAGACAGAAGAGACGTTTCGGGTTTGATTGTTGATACAGACAGTGATGAAGGAAGACAAAAGCGAGGAGCAAGCAAGCTCAAGGAAGAGAGAAGAGAGAAGAAGAAGAAGACGTCCTTTGCTCTTTGCTGTTATTCTTCTTTTTTTCAATTTATTTTTGATGGGAAACGGGCTTATATAAAAAACAACGGAATACTGTATACTGTTTTTTTTTTTTTTTTTTTTGGTATTGTTTACTATATACTTTTATGTGAAAAGAATAATATGGTATGTAACTGTTATTTAACGAAAAGTATTTCATGGGAAATTACAAAACACGAAATAATTAAAAATATCTTAACACCAATAATAATGCTGTCTTACTCATCGGCCTGTATATTTCTTTTTAAATAGCATGTAAAGTAGGCAGAAAACTTTGGGAATCATAGGTAACATAATAATACTCCATCTGATCCCGTCCGTTCCCAAAAGTAAGATTTTCTAAAGTTTTCACGTTTATTAAAAATATAATAAATGTTTACAATTTAATTTACAATTTATTTTTTAATACACTTTCCAATAACTATCTACCAATAAAATTAAATCAATTCAAATATTCACAATTAATATTCCTTAAAAGTATACAAAAATATCTTAAAAATATAAAAAATCTATTTTTGTGAAACAAAAATAAACTTTAGAAAATCTTATTTTCGAAAACAGAGAAAGTATAATTTTAGCAAAATTATTAAGCTAAATAGCTCATAACATAGTTCTTGTATTAATGCTTTTTACTGTTGTGATACTGATAGTCTTTATGTTAGAACTTATAAAAATAAATTACCGATCAAAAATTCACAATCATTCTTTTATTAAAAACAGTATAACAGGGTTGAAGAAAATTATGTGTTTAATTTGGAATTTACCAGACGGATTAGTGGAAAATAGCAACCACGTAAGATAACATTTACTTCTTTAAGGCATGATTATTGGGGGTCCTTGTTCTTGGGTTCTTAATACATATATATTTATATGTATATATTATATATATACATACAAATATATGTGTATTAAGGACCCAACATCAAAGACTCCCAATAATCATGCCTTTATACTTGTTTCATACATTGTCTTTACAATTTTCTTTTTTGCCAACTTCAAATATTTATATAAACATAAGAATAAACTAAACAAAATGTTTATTTATGTATTATGTCCTTTAGTAATTATACTTTGCTTTTCAAACACTGAAAGGTCTTTTTCTACTTTACTTAGCTCAGACTTCTCGCAGTTTCTTATTAGTGGCCTGCCCTTTACCTAAAACACTTACTAGATCACTATACAATAACAAATTAAAATCAAACACAAACTAATAACTATTTAGAATTACTATGTATTATTAATCAATAAATTTTGTCATGAAGCAGAAAATTAAATACATTCGAGTACAGCTTTAAAATGTTGATAGGTGTAAAAGCTATATTGATCTCAGCTTCATACGCTTTACCTTCTTTCTTCGGTAGAGCTCGCATATGCCCTTACCCTTTATGGCTATGTAACTACTCCAGTATTTATATTTCCATATAATAACATATATACAAACAGTTGCTCAGATACTAAACTCTTGTTGGTTTTATGCCTTGCATCTTTTACGATGTTTTCTTTGATTTGAATTCAACTGTTAATTGTTTACGCGATGGAATAGCAATCACTTTTCAGCACACAGTCTAGCGAATCATAATAATTCTTCTAGCCAATTGAAATAATTATATTTGCATGTCGCTTATTATATACTCTGGAAGATATAAAACTGAAGTGTTATTTTTATAATAACGTAGTTTTAAATCACGATTCAAGAGTGGAATGCAACTGATATTGATTCAAATATGTTTTTTGTGGAACTTGGAATTTCTCTCTTCTCTCTCTAAAGGCGATTTAGAGAAAAAACAAAATTTCTTCTTCCACCAGCGTTTGGCCTTCGGGTTACGGCGTCGGTTGGGTTCTCCTCTCCTCTCAACCTGATTTTCTCTTTGCTTCTCTCCCTTAGTCTCTCTATGCCGTCGACATGTCTGGCGCTCTGGGAGAACCTCTCTCGCCGGAACCCTACATCTACCTCGAGGGGAGATAGATCCGGTTGTTGGTGGTGTTTTTTCTGGAGTTTCAACGAGACGGTGAAGTTTCTATGAGGAAAAAAGTCGGCTTTTAGGGTTTGGCTATGGCAGATCTCGCGTTTCCCTTTTGTAGATCTGTTTGTCGTCGAGGCAGTGATGGCGTGTGGCGGTTGGGCTTTGCTCTCTCCTTTGGTTCTTCATCGTGTGACTTTTGGCGAAGTCTTTTGTTTGTGGAGTGGAGTGTGTTGCCTTCTTGGAGTCAGGCTTGGTGTCTCGTCTTGAGTCCGAGCCGTGTTTTTGCTCAGGGGAGACGATGGTGGCGTACCGTCGGCGCGTACACAAGGATGCTTGCTGGTCGTGTGGCCAGGGTCTTTTTGTGGTCATGCGTGTGTGTTTTCAGGAGGTTTCAACTTCATATGTCGTCTATGGCAGAGTCAGTTGTGCCTCTCATGACGCTCTCTGATTGGCAGCCCGCCTCTCGTACTAGGTCGGATTGTTGTTCGTTCATCTCGCGAATGGTTCTGAGCTGTTTGGTGCCACTTCTTTTGTTGTTCTTAGTTTCACCAGCAAGGAATAGTTTTTGAAGCGCAATAAAACCGTGCTAGGTTCTCTAGTTCTCGGGTCAAGGCGTCGGTTGGGACCAACGATTGAGTCATCTTGGTCTGCGTCGGCGGGGTGACTTGATTGGAGTTTTTAGCCATCCCAGTGTTGGGATTTCCACTTTGGTGATCTTAGTAGGCTTTGCTCTTTCTTATTGCAGGTAGTGAAGACCCAATACTAGTTAGTCCTCATTGCAGCCCGTTTTGTTCGAGGTTCTGAGTTACATGCTCTTAGAAGCTATAGTGCTCTCTTCCTCCTGTCCGCGGTTGGGTAAGTTCTCGGTGGCGTTCTTCACGGTTTGCTATCTCTTACCTCTAAAATGTTCGAGTCTAGTGCTTCATATCCATTCAAGATACAAGTTTTGGGGAGATAATCAAGATCTAGCTACTCTGGCGATGTCACGAGGAGTCCGGCATCCGAGGAGATGAGATAAATCCCACCTCCTTGTGGTTAACATCAATGGCTGAGAACGGAGATTGATTTTCTGAAGATACCGGAGTAAACTAGTGGATGGCGAAGTTATGTTTGTAATGGTTAATTTAGAAAAAAATTAGTTGAACCGAGCTTGTATCAAACACTGAATTCCGGTTTGACCGGTTGATGAATAAATAGTATATATTAAAAAAAATATGTTTATTGTGAAATTGTGAATCACGTACTTAGAAAAGAAACTATAAAGTAGTATATACCATCTACCTTTTAATTTATAAATCCACTAATTAAGGCATATACATTATAGGCACTAATTTATAAATCACGTACTTAGAAAAGAAAACTCGTGATCCATTCCATTGTCTTAATTATTTCTTTAGTTCCTAGCGAATGTTTTAAGAATCCAAAATACTTTATGCACATGTGCTGGTGCACCTAATCTTTTCAAAGAGACGAAATTCAATGAATTTCGAAATAGCAAATTTGTAATAGGGGTTATGATACATAAAATATCAAGGATGTGTGTATGTGTGAAATTCATAATGGCAAAAGAAAGATGTGTCTAGAGACAATTAATTAGTACTACAAATTTGATGTCTGAATGGTCTGAAGTTAACTAACTAAAGATGATATTTCTTTTACCGTATATAGTAAAATTATTGTTTTTATTTGTGAAAAATTACAAATCTCAAAACCATATAGAGAGAAACGGATCTAAAAACTCTTGACCAGGGCCTAGTTTTGTGCGTGTGTGTATTTATTACCTATGTATTATAAGGTAGATCCATACATTCCTATCAGGAGTTTAGGCGTTCGGGTACATGTTCGGTTCGGATCGGATATTTCACACTACAAGAAAACAGCGGTATTCTGACGGACATTCCGACGGAAAATGAAATCCTCGGAATATCCCGAGGAATTTCCGAGGAAATTCCGAGGAAACACAAAATTGGGTTTCCTCGGAATTT
>NC_027751.1:25386728-25387727 GCF_000695525.1 Brassica oleracea var. oleracea | reverse complement strand
TTTTTTTTTTTTTTTTTTAAGAAATACCGAGGAAATTCCGAGGAACACTTGATATAACCTCTTTCCTCGGATAATAGTTATTTGGTTTATCTAGCAAGGCAAAGCTGAATACGAATTAAAAACTACTCAGAACACAACCAAATAAAACGAAGAAACCATGTAAAAGAAATACGAACTCATAATTAAGAAACCTAAAAAAAAACTCAGTTCAAAATTAACAGAAAATAAGACCATAAAACGTTAGAATAGAAAAGAAAATAAAATAGCCGGTGATAGCTCCTACTCCTCGTCTCCTGCTCCAGATGTTCCTGCATCGTTGGGTCTCTTGGACCTCTTTCTTACCCTGTGTGTACCACTCGAACCCGAACCAGAGCTGGATGGAGAGTTGTCCCGATGAACTACATCATCCTTTTGGCAACGACACGGCCTGATACGTGAAATGGCAGCCCAGATCTTGTGTAGCATGTCGTTGTTTGTCTTTATGCTCTGATCTCTCCAATGTTGTTGCTGGCGCGAAGTGGCGTTCGGTGGAAGCTCTTGCAGCTTGTACTGGCTGGAGTCTGATGGGAGTAGCTGATGGGGTTGTGAATCATCTGGAATGGCTTGTGCAGTCTCATCTTCTCTTTCTTCATCAACCAAGCCCTTGCCTTTGGTCTGATATTTTGGCGTGAAGAAGGATGACTTGTCTACTAGTGCGGTAGCAGGGGGTAGGAACTCAACTGCAACCTCTGAAAGAAGAGAAGTCAGACCAATCTGAGGCAGGTGGCAGTAGAGTGTTTTCTTCGCTCGGTCCTGGAATACGTAGATGTAAGGACCATCCCGATGGATCCTCGAGTGGGGACCAGCTATGAACTCCTTACTTACAAGAGAAATGACATCCAGGTAGTTCCAAGCAATATTGTTCGATCTATCCAGTGCTACCTCCTGGTTCTTGCAGTCTACACCCACATGTCTAAGGATCCGAGTAATCACTGCACCAAATCCACATGCATTGCTCTT
>NC_027751.1:25376351-25382749 GCF_000695525.1 Brassica oleracea var. oleracea | reverse complement strand
CATCGATCGATCTGTTTACAAAAAAACGTTCGGAATATACCGAGGGACATTTTCCTCGGAATATTCCGAGGAATATGTCCGTCGGTATATTCCTATCGATCGATGTATTTATGTTCAAAAACGCATCGATCGATGAACGTCCGAGGAAATATCCCGACGAAGTTCTCCCTCGGTATATTCCGAGGACATTTCTGACAAACTAGTGATCCTCGGAATTTCCTCGGAAGTTTGTTTCCTCGGAATTCCGTCGGGAAATTCCGAGGGATTTCCGAGGAAAGAAGAAATTCCGAGGAATTATTTCCGACGACTTGTTTCGTTGGTATGTCGTCGGAATAACGATATTCCGACGAAATTCCGACGCTTTTTTCCCTCAGAATCCTTGCTGTTTTCTTGTAGTGTCAAGAGATATAGAACCTGTTCAGATATTTTAACACTTTGGATCAGTTCAGATATTTTATGTTCGGATTCAGATATTTCGGATCGGGTTTGGATATTTAAATTTTGCAGAAAAAATAAATAAACTATTCATTGTTTAAATTTTTTTTTATATTTAAAATATACTTTTAACTTTACTGGTTTTCTAATTTTTAATAGATTAAACTATTAATAGATTTGGAAAAAAAACTTTACAAATAGAAATATATTAATTTAGTTGTTGTGTTTGAAATTTTGGATGCAGCTTTTGCTAATGTAAAAACAAGAGCTTGATATGTATTTTAAGCGAGGAGCAAATGATTATGTCAATAATTATATGTATATTATCTGATTTTGAGCAATGTGCAATATTAATATTAATATTTTGAATAAAATATGAAAAGTAAACTAGAAATATAGGGCTAAGTATACATATGTTCGGTTATCTTCAGATATCCATTCGAGTTCGGATATTATCCGTTTGGGTTTGGATATCCAATCTCTCCTAGTACATTACTCGTTCGGGTATTTTGCTATTTCGGTTCGGATTTCGGTTCGAATTTTTCGGATCGGATTTGGATACGGGTTCAGATATCGGATAAAATGCCCTGCCCTAATTCCTATAGCTGTAGTGGTTTTATAAATATATGGAGACTAATTACCCACTGTCTAAAGTCTAAAACAACAATCAATATAGCTATGTGCAGGAAGGTTGTTAAAGACTTTGAGTTTTTGCTAAATCCAGATACAACTTTAAAACATGAGTGGTTCAGAAAGGTTGTAGAAAGTTTTTTTTTTGTAAATTAGTCTTAGTGCCAATGGCCACCTTTAATGTTTTGGTTGTATATAACATTCGTAAAGATAGCCAAGACTAATGTAAAGGCAGTAGTCAAATTGCGTTTAACATTTAATAAATAATAGAATATAACAGCATTATTATTTTCTGTTAAAAGAACAAGAAAGCGATGTGAAGATTGTGGAAATATCTAAATAAGATCAATATGCACTAATCAATTTGGCAATTTGGTGCTTTCATATGAAGATATATTAGACTACAAAAATAAAAATAAAGAATGTGCAAAAATATATATATATTGTTTTAATGAATGTGTAAAAATATAGCTAAAATGACATGGTGGCAAATACTAATTTGTCACTTATGGTCAATTGTCATGGACCGGCTTCATTTTGCCAAAGTAACTTTGTGCACATTAAGTCACTTATCCTTTACACTATGGAGCAAATCCACTCACACATGCACACACATCTTTTTTTTTTTTTTTTCTGAAACTGACACATCATTTTTATTTCCCATCAATTATAAACTAGTGTTAAGATACCGTTTGCACACTTTGTAAGAGCACTATTAATGGGAATGCTTTTGCTTAGAGGTGGGCCCCACCATAATAGACTAAGAAGCGTTGCCAAAAACTCCAAATTAAGTACCGAGGCTTGCACTGTTTCGCGGGCTCCACTTACACGTGGCGGCTCGCGATTGGTTTGTTTTTAATTTTTTTTTAATCAGACAAAATAAATAAAAAAAATAAGCACCCCAAATGGGTTTATGGGTTAAAGATGCTCTACGATATCTACAGCTCAAAAGTGATACTAGTGGTATGCTATTAGACCATTTCCAATTGACTCTCCGTTCGAGCCTTGAAAGTCTTAGGAGTGGATTTGGATACATGCATATGTACATGTTTGTGTGCATAGTTTCTCCAATATTCACCACACGGTTAAACACGAGAGCCAACTCAATTACGCTGTCAATAAGCTAGTTAGATTTGTGAATTACCAACATATAAATAAGGTATAGTAACATTTATCAAAGCTGGGAAGTAAAAATAATGTAAAAAGAGAAATCATTTTCTAAGTGGACTAACTTATTGTTGTTTAATTTGTTTATGTTTTTATCGGCAGCAAACGATAGTGGACCAAACTTAGAAGTCACACTTATCATGATGATGTTCTCTTCTTCTGTTCCACATTTTGTTGTTCCCTTTTTACTGTTTCCCTACCATGTTTTCAGTTTATATACCTATCCTCTTATCTCTCTCTTCTTTTAGAAAATGACTTGTGCCTTTTGTGAAACTCATTTTTGTCAACAATCGCGTATAACCCTTCCTTCGTCTGGGAGCATGAAGACAAAGAGACGTACGTGTTTCTCTAGCATTCTACAAACAGTGAACTGGAGTTAAGGTGAAAAACTAAACCAGCTAGCTTTAATGCTACAGTTTAACAAAAAAAAAACTCAACTTAGTTTCAACTGATCACGAATTGGTCCTTTTGCTCCTCTAGCTTAGGCACAGTTCCTTTCTCACAAGCTCCCGAGGATCGTTAGATTTAAGGTTTTTAACCAAATTACTGATCAGATTACTAGAAAACCTTAAGCAATGCATACTGTCTTGAAAACATGAACTAATTCAGAAAGCTAAAGCTTTATTCTCCTTTTTTTTCTCATTTCAAACCTTTGAAGACTAGCATCGCTGTGTTCTTGGGCTTTCTGGCCATTAGAGAGTATCCCATACAGCTCGGCCCATCATTTGAACATACTTGTGAATCACCATTAGAATAAACTCAAACTCGATCTGAAATCTCATTAATGGAGATGATTGGTAGTTGTCGTAGGTGCTGTCCACGGTCCTATTTATTTCTAAAGCACCAAATTTAGAGCAATCAAGCTTTAAATTTTTTTTTGAAACCACAGCTGTACAAATGCTCTGTAGAGCCAAATATCCAAAGCAATTTTTTAGTGCTTTCCATAAAATTCTACGGCAATAAAATCTAAAGCTACAACAAAAAATCTACATATTTTTTTCTACAGCAAAAATTTTAAAGTTACAGTCCGTACCAATCAGACCCATTAACTCCCATTTGTAAAAGGAAAATGAATTCTATTTCAACTAACCACCGATTATTCCTTTCGCTCCGCCAGCTTGGACAAAGCTCCTTTCTCACTTGTTCGGTGACAAAGCTCCCACGACCAACATTCGCTGTGCCAAAGTGGTGAACCATCATCTGAATATCAAAGATAATATACACTCGTTTGCTTATCTAAAAAGTATGACAAAAGCAAAATACCCCACATCCTTGCAACTTTTGGATGACACAATAATTACAAGACAGTTGAACTTTAAACCTTATAATAATAACACCAGGGACATCAAATAACACCTACACGTAATGATGTAACACAGCAACATTCAAAAGAAAACAGAACCGCAAAGTCACAGGTATCAAAAAAGAGCCATGTGAACAAACAAATAATAATAATATATCATAAGAAGAGTTATGTAAATAAATTAAATCTCGATTCAACTCAATCTAGCAACTCTTCCATAGTAAACAACACGAATTGTTAAAAGATACAAAAGAAAATATAAATAAAAACACATGATGATAATGACCAAACGAAAACAAGAGCTTTTTGTTTGATTTAAAGTCAACTTAGCCATGAGTATTCAAAGCTTCCCAAACCAAGTTCTTAACCACAGGATTAGCAGCATCTCTAGCTTGATAAGCAGCTTTCTTCAAAGTCCTAATGGTCCACACATTAGCCTCCCACCACGAAAGACTCCTATACTGAAGATTATGCTTCTTGCAAAGCTCTTGTACCACAGGAGACACTTTTCTGAGATGGCAACGTGGCAGCCTAGGGAACAAATGATGCTCGAGCTGAAACTGTAACCCACCAAAGAACCAATCCATGTAGGAAGTACACGAGATATCCAACGTCCCAGCTGTTTGCTTCTCGAACCAGTCGTTACCCGTAGGTGGACCCATGTAGACATCAGCCGCAAAATGGTTAAGCGTGAATTGAATATGCTGAAGCGCCGTGACCGTGAAGCTCGTCAAGACAAAGAAGAATCTCTCAGGCCAAGTTGGGAGACAAGAGACCAAGAGCGGGAACCATGTCCAAAACACCAAGATCCCAGCTAAGTTGAGAGCACGGTCGGGGAACTCACGCTTCGAGAAGAGGAGAAGGAACGTTTGGATAAAAAGGTTGATCCTCCCGAAGCACATGACCGGGTAATAAGTAAAGTGCTGGTAGCTGACGAGGAACCTCGCGAGCGGGTCAAACGTGAGCTTCCGATCGTAGAAACGTGACGTCATGGAGCTGAAGAACTTGGAGGATACGGCGAAGACGGGGATGTGCTGCACGTCGGGGTCGTAGTCGAGGCTGTTGCAAGAGAGGTGGTGAGCGTTGTGGGTCCACTTCCACCACGCGATGGAGATCCCGGTGATGCAGTTGCCGGAGAGAAGCTGAGCGAACTTGTTGTACGACTTGTTCTTCATGATGACGTAGTGCCCCGAGTCGTGGCCTATGTACGCGCTCTGCATCCAGAGGAGACCGAGTATCGCGGCGGCGATCTGGTGAGCGACGACGGAGGTGCACGCCAAGACGCCGTAGAGGACGGCGGCGAACAGGGCGGCGACGAAGGTTAAGGTGTAGAGCGTGACGTGTCCTTTTTTCTCGAAGAGGCCGAGTTTGCGAAACTCGGCGGCTAGGCGGCGGTAATCGCGCGAGATCTCGGAGACCTGAGAGTCTCCGATGTGGTAGCCGGTGAAGAAGCTGTTGAGGTGGTGCCACGCGGTTCCAGGGTGGAATGCGATGAAGGCATCGGTGACGTCTTGGCCGGCGAGATTGACGATCAACGCTTCGCCGCCGGGATGGGATTTGATCCAATCGGAGACGTCGTAGACTTTGCCTTGGATCGCGATCCAGAGGTCTCCGGGTTTGTTGTGTTTGCTCAGATCTTCTTTCGTAATGTACTTTTTCTCCGTCTGTTCCGCCATTGATGAGATCGGAGATCAGACAGATAGAGAGAGGGAGAGAAAAGAGATGAATCTCTCCGGTGAATCGGAATTTGAATCGAATCCTTCTCTCTCTATCTCTCTGCTTGTCTTTTTATCCTCTGTTATATATTTTATGGTTATTATTGTTTCTATAGCTTCAATTGAAAGCGAATATCTCGGGACCGGAAGTACGTGGCTAAGCGTGAAAGACAAAACACGTGTTCTAGATCTTTTGTCTGAATGTCATTGTCTGTTATTACCATTGGTTGCTGTCCGTTTATTTTTTCTTTTTATTTGTCTACGTTGTTCCCATAACAGATTGTCAACCTAAAAAAAGGGTGCACTGGTAGTAACCGCAAAGGCCAAAATTGATATGCTTTTAGTGTTGACATGATACGATAAATATGCAAAAGATAATAAATTTTAAAATCAAGTAGAAGTATTTAATTTTGGCAACAATATATTCATGAATAGCATATTTTCATTTATATTGCACCGGCCGTGTTGTCTAACTGCTTATCCAAAACTTGGTCTGGAAAGACACAGCTGTTGTTCTCTTCGAGATTTTTTTCCTGTTTTATTGTTAAATCATAAAGTTGCCTTTTCCTCATTAAGATAATGAAATCTCAAATACATTGTATTTTACTTCAAACATATATTCGTCTCTTTTTCTCAAAAAACATTTATTTGTCTTTGTTTTCAAGTGTGATTCTCTTCCAGATGAAGGTAAAAAGAAGTCAAATAATAGTAAAACTAGAGTTTATCCCGCACATAGTGCGGGTATATTTTCATTTTATAAATATTTAATTTTAATATTATTATATAAATTTAAATATACAATTTATATTTTAGTGTTTAGTATTTTATAACTTTTTAATTTTATTGTTTAAGTTTCTTATTATTTTATTAATATAGGGGTTTGTTTTATACATTTTACCCTTTTTATTACGTTTTCGAGTTTTCATAATTTGAAATCATCAAATAAAAAATATTCTTCAACATATGATTTTTGAAAATATATAGCTGTAGAAATAAATTTTTAACATATGTTAATAACATCATTTGTATAAAACAAATCTGACATGATTAACAAATTTGAACCCGTTTTAGTGGTAGATGATAATTTATTTAAATGAAAGCATTATATTATTTAATTACGAAATTAATTAAACAAATATTAAATAAAA
>NC_027751.1:25338100-25375276 GCF_000695525.1 Brassica oleracea var. oleracea | reverse complement strand
TATTATTTAATTACGAAATTAATTAAACAAATATTAAATAAAAATTATTTAAAAATTTAGTAGGATTTTGTTAGATTTTTCTCAACAGATTTTGTTATAACTGAAAATAAAATTCAAATCTATAGTTAAAATTAATTTATTATTAATATTCCTATTAATTATTATATCATATTATGTGATTAATGAAATGGTCCTAGTAGACTTCTAAATAGTAGATAAAAATGGTACTTCTCTTTTAATAGAGAAGATATGTCCACAAAAATATGTTTTGCAAATCAAATAGCAAATGGGAGGGAAATTAAAGGAAGATTTCTTTTTGTTAAGGAATATATAAAGAAGACCGGCAACCAGTGATAAGTAGTGTTTTGAAAACCGGACCGACTCTTCTAACCGGTATGGCTAGTAATAGAAACCGGATTTGAGTTAAACCGGCAAACTCTAGGAACTCGTGTTATCCAGATGGTGCTCCAAAGGTTTCTGGGGCGGGTTGCGGTTTGAAGCACTAGGAACTCGTGTTCTCTTCTACCGATGGTGGATCGAGGCTCGTGGTTGCAGCGGTTGGGATTGGTAAAGCTGTGTGTATTTGGAGTCAATCTTTTGGAGCAGCGCTGCGGGCAAGCCAATTTCTACCAAGGTGTGGTCTCATATGTTATCAAAGGCTTCAACTCATGTGGGGCAATGCTTCTTGTGCCAAGTTTCGGTTCTTCCTCAACTAGTAAACCTTTTGTTTAGTTTGTTAATCATTGTGGTTGCTTCTTCTTTCTTTCTTGGTGTTTCTTTAGGTTTTTATTCATTCTGCTATTAGTTTCCTATGTAACTTCTGTCACAAAGAAAATTCAGCATAAAATTTAACATTTACACACAAAAAAGCCCGGCAAACTCGGTAAAACCGGTGATCCAGTTCAATAATTAAAATTCTGTTTCTCAAATTCAAATTAAAAATATTAAAAAATTCAAATTTAAAAACATTTCATTAAAAATCATATTATTAAATAAATTAGTTTTCATTGTATTTTTATATTATTTTTTAAGTTTTCATTTTATTTATGTATCAGTTTTAGTTAGATTCTAGTAATGATATAAAAATTTATAAAAATGATTTTATAATTATACATATATATTTAATTAATCTATATTATTAAAGCAAAATCATTCCCATGGATCTAATTTTTTGTAAAATTTTAAATTAAATGCACTCTTCTACTATATAGTTAAATTCACCCTAAATCATTAATATATCTTTTCCTTATAAAAACATTAAGAAATCATTATGGATATTTATGAAAAACAACATTATACTACCAACTATGTTTTCAAACAACACCATAATTAATCTTGTGTCCAAAAAATACAAAATATCAAGTTTTATCTTTTTAATAACTTTTTATTAATCTTCTTTTGAATTATTTAGTAAATAAAAAGTGTATTAAAACACTCAAATAATTTATGAAAATTTGAAAATACTATAACTGTGTTTTACAAAATAATATATTTAATATGATATCAATTAAGTTAATGAATTATTTTATTTATATTTTAATAAATAAAAATTGCAATCATCAAAACCTTTCATACCGATACTGAATTAAATATTGTATATATATTAAATATTAGAGGCAATTAATTACATAAAAAGTTCTATAGTTAAAAATTTATCAAAAATCCATATCATAATTAATCAAATAAATTGCAGAGATTTTATTAAAAGATCATAACAAAACGGTTTTAAATAAATGAAAAACAAAATTAAGTAATATGTTATATAATTTATGTTTAATATAAATACATAATAGTATAATTATATAGTTTTCAAATACACTAAAATAAAAATGTTAAAATATTATTGATTTTAAATTACGTTATGCTTAAATGTTATTCTCACGCTTTTAAAGTGCGGATCATAGTCTAGTTTAAAATTAAATTAAAATTGAAAATTCGGTTGAATCGGTTGGACCGGTCCAACTATTAACCCAGTTATAATGCTGAGTCGATGTTCGGTCCGATTTTCAAAATATTGGTGGTAAGTGGTAAGGTGATTATTTACTTTTATATATAGAATGTTCTAATGTCACTTTTGTTTTACTAAAATTCATAAATCCCTTATATATTAAAAGAGGAGCATTGGAGTTAATGCTTTCACACCATGTATGACACGTGTCCACTGGACAGAGACTCTCACAAATTAGTTGCCTTAATTGGTTTTGCTATTCCATAATTTTGGGAAACGTTTCATTGATCTAGAAAATTAAAAAAACCACTCGTGGAATGAGTTATCACGTAAAGCTTAAGCTACGACATCACCGTACCAACGTAAAGATTATTTCCCATCCTGAACACTTTCCAGAACATATACGGGTGTGCTCTGTCAGTGCACATCGCGAAACACTAGATAGTAACACGTGTAAGTTAGAAACACAGAATCGAGAAGATGAAGACGTAATTAACTTTTCTCTTAGACGGGAGACATGAACATTCATATCGGCGAAGAACTCATCATGAACACTTTCAAGAAGAGAACACTCTGAATCTTAGAAACGATACATCACTGAGCTCGCTAAGCATTTTTGCTCCACACTGCATAATGGTTCTTGAACGTGTATAGATTGTATGAACTATAAAAAGTTAGTTTATTATGTCTAACGTTGTTCTTGACCGTGACTTCTGAGTTATTACATATCTTTGTTCTTCAATGTGACAATCTATGCGCATGCTTGTGATATGAAGAAGTATGATCGAAAGAGAAGATGACGACGTCTGAAGAATGTAAGCTGCAGTTCTGTGTTACTCAAGACGATAAAACGGAGAAGATGAAGACGTTTAAATTCGTATGACAGAACCGAGAAGATGAAGACGTCTTTTACTTTTGTCTTACAAGAGAGACATGACTATTCATCTCGACGAGAACACTTTGAAACAGAGTACACTCTGTATCTTAGAACCGAGACATGACCAAGCTCGCTAAGTTGCGCAGCTCCACACTGCATTACGGTTCTTGAACGTTTATAGAATTTATGAACTATGAAAAGAGAAGATGACGATGTCACAAGAAGATAAGCTTAGTTATTTGTTACACAAGACGAAGATGAAGACGTGATCTCCCTTTCTGTAATATTAGATTTATGGCATACAAACTATTTGTACGTATCATTAGTTTGTGAAGCCAGGATTACAGAGGCATAATTACAACTACACGTCTGGACTCTTTTTAATATAGAGTTTAACTGGACGTAATATTGAAAATCGGTTATTTGGGTTTACTGAACCCAACCGGTCGGTTCATCGAATAATGGCTGCGATATTAAAATCTCGCCGGTAAAACCAATTCTTTGTTTCCTCTCCAAGGCCATAATATATGAGAATCAACTACGATAATCTGTTTATGGCATTATCATTAAATCTGTTCGTGCTGGCCAAGGCAAAAATATATGATAATGAAAGCCCTTTTAACGTGGAAACTAAGTTAAAATCCTTAGGGTTTTACTCTTATATAAGAGTCACGTCCCCTACGATCTCTATTCATCTCATTCACACAGAAACAAAACTACTCTTCCCTCATACTCCTATAATGGCTGCGATAACTGCTGTGTCTGATTTGAAACCGTTTAAGAGTATGTGGAAGATTCAAGTGAAGATCATACGTTTGTGGAAGCAGTATTCTGCGGCCGGTGGCCTAACCATTGAGATGGTGCTAATCGACTCTAACGTAAGCATCCTATATTGGTCATGTTACTAATTTCCAGTTCACAAACGTGTTTCATTGTCTAATACCTTAATTTTTGAACTTTTTTTAGGGTGTTAAGATAAACGCTTCGGTGAAAAAAGATCTGGTTAATCAATTTGATTCCTTCCTTTCACAAGGAAGTTCAAAGATTATCATTAACTTTTCACTCAACCCCTCTTGCGGTTCATACCGAACAACCATACATCCATACAGAATTGGTTTCCTCTCCACAACACGTGTGAGGAATTGTGATGATTTGCCCGATGCCCTAACTGGCTTTGAACCAGTTAACTACAGGGACATTATAGATGGTACACTCAATATGGATTATTTGGTTGGTAAGTTAGCTAAATAATTTATTGTCTTTCTAATATGAGTATATGTTTCAATTGTAGACTCAACTAAATATTTGTCTTTCCAGATGTAATTGGTCAGATTGTTGAGGTGACGCCAATTGAAGTTGTATCAGCAAATGGGAAAGAAACTCATAAACTGACTGTGGAGCTTCGTAATGAAAAGTAAGACGCCTCTGTATATATTCTAATGTATTCATATGTCATATGTATGCGTATGTTCATATTTGCTAATTTATATCTATTGTTAGGGATGAACGGTTGCCAATGGTGTTGTGGGGTAACTTTGCTACTGATGTAAGTGATGCTATTCAAGGACGTGGTGAGAATGCCATCATTTGTGTTTTGAGGTTTGGAAAAATTAAAGTTTGGGGTTTCAAAACATCATTTTTTTATAACCTGCGTTTATGGTCACCGAATTCCTATGCCAGCAAATTGAAGTTGATGTTGGAGTGTCTATTAATTTGAAGATTTTTTCGTTTTATTAGTATTCTATTTATATTTATATTTTTGTTTTGGCTTTCAACGTCTTACTTAAGAACTATTATGATAAATTCTTTAATTATGCATCTTAATAATAAATGAACTTTTTAGTTATAAGAGAGTTATTCTATTGTTTAAATATGCTTTTACCGTTCTTGAAACTTTCTTCCGTTGTTATAAAGTCCTACTTTATCAATCATATATTGCAAATACATACTCTATTTTGGATGTCAAACATTAAATCACCGAGTCAATTCACCCCGTGCAAGGCGCGGGTTATCACCTAGTATATATTATTCGAGGCTATTACGTTTTTAAAATGGTACAAACTTTAAATACGCCATGTGTTATACAGAAATGTATTTTGGATATCAACTTTCTAGAGGAAAATAATTTTTATTGGGTTTGTGTTCCAAGTCAAATGAGATTAGACTACGATTCATAGCCCTTTAGTAACAACTGCTATTGAGAGATCTGTTTTAAAACGCAACGCAGCGACGAGACAGAAATGCCGCAAGACACAGAGCAAAACGTCAAGGGGAAAGACAGAAAGAGAGGTTACTTCATTATGAATTCTCTAACCCAACTTTGCTTTCACGGAAGCAAGAGGGATCTTAGAAAGAACCTTATCATCGAAAATCATGTAATGTTTCTTCAGCTCCTTCAACGTCTTCTCTGCCACTGGATCTACCTTATTCTCATGTTTCTCATACAGCATCGGTACCGTCTGCAAGACTGCAACAATACAAAACCTGTTTTGTTTTGCAACACGCACACACTTCCTTTAGATTCAACAAGGCCTTTAATTATGCAACTTCAAAACTTTTTATTAGGTACGAATACTTACAGATGTATACAACGGTCAAGAAGTTGAACCAGTTTTCCCAGAACCAAGATTATCCACAGCCCAACAACCACCTGAGAATAAAAATCCAATGAATATTGACCAAATAAATACAAATTGTTCACAAGAAACCGATTCATGACAAGGATATGTATTACTATCAGGAAGGACTCATGTGAAAGATTGCAACAGGTTCTCAACTTAGGCACACGAACTTAACGTACCATCAGAAAATTCTTCAAGACCTTCCTTACGCAATGCTCCTTAAGGTAACAAAGGCCTTGTTCAGCTCGTTTCTCAGTGCAGAAGCAATCAAAAGGAAATATCCTCTTTAATATGGATTTGAGGAATTTTAGGTGGAGTCCTGTAAACATAGAAAATACTCCCTCTGTTCCTTAATATTACATATTCTAGGAAAAAAATTTGTTTTAAAAAGATCAATTTTTTACATTTTCAAAACATGTTTTATTAACTAATTGCAAATTTCAAAAAACTTAATTGCATTTACTGAATTGTTATTGGTTTAAAATTATGAAACAAAGATAAACACAAAAAAATATGCAAATTTAATGTGTTTTATTAAAATGTGTGAAAAATCTAGAATATGCAACATTAAAAAACAGAGGGAGTAAGAAAATTTACGGATGGTCACGAGTCAAATTTTTTATGGTTCCCATAAAAATACACCAAAGGAATGAGAATGAACATTTAATTTCTTATGGCTCCCATAAAAATACATCATTCATAAAAAAATAATTTTCTTTTCTATTCCTTATCATTTTTTTTTTGTAAAGAATAACAAAGCAAAATTTATTCTTCATTATTTTTTAGGAAGAAGAATCATTTTCATTCATTCTTTTAATTTTATTGCTTTTTATTCTTTTTTTATTTATTTTTAGTATTTTTCGGATGATCACCAGTCAAGTTCATTTAATGGTCACCGGTCACATCCATGCAGCCGAGAAGGCTAAAATAAACTCTGTACACGTGTCGTTAATCGGATCAGTGAAGCAGAAAATCAACGGCTCACTCTTTTTCATAAAAAAAGAGGTGGGAAAAGGACGTCGTGCTTGCATTTGAGACCTTTTTTTTTGTTTAGACCGATGCTGACGAATTGTGCATCATCGTTCTTTTTTGCATTCGTTGATTGCTCTCACAAGTCACAACTGTAACATTTTAAAACAAACAAAACTGAGATCAAATTGCTTAGAAAAAATAGGAGTACTATACTATAGTTAAGTCAACGCCACCAATAGAGACATTTTTGCTCAAATCTCAAGTTCCAACTAGGTTGTTCCCATCTTATAGTGTAATCTGATTATTTTATATTTGACTTTAATAGCCCATCTCGATTAGCTAAACATGATTAACTAACACATGATTAGCTAAACATGATTAATTAATACTCCTTCCGTTCTCGAAAATAAGATGTTTTAGATTTTTTATTTGTTTCACAAAGATAGATTTTTTATAAAAATTAAATTATAAACATTTATTGAATTCTTAATAAGCGTGAACACTTTAGAAAATCTTACTTTCGGGAGCAGAGAGAGTATGAATGGTGACCAAGGAACGACGAAGAATAATGCATTCCATAAAGTTTCTAAAAAATATCACAATTCACAAGAAATAAATTTTTCTTCTCATTCCCTACCATTTTTTTTGTAGAGAAATAAAGAACAAAAGTATTCCTTGTTAAATTTGAGAAGGAACAACCATTCATTTTCATTCATGCAATTTTATTCTTTTACGTTCCTTTTGTTCCAGTATGGTTCCCAGTCGAACCCAAAATATTTTTTTTTGATACAACCGTATCCAGTTTTATACACGAAGACTAAAGAATCTGAAATCCGGTTTTGCGTTTGTGGAATATGAATGATTTTGAAGTACGGAAAACATAACTGCAGAATCTCTATCCTTTCCAATTATATTACAAGCTTGACCAAACACGAGTCTCCTTAGTCATTGCGATCAAATCGTCGGGGCTCTTGTTATAGCTTGAGCCATATGACATTGACATCGCATGTATTACTTGTTGTTCCTTAGTTCGTTTCATCAATCTTTGACCAAAAAAAAAAGTTCATTTCATCAATCAAGATCCGTGTTATTATTATTGTCTCAATATCTTTCGTTTTTGTAAGGAAATACACATGCAAAATTAAATTTTTAACGCTTGGAAAGTTCTAAAATTTTAGGTCATAAAAAAAGTTTATTTTATTATTGTAATTATTATTGTCTCGAGGTTTATATATCAAAAGATCTGACTTCTAAAATTTGAAACATCGTAATGCAAATTCATGAGCCTGAAGATGCTAATGGCCATTCCACAAATGGATGTTTCAGCAGCTCAGCCGCAGTTGGCCGCTCTTCCGGGTTCACTTTGAGACACTTAGCTATGAAATCTCGAGCGTCTAGTGATAATATGTCAGGTATTTTTGGAAGCTCACCCCTTCCGATCGCCAACAAAGCTTTAACCAGCTCGTTTGCACAAAATCTGACATCAACTCTTATTTTACTCGATAAAAAAAAATGAAAAGAAATAAACGATAACTTTAAAAATGAAAGGTCTAATACAACACAAACACTGTGATGAGATTGAATATTAAGCAAATCTAAGTTCTTTGTGGTAATTTTCTCCACAGGAGCACATATAAAGAAAGTTTGAAAATATTGAGTCATTGACGATTTCGATTATCTCTAGCGTATTTTGCTCTTTTTCTCTAAACTACCTTTTTATAATAGATATATGAAATTTATTTTAGAGAAATATCCTAAGATATCACAAATTTTTTTTATCATAAAATAGCTCATAAAAATCATATGACCAAAATAAGTTTCATTAAAAAAGTAAAAAATCTTATAACTCTAGGGTTAACTAATCTAGAATTTGAGTTTAGATATATTTGGGGATGTGGTTTTGGAAAGGTTAGAATTTAGAATTTAAAATAATAATTAAAAAAATATTTTCAAAAAGAATAGGAAAATCTCCAAAAAGATCTAAAAAATAGTTTTTAACCCAAAAACACACAAGGAGCTAAAATATGTTTTATTAAAAAAGTAAATGACAACTTTACCTTTACTCTATAGATATACAAGAAAATAAATAAATATTTAAGTAAATAATAAAAATACTTTTAGTTTGGAAAATTTGGAAAAACAATGTATTCAATATTTGAAAAAAATTTCAAACTCTTATAATTTTTTATAATTTTTTTTAAAATCCAAAAATTCCTTTTCAAAAAATATTTTTAAAATTAGTATTTTAAACAAATCTTAAATCCTAAACCTCACGCCCAATCCCCCTCACCCCCAACCAAAAAAAAATGTCTCATGACTCTAAACCATAAGTCTTGATTAGTTAAAAATATCTTTTATCTCTTTAATGAAGTCTATTTTGATCATTTTAACCACCGAGAACTATTTTTATGATAACTATTTTAGTGATATCCTATGGTATTTTCAAAAGAATATATAGATTCTAGAATAAAATTTCAAAAAGTTGAAAAGGTTGAAAAAGTTCACTTTTTCAAATATTGAATATGTTTTTTTAAACAATTCTTACTTATTTATTTATATTTATATATCTATAGAATAACATATAGTTTTCATTTACTTTTTTTTTACCGAAGCTAATTTTAATCATTTTTTCCTTATGTATTCTTTTGGTTAGAAAAACATTTTTAGGTCATTTTTGGAGATTTAACCTTTATTCTGATATATTTCTTGATGATAAAATTATTTTAAATATATTATAAAAATAGAAGTGAGTTGGAGTGGACTTCTAAATATTATTATACAGTCAAACATAGACATATGTCAGAGATGTTCTTAGACTACTTACAATGGTGTGTTGAATTTATAAATTCAACAGTTTACATGTTGCAATGGGATGTTTAATGAAGTGTTGAAACTGAGTTGGCATTCAACTAGTTTAAAAAATTAAACTCTGTTGAATTTCGTTCGAGAGGAAAGAGAATGTAGCATGGTCTCTTCCTATTCGCTGAGACAAATATGTGGGTTTTACCTTTTTTTTTTTTAATTGGTTGTGTTGAATTTTTTTTTTTTCTCTCCTTCTACATTATTTGGTTCAATTATTGTAAATAAAATTATAACTATTGAAAAAAAATATATTAAAATTTATCATTTTTCATATTCTATAAATAGAGACTTGTTTCATTAGATTTGGACACAGAAAAAAAAATCATCATCCACCTCTCAAACAATTCTCGTTACTATATTTTTCTATTTTATTGAAAAATGGATCCCAACAAAAACTCTTCTAATTATACCCAAAACTCTTCAAACTATCCTTTCAACTACCCAAATTTCCCAAATCCCAACAACTATCCATTTCAAAATCAACTTCCCAATCAATCACAAAACATTCCAAATTACGGTTTTCCACCAAGTTTCTTCATGCCATCAGCTGTTCCAAACTATCATCCATATTATGGTTCGCCGATGTCATATTCTTCTCAACCACCCGCTTATTCTTCTACTCCGACGGATAATGAAATTGCTCAAAACGTTGGAGCAACTGAATTTCCCGAATTTTCTACACAGGTGACTCTTGGTGGTGTAAGTGAAGCTAATGAAGCCACTCCTCGTGCAGACATTTCAACCCCTGCTACCCGAAAAAGCGTCAAATGGACCACCGAGCAGAATTTGGTGCTACTGAGTGGGTGGATCAAACATGGAACAGACAGCGTTGTTGGTAGAAACCAGAGAAGCGAATCATTTTGGGGTAAAATTGCTGAATATTGTAATGAGCATTGCTCATTTGATCCTCCGCGTGGTGGAGTATCGTGTAGAAATCATTACAATTACATGAACCAAAAATTGGGAAAATGGATTGGTGCTTACGATAGCGCTAAACGTATGCAACAAAGTGGGTGGTCAGAGCAAGATGTATTAGCGAAAGCGCAAGAAATCTTTTCTGATGGTGGTACCGCAAATTTCACTTTAATGAAAGAATGGATCGCTGTTCGTGATCAGCCACGTTATGCTAGTCAGGTCGGAGGGAATAATGGCTCTAGAAGCAGTGGTTCTAAGAGAGCCCACAAAAGTGATGCTAGTGACTCCAACTCAATAGGATCCACTGCTCGTCCAATGGGGAGGGATGCAACAAAGAAAAAAACTAAAAAAAAAGGTAAGGGCATAGCCTTGGAAGTGGTCAACGAAGATTTTAATGAATTCAAACAAATCAAAGCTCAAGAGTTTGAACGCTTGGAAAAATTAGCCATGTTGCAAGAAGAGGCAAATGAAAGGCGAAAGGAGGCAATCCAAAGGCAAGAGGAGGCAAACCAAAGGCAAGAGGAGGCAAATCAATTGATGAAAGAAAAAACTCGGGCTAAGAAAATGAAGATGTGGCTGAAGCTAAGTGAAAAGGAACATCTCAATGACCAGAGCAACGAGTTGTTCCAACAGTTGAGCTACGAATTATTTGGAAAATAATTGTAGTCACAAGTGTGAAGAAAGGTATATCCTCAACCAGTTTAGAGAGCGTCGAAAGAAAAGCGAGGAAGACTATCCACCTCGTAGCAAGAGGAGATACCACAAGAGGGATCATGCAGCGGTAAATCAAAGATTGATTGACGACTACTTTTCCAATCAACCTACATATGATGATACAATGTTTCGTCGACGATTTCGGATGCGGAAACATGTCTTTCTCCGAATTGTAGAGGACCTATCAAGAAGTGACGATTACTTCACTCAACGATTTGATGCAGCTAATAAAGAAGGTATATCTCCACTAGCGAAATGTACCACATCCATGCGGATGTTAGCATATGGTATGGCAGCCGAAGCAGTTGATGAATACATCAAAATTGGAGGTACAACAGCTTTGGAGTGCTTGCGTAGGTTTTGTAAGGGAATCATACAATTATACGAGCAAGTGTATCTGAGAGCCCCAACTGAAGATGACCTACAAAGAATTTTGCATGTTAGTGAAATGCGAGGGTTCCCGGGAATGATTGGGAGTATTGATTGCATGCACTGGGAATGGAAAAATTGTCCTAAAGCGTGGGAAGGACAATATACTCGGGGAGACAAGGGAACTACCACAGTTATTCTTGAAGCGGTCGCAACCCATGATCTATGGATCTGGCATGCTTTTTTTGGATGTCCAGGCACATTGAACGATATAAACGTTCTAGATCGTTCACCAGTGTTCGGGTCATGTATCATATTGCATAATATGATTGTTGAGGATGAACGAGATACATATGCTCAACTCTGGACCGATTATGATCAATCTGAGGCAAGTGGATCTAATGCCCCACAACCATTCTCGACCGAAGTGTTACCTTCATTTGCAAATCACGTGCGTGCTAGATCTGAGTTGTGGGATTCAAATGTGCATCACGAACTGCAAACAGATCTAGTCAAACACATATGGCAAAAATTCAGCATGTTCCGTGGTTAGAAAGATTTCCAAGTTTGTGAGTTGAGTTTATTGTACTAATTATGTTATGTGTTTTATTATTTGTGTTGTGTGCTTATTAATGTATTGTATTAAATTTTAAATTTTCGTAATTCTACTTTTTAATAATAACTCTTTATATTTCATGTCTTAAATAATTGATATTTTTATTAAAATTATAAAATTAAACATAAATTATTTAATCATTTATATAGCTCTTAAGTATTGTAATTTAATTTAAACTAATAATAATTATTAATATGTAATTACAAAATAAAAGATGTAAAACAAAACAAAAAAATGGAAAATAAAAATTGTAGGGTAGGGTGTTGAATTTTATTTTAAACAAACTATTGTAGAGTATAAAAAATGAGTGGGTGTTGAATTATTAGTTGGAAGAGAGAGAAACTGATGTGGAAGAAAGAAAAGATGATGTGGAGGGTGTTGTGTCTTGAATCTATCGTATATAGTCTTACTGGATTGTCTAGATCTATAAGGAATTTGACCAGTCAGCATTTCCAGTACTGTGCACCCAAAACTCCATATATCAGCTGAACTTCCATACCCGTTAGCACGCTTCCGGTTAATAACCTAAACAAATTGTTATGTTCCATTTAGAAGCAACCATACAAATATAGCATCAATTAAGTACTGTGAAAGTGAAATGATTCCACATATATTGTTATGTATGGGCAAAATAAGTATGAGCGACCAATATCACACATCACTAACGAGTTAAAACAAAAATTCAAAATCCAACAATTATTTTGAAGTGCCATATGTTGTTTGTCTATCATTGTAATCACATAATCAAAATATTAGAAAGGAAAAGTTTGATAATCTCCTGAAACAATACCTCTGGAGCCATCCAAAATGGAGTCCCTTCGGTGGACTTAATGTCGTTAAATTTTGACACCTAAATAATAAAATGACACAAGTATCAAGAAAGAGGTAAGCAAAAACTATAAACATCTATAAATGGAAAAGAACCTCTGCCAATCCAAAATCTGTAAGCTTAACAGATCCATTGGCGTCCACCAATATATTTGCACATTTGATGTCCCTTTGTCGCATCAGAGAGAAACATAAGGGAAACAAGAGAGTATGAGGAAAAACAATGGAGAAAAGTTTCTACTAGTCTTACCGGTGGACAATACCTTCTCTGTGGAGATATTTCAAGCCATTAAGGATTTGTCTTGTGTACGTGGATACTACAGAGTCCGGAAGCTTGTATATTCGGTAAAGTTTTAGAAGGGAACCTTGGGTTACAAGCTCAAGAAAGATGTACAAATTCGACCCATCCTACACACATTAAAAGGCGTTATTCATTGAGCAAAGAAATTGCTTAGGCAGCTGCACGTGAAAGCCAGAGCGGGATCACACCTTGGCTGCGCCAAGATATCTCACGATATTCCGATGCTGAAGCTGACTTAGTAATGAAATCTCCTGTAGAGAGTGAAAATGAGGCAAATACAAGAAGGATAAGAAACCAACAATTTACAGATCAATGAGACAATCGTATAGGCTATATATCTCACCCTTTCGAGTTGTTTTATGTACTCTTGTGCCTGAATTCCCTGTTCTGAGTAGTGAAACTTCCTTGACAGCAAAGAAGTTCCCATCACTATCCAATAAAAAAGTATCTTTCATCAGCCAAATGCATAAAGGAAAGCTCGCTTTGCACTGTATTCTTTCCAACCAAGAATTGAAATTCGATCGGTGGGACGGTCTTTGGACATAGGCAAGTGAAATATTGGTCTATGGCCTCCAATTTTTTGAAAAGAATGAATATACATAAATATAAACTTCTAATTTCATTAAATTTACTAAATCTACTAGTCCCTAAAACCTTAGGACCAACCCTGGTTACGACTTACTCTGAAATGCCTTCATACACCCTGGCATATGATCCTCGTCCCAGAAGGTCACCCTTCTGCCACGACGTGATGATAGATCCACCGTTTGCACAAACTGGTGAAGTATTAGATACTGTACTAGAGGAGTCACCACCCTTGTTTGTAGTGAATGGGCATGCCTTATCAGCTGTATCCGCAGACTCGAGAAGCCTCGCCTCCCTTTCCACTTCCCCTCCCTCGGAAGAAGAAGAGGAACTTGGCCGCCTAACAATTTCACCTACTGGAGCGAAATGCGTAAGAAAATCCCAAGATGATCCATGATGTTCAAGAGGAGGTTGTTTCGCCGGAGGAAGCTTAAGCCCCAGTGGTCTTACTCCCTCTATACCACCACCACCACCAACAACAGCCACAACATCACTGGGACTGGGAACAAGATAGCCTCTCGACATTACCTTATTCGTCTTCGTCTGAAGACCACGTTTATTCTCTTCTCTACTACCACCATCAAGCACAACTTTATCCGACAAATTCCTAAAACTCCCACTCTCGCTTGCCTCTGACCACGTCAACTCAGAATCAGCATGACCACTAGGACCTGCTTCATTCAAATCATGAACTGGATACTTGTGAATCTCGTGGTCGGAAGACTTGAACTCATCTCGCTTCTTGTAAGCTTCCCAGGCTTCAACAGAAATAGCCAAATCACCAGGATCCATATCTCAATCTTCATCTCTGAAGTTCCTGAAACTGCTTCGATCCGGGAACTCTCCAGAGCGCGTCATCAGAGCACTCCAGAGAGAAGAATTTGAAATGGATTGATCTTCAGATGAGCTAGAAAAAGACGCTGCATTAGCTTTGTTATGCTTTACCACGTCACTACGCTCTAACCGCCGTACCGGCGTTTTAAACACTTTCTTCATATGAACTATTATACGAGCCTGTCGATTTTTTTGGTGGCTAAATTCATATATAATTAATCTGAATTGTTAGAGAGACGATAATGTGAAAATTGGATGCCTAAAAGTCATGAGCTGCCAAAACAAAAAAGGGGTAATGAGCTGTATTTTAGTAAATGGAAACCAGATAAGCAAGACCACACCATACATATAAGATTAAGTCAACGCGCCTGGCATTTTTTTCCGTTTTAGTTTTTGTTCAATGTGATTAAATGTAAGAGGAATGAAATTGAAAAGTCAAAATTAGTCAACTATAATTTTGAAAATTTCTAGTTGTTTTCTAAGAACCACAAAAAAGCCGAACCTAATAAAAAATTGAATTGGAAAGTTCAATTATTTTGTCCAAGTAATGAATCAAAGTTTAATAGAGCTGTTAGTTGCAGGTTGAGCTAAGTAGAAATCACTTACATTCTCAGTTTTGGATTCTCACTTGGATTGATGCTAGTTAGATATCTCTATCTTGATTCTTAGCCCAAAAAAGATAAGAAAGAAGAAACAAAGAGAAAGTAAACTGAATCAAATTGATAAATTGGAAGGTGTTGATCAAACAAAACTAAATCTAGAGCAACATTAAACATTTCAGTAAAAATATGCAAGCTTTCTATGTGGAACCACATGTGTTAGTGTTGTGTGGAATGAAGGAGACATTGATGTTTGGTGTGGAATGACGGAAGTGAATGCAAAGTTTATACTTTATCTAGATCTACAAGGGAAAAGTTTTCATTTGCTTTCCATAGATGAAATAATAAAACTAAATCATCATTTTCTTACCCTTTGAGCGGTTTTGCAGAGCAGTATGGTTTTGAGAAGTATAGTTTTGAATTGTGAGCTTGTTTGTTGTTGTTGTCAAAGACAATCCAAAGTAAGTTAAATCTTTTATTGTAAGTTTTCAGTATTTTGTTAGAATAAGAACTTGAGCTTTGCATCTATCTCTGTTTTCCCATTTTTCAAAATTGATGAATTGATTTCTGAAAAAGTTTTTATTTTGTTTTTATTTCCAAATTGACATCACACCTTTTGGAGAAAAACTCATGAAACGAATTCATTTGTATGTAATTTTATTCGTCTTCACTATTAGACATTGGAATTGTTAATTGTCCAACTCAAGTAAAGTGTTCCATCTTTCAAGATTTTGAGAAAATCTCAATTGTCTTCCTCGTCGCTTGTGCATTTAACACACTTTTGAACAAGAGAAATCAAATGCACAACAAAAACACGATAATAAACTCGGTTGTCTTCCTTGTCAAATGCACAAATATTTCATACGAAACCACTGCTTGTAATATATCTCCATCTCCGTTGAACCGTCTTGCCAATCTTGTTTGTGATTAAATATCTCATGTGTCACATGAAGTCATTAAATTCTTGTATTGAAGATGCCAAAAAGTTTGTCAATGAGTCAAAAGAGGATAAGAGAATATTAGTTTGCTTGTATTCTACAACATTTCTTTTTATAACATAATATTTTTATTTTTTATTTTTATGGTACAAATTAGTTTTTGGGATTTTTAATTCAAAAAAAAAAACATAATATTTTTATTATTACATGTTAATATACATGTATCATTGGATTGGTTGTTAAGACAGAGGGAGAGCTATGATGGTAACTATGCATGAGGGTACGTTCTCCATTGTTTTTTTGCATACGTAAGAGAGTTAGAATCAGAATTATGATGGTAAATTAAGTTAGTTAAAGAGAAAACAAAATGTTGTATTTTTTTCAAATGGTTTGTTGAACAACTTTTGGGTGAAGGAAAATGCGAGGTTTATGTTCATGAAACATTAAAAAAAACATAATAATGAAAGAAAAATAGTAGTAGTTTTGTTTGTGTATATGCTCATAGTTGCGTTCATTGATCCATTTATTATTAAAGGAGAATCAAAATAAAAGAGAAATCTTTAAAAGGTAAATTATTTACATTTGTGCTATTTTGTATACGTGTCAAAAGCCATTCTCAGTATTTTTAGCCTTAACCCTTTCGTAACTAGACTATTTACTAAAGATGCCACTGGACTAACATATTGCATAACTTAATGAATTCTATATATTGTATGGTTTTACGGCAACAATATTACAAATGTATGAATACATAGATTTCTTATTTACCGTGGGGTCTTCTACACATTATTATAAGCATATGTATTCCATTACATACAAATTATATGTATGAATGTATGAATATATTTTTCTTAACATTTCATATATGTCATCCTCGTCAGCCAATAATTAAAAGTGGACATTAATCTAATATACTCTTCACTTTCAAGTGATCACAATCGTCTGATCCTCTGTGTGTTAAACTTAGTTTACATATGTTATAATGTATACTTTTGTGAGATATTCAATAGAACCGTTGAACAAAATATTCTAAAATTATTATGTATATTTCCTTGGTGTTCAAAATGTAAAAGAACTTGCCAAAAATAACATATTGATTTTATTTATTTATTTATATAGTTAGATTAGTTTTGGAAAGAAACGAATGTACATCTAATGCTAACGTTTTGAAGATACATGCTTTGTGTAATTTGATAAATTATGGAAGGAATAAAATGTACCGCCAATGATTTTTGAACCAAAATATATGATATTAAATAGTAAATTGCCACTTTCTATACTTATTTGGTGTATCACTTACTTCTAATCATTTAGAAAGTTCAACTATGTTCATTTTTAAATATATATTAATGTTTCCACTAAATATATATTTATGTTCATAGGTTAAATATATACTTATATTCCCACTAAATATAAATTTATGTTTCTATGTTAAATAGGTAATTTCCGGGTTATCACCTAGATATCGTGTTACTATGAATCACATTAGATATAAATTTACGTTCATTTCTAAATATATGATAATAACTCGCAAATAACGATGTTTTTGATAAAGATCATTCTTCTAAGTTGTAAGAAAGTCCATCATTTTATAAAAGGCTTTTTAGCGTCCTCTCTGGTTAAATAAATCACAAAATGCTGTAAGATAAATGAATAAAATATCATATTTGTGTTAAATTAGTTTTGTTTTCGACTAATTAGTTGTAGAGTTATTCTTGGGTTCACCACCTAGGGCGAACCTCTAGGTTTACCAACCAATAAAGATTTCATTATTTCAAATTCGATATCTTTTAAAAATGAAAACAAAATATTGTCAAGTTATATTATGTTTTTAAAATAAAAAAAATAGTAGTTACAGAAATTTTGTTTTAAAAAAAAATATTTTTAACGTCGTCAGCAAAACACTAAGCTTTAAATCCTAATCCCTAAACCCTAAATCATAAACCCTAAACCCTTGGGTAAATCCTAAACTCTAAATAAAAAACAATAAACACTAAAACCCTAAACCCTAAATCTTAAACCCTAAACCCTTGAGTGTTTTAGTGTTTAGTGTTTAGTGATTTTGATTTAGAGTTTAGGATTTATCCAAGGGTTTAGGGTTTACCTAAGGGTTTAGAGTTTAGGATTTAGGCATTATGATTTAGGTCTTAGTGTTTTGCTGACGACGTTAAAAATATTTTTATTTTTGTAATTACTACTATTTTTTTATTTATTGCTTTTTCCTTTTAATTTTAAAAACATAATATAATTTAACAATATTTTATTTCTTTTTTCAAAAGATATCGAATATGAAATAACGCAATCCTATTGGTTGGTGAGCTTAGAGGTTCACCTTAGGGGTGAACCCAAGAATAAGTCTTAGTTATATCAAATATTAGACTAATAATAATGTTTGTGACATTAAACCAGTGTTTTATCAAGTATTTTATAAGAGGCTTTTTAGCGTCCTCTCTGGTCAAATAAATCACAAAATGCTGCAAGATAAATAAATAAAATGTCATATTTCTGTTAAATTAGTTTTGTTTTCGACTAATTAGTTATATCAAGTATTAAACTAATAATAATGTTGTCACTTTTTTAAAGCCTGGTTTTCTAAAATTCAAGTTAAAAATAAAAAAAATTGCAAATTAAAAAAAAGATTTCTTTAAAGATTCATAATATTTTTACTATCTATCTAAATAAATTAGTTTTCATTATATTCTTATATTATTTTTGAAGTTTTCATTTTATTTTCATATAATTTTTAGATTCTAACAACGATATAGAGTTATATTTTTTTTATAGTTATACATATATACATAATTAATTAATTTAAAATTAGATTAAACCTTAAAATCCCATGGACCAGTTCACAATAACGAATCAATGTACGGTCTGCTTTTCAAAACATTACATTAAATTTATCTTTATTATTTACGTTAACAACCCATCAGATGTGGTGAACCCATCAATATTTTTAAATAGTCTGGTTCATATTAACGTAAATTTAAAGTGGATATAGAAATATAAAATATACCCTCTTTGTAATAGAATTTCTTACTATAATTTATTGTACATTATCCCATATATGTTATTGAGTATACTCATCCCGTGCAAGGTATAGGTCTCAATCTATACATATAATACAAAATCATAAAACGGTACCTTCTTTTGAAAATGTTGCACGTAACTTCTTATACATCTAGAAGAAACATAATTTACTTCAAATATGAGAGCTGAACCATAACAATTCCATTAAACTCACGGGTTTTCTTTTTTTAAATAAATTACACAAGAATGGTGGGTTATTATTATCTCTTTCTGACTTGTGAGTTATCCCTGCCTAATTTAACAAGAGAGAAAACCTCTACAGAGACTTGTATTATGCGACAGGGGTCTATGTTTTTGGTTTTCATTTTGTTTCAAGAAGCAGAGTGAACAACATTAATCTGAACATTTAAGGAACAAAAATGGAGTTGATTCCTACCTTTTGCCCAATCAGTTCAAGTCCTACTGCGTAATTCTTTAGCTGAGGACACCCATATCTGAGAAACTCCTAAAGATTTTGAGACTCTTGCTAGTAAATACTAAATACTAAAGGGTGAGAAATACAGATTTTCAATACGAGGATCTGTATAGAGATAAGGACTATAGTTAGTGATAACGATATACGTTGATGTTGTAGTTATCCATATTTACATATTCCTAGTACTATTAGGAGTCGATACGTTGTATATATACGTAGCCATGAACATCAATACAAACAACACTTTCACATTATTTTATGGTATCAGAGCAGAAACGATCTTTGACCTAAATTTTCATATTTTCGCTTCCGCATTAAGATTCTTTCTAACACGTGATTGATAAAACAACAGTCATGGCTACTTCTTCTTCTACATCCTCTACTACTTCTTCGACAATTACTCCATCAACTACCCCTACTACTACTACTTACTACTACTACTGAAAGTAGTTCTTTAAACCCTTATTCTCTACACCCCTCTCACAACCCAGGTGCGTTAATCACGCCAGTAATTCTTGAAGGCGACAACTACTCTGAATGAGCAAAAGAGTTCTGGAACTCTCTCCAGGCTAAACAAAAGATGGATTCCTTGATGGCACTACACCTAAACCCTCGACGAATCCTGATTTAGCTCGATGGACGTCTGCTAACTCGATGATCGTCAGATGGATACGCACGTCGATTGATCCCCTACGGTCTACCGTCGGTCATATTCCAGATGCATATCAATTATGGGAATCTCTAAAACGTAGATTCTCGGTGAAGAATAGTGTGCGCAAGCACCTACTTGAGGACGAGATCACCAACTGCAAACAAAACGGTGAAACTGTCCTCAATTACTTTGGTCGCCTATCTAAATTATGGGAAGAACTACAGAATTTCAAATCCTCCTACATATGTACTTGTGAGGCGTCGATTCACATTGAAAAAGTACGTGAAGATGCCAAAGTCCACAAGTTTCTTTTTGGTCTTGATGATTCACGGTACAGTTCAATTCGATCTCAAATCATTGACGAAGAACCACTCCCTGATCTCAACCTAGCCTACTCACGAGTAATTCGAGCTGAGTAACACATCCTTACCATGAGAACAACTGAACTTAAACAAGATGTACTTGGTTTTGCTATTACGACAGATTCGTCTACTACAGCGGTCGTCACAGCAAATCATAGTCGTGATCCTAACCGCTTTTGTACCCACTGCAACCGTAAAGGTCATGAAGCTTCAGAATGTTTTCTCTTACATGGCTATCGCGACTGGTTCAATGATCAACAAAGGAACACTCAATTGTCTGGACAGTCTCAAAGAGGTCGCGGTGGCTGAGGAAACAATTCTCGTGGTCGTGGTCGAGCTAATGCTTCACGTTCTGCACCGTACACTTCTTCGGGGCACTCTATTGCATCTGCAGATCAGATTGCCGCACTGATCAATCTTTTACAGAACCAGCAGTCTCAACTATCTACTGATCGTATGTCCGGTAAACCTTCTTTGACTGACGTTATAATTGACACAGGGGCATCACATCATATGACTGGAGACATATCATTACTCCATGACGTTCGGGACATTGTCTCATCTTCCGTTACCTTTCCAGATGGCCGCAGTTCTCGAGCAACACAATCGGAAACTCTGTTTCTCAATTCGTCATGTTCTTTACTAGACGTCTTATACGTTCTTGATTTTAACTACACACTTATATCAGTTTCTAAACTTCTGAAGCAAACTGGATGTATTGCGATATTCACTGATACTTTATGTGTTTTACAAGACCGTTTTACGAGGACCCTGATTGGAGCCGGTGAAGAGAGGTGTGTATTATTTCACGGGTGTAACAATTGCATGCGTCTCATCGAGCTGGAAAAGAAAAGGCTTCTTCTTCAGAACTTTGGCACCGACGACTAGGACATCCGGCTCACAATGTTTTATCTTCTTTGCCAGTTATAGATAATGCTGCTTTGGATTTTGGTCACACCAAGTCGTGTGATGTATGTTTTCTTTCTAAAAAAAGACGTGAAGCTTTTCACGAGAGTTTTAATAAAGCTGTTGAACCTTTTGCGCTAGTTCATTGTGATGTTTGGGGTCCCTACTGTACTCCATCCTCTTGTTGTGCAGTATACTTATTCACTATTGTTGACGATTACTTTAGAACAGCATGGATTCACCTTATGCTCGAGATATCTGAGGTTCCTCTCCTATTA
The DNA here is from genome assembly GCF_000695525.1 of Brassica oleracea var. oleracea. Classification (NCBI taxonomy): domain Eukaryota; kingdom Viridiplantae; phylum Streptophyta; class Magnoliopsida; order Brassicales; family Brassicaceae; genus Brassica; species Brassica oleracea. The sequence goes on along the minus strand of NC_027751.1, from coordinate 25,353,594 downwards.
CAAAACTTCTGCGCCATGGCAGCTCGTCAGTTCGGTCACTCAGTGAAAACTTTCCGGACAGACAACGGCACAGAGTTTTTCAAACTCAAACCATTTTTTATGAACAGAAGATATCTTACATCAAACATTTTCAGTTGACACACCACAACAAAATGCACGCGTTGAACGTAAGCATCGTCATATCCTTAACGTCGCGCGTGCATGCCTATTTCAAGCTAACCTTCCTGTCACGTTCTGGGGACAGAGCATACTCACAGCTGCTCATCTAATAAACCGCACACCATCACGTCTCTTTGGTGGAAAATCTCCATATGAGTTGTTGTATGGGTCGTCTCCTAACTATGCTTCACTTCAGGTGTTTGGCTGTCTTTGTTTTGCACAAAAATGACCTAAAGACACAGACAAGTTTGCTGCTCGAAGTCGCAGATGTTTATTTGTTGGTTACCCTCATGGCAAGAAAGCTTGGAATGTTTACGACATCGACAGCAACGAGTTCTTCACCAGTCGTGATGTGGTTTTCTTTGAGGATCATTCCGGGACACAAAAACCATCAACAAACTTCTCCTCCATTACCATTATCAGTTGATGTCATAACTGATGATTTCTCCACACCTACTATAGTCCCGCAGATAGTAACAACCCCCTTAACTACTCCTACTCCTACAATTCCTTTAGTAACTCCTACAGTGAGAAGTACAACTGATATCTCTGTAACAACACCTTTGCCGGAACCGGCGACACCTGACACATTGTCTGATCCAACCGTACAGCCAGTTAACAGTTCTGCAATCCCTCTACCTATTACTGACACACCGTCTTCTCCTACATCAGACCAAAGTGCGAGCAATACTGAACCTCCATCACCTGGTCTTCCTGAGCTTCTAGGACGCGGTCATCGCCATCGACAGCCGTCCGTTCTACTAAAGAACTATGTAACTAATGCTGCTCAGAAAAATATACACACTCCTCTTGCTCCACCTGACTCTTCTCTTGGTTCCTCTACTACGGTCTCACGTAACAACACTCTGTATCCCATCTCGAGTTATATTACTGATGACGTATACTCTCCTGACCACAAAGCTTTCCTTGCAGCTCTTACTACTAATGTTGACCCAAAGAACTATCGTGAGGCAGTACAAGATGAAGTTTGGCGCGACTCTTATAGATACCCATCCTTTAGCAACAATGTCTCTGATGAAATGGAAGTCTCGGTCCATATGTTTAGTACGTTCATGATGCACTAAATTCTTCGACAATGTGATTGCACTTTGAGAGTCACAGTGTATCCTTACACTGTTCTGCTCAAAACCCATTTCTGTGCAGATACCTCTCAACCAAATTGCTTCTTTCACAGCCAGGGTCAGAGCCATGTACTCTGCCTCTGTGGTTGAAAGAGCCACCACATATTGTAAACCTGACTTCCAAGACACTGTGTTTCCTCCAAACTTGAAAACAATTCCTGACACTGACCTTCGCTTATCCAAATCTGTAGAGTAGTCAGAATCTGAATAACCCTCAATACTGAAATCTGAACATCTCCTGAAGGTCAAACACATATCATAAGCTCTTTTCACGTATCTTAGAACCCACTTAGCAGCCTCCCAATGCTCTCGGCTAGGATGTGACATAAACCTGCTGATCAAACCGACCGCAAACCCCAAATCTGGACGCGAACCAATCATTGCATACATAAGACTTCCCACAACACTAGCATATGGCAAACTCTTCATATATTCATATTCTTCAGCTCTTTCTTTAGGATGTAGGCTTCGTAGTTTGAAATGTGAAGTTGTGGGGGTGACTACAGACTTAGCTTCAAACATCCCGAATGTCCTAAGAACTTTCTCCAAGTACTTTTGTTGAGATAGAATTAAAGTTCCCTTTTCCCTATCACGAGCGATATCCATTCCTAAGATTCTCGAAGCTTTCCCTAAGTCCTTCATTTCGAACTCACGGCTCAGACTGTCTCTTAGAGCTCGAATCACTTTCGGATTTCAAGAGGCAATCAGCATGTCATCCACATATAACAACAAGTAGATCACCTTGCTTGTACTCACATCCTTCATGTAAACACACGAATCAAACTGACTCTTCTGAAAATCCTGCTTCTTCATAAAACTATCAAATTTCAAATTCCATTGCCTAGGCGATTGTTTCAGTCCATACAACAACTTTTTCAACAGACAGACTTTGTTTTCATCCCCTTTCTTCACAAATCCTTCAGGCTACTCCATCAGTATTCTCTCCTCCAATTCACCATGCAAGAAAGCCGTTTTTACTTCCATCTGTTCCAACTCGTAGTCCAGATTCACTACTATTGAAAGTAGAATCCGAATCGAAACATGTTTCACAACTGGAGAGAATATTTCGTTGTAATAAATCCCCTCCTTCTGAGAGTAACCTTTAGCAACCACTCTTCCCTTGAACCGTCTGTCTTCTACTCCAGGTATTCCTGGTTTCAACTTGAATATCCATTTGCATCCTACACGCTTCTGGTTCTTTGGTCTTTCAACAAGAGCCCATGTGCCATTCTTCTCAAGTGAAAACATTTCCTCTTTTGCTGCTTCTTTCCAAAAAAAATTTTCTTTACATTCCATTGCTTCCTTGTATGACTTAGGTTCCTCTATCTCGAGTTCATCAGCTACAATCAGCGCATAAGCAAGTAGATTTGTGTCATCAAATCTTGAAGGAGGTTTCACATTCTTTCTTCTAACCCTGTCTCTGGCGAGTACATATTCGTCTAATGACTGAACATTTTGACCAGACTCGTTTTCTTCATCCTGAGAACTTTCTGAATCAGTATCAGGCAATTCAGTAGACTCTGGATCAAAATCTTCAGAGATGTCTGAGTCTGAGATATCTCCACCTTGGCCTGAAGTCTCTGCACTCTCAAAACTATTCTGAGATGGTCCTCTTATCAGATCATCACTGAATGTTACTCGCTTACCCTTTTTATCTTCTTCTGAAACCGATGAAGCCTTCTCTTTAGACTTAGCGTTTTTAGTTTCCATGGTATCTTTGAACACTTCTTCCTCATGAAACACGACGTTTCTACTAGTCACACACTTTCCTTCTTCCTCAATCCACACACGATAGCCTTTTACCCCAAACGGGTATCCTACAAACGTTCCTTTAATAGCTCTCGGACTTGTCTTTTCTTGGATAGTATGAACATAGGCTGAGCAACCAAATCTTCTCAGATGTGATAAGTCTGGCTTCTGTCCTGACCATAGCTCCTCCGGTAGTTTAAACCCAATAGTGGAGTTCGGAGTTCTATTTATCAAATAAACTGCAGTAGATGTGGCCTCTGCCCAAAATTCTGATCCCAAACCAGTCTCAGCCAACATACTTCTTACCTTGTCCATTATTGTTCTGTTCATCCTTTCAGACACACCATTTTGTTGTGGAGTGTAGGTGCAGGTGCGGTGACGTCGTAGTCCTGACTCCCTGCATAACCCATCAAACCTTGAGTTACAAAACTCTAGTCCATTATCAGTGCGCAAGCATTTGATTTTCTTTCCAGTCTGGTTTTCCACCGCCTCTTTCCATTCTTTAAACCTCTCAAAGGCTTCGTCTTTCGTTTTCAAAAAATATACCCACACCTTCTTAGAGAAATCATCAATAAAGCTTATGAAGTATTTACAACCTCCTAAGCTTTCTGGTGTAGTCGGAGAGCTCCATAAGTCTGAGTGTACATAATCCAAGATAGCTTTAGTCGTGTGCTTAGCAGTGGGAAAACTCTGCTTGTGTGATTTCCGTAACACACAGCTCTCACAAAACTCCAGTTTGTCCATCTCCTTCACCTGAATATATTTTTCTATGCTCAGTACATTCATGTTTGTAACGCTCATGTGTCCAAGTCTGGAATGCCACAGCTTTGTCATATCAGGTTCTGCTTTGGAGATGTTTACTTCAGATATCGACACCTTTCCTTGAAGATAGTACAACCCGTCTCGGCAATTTCCAGTGATAACCCTTTGCCCATCTTTGAAAAACTCAATTCTGAAACCACCACCTTCATATGTACATCCAGCCTTACATCCAGCCTTCTCTAGAAGTCCATATGAGATCAGATTCCTGCTAATACTTGGCATGTATCTCACGTCTTTCAAAATTAACTCCATCTTCATTTGTTATTCGAATCTTTCCTATTCCCTTGACTTCACTTTGAGTATTGTTTGCCATGAGAACTTTTCCACCTTCTAACTCTTTGAAATCAAACAGAACATTTCTCTGAGGTGTAATATGGAACGAGCAGCCTGACTCCAATATGCATTCCTCCTTGGTATCATGAACACTCACGGTGAGCACAATAGGCTGCTTCGGTCCTGAGGCTACATTCACAGAGTTTGAAGCTTCATTCTTTTTAACCTGATTGTTCCAATTTTGTGGACATTCCCTCTTTCAGTGTCCATCCTTTCCACAAATAAATCATCCTGTCTTATTTGAGTTTCTGCTCGATCTTGGCCTGGACTTTGACCTGCCATCATGGAACTTGGATCTTCCCTTTGCATAATTTCCATTTCCTCTATTTCCTTTTTCCTTTTGTCTGCCCCGAGACTCAACATACAGTCCCTCTGAGTTCGTCTTAGCTTTGCCCAAAAGACATCGTTGCTTCAGTTCAATCTCCTTTGCGTAGGCTGAAGTAGTCACATCTTGAACTGTTAATGTGTCTTTCCCAGTTCCGTATTTTAACGTATGAACCAGGGCCTCATACTGTGGTGGAAGTCTTGCCAGTATCTGTATAGCCTGATCTTCATCACTGACCTGTATGTCGAGACTTGCTAAGTCGCTTATCAGCTTTAAGAAACTGTCTAGATTCTCTTCAATGCTCTTAGATTCCTCCATTTTGTAACTAGCAAACTGCTGCTTTAAGTAGATGCGATTGGGTAACGTCTTAGTTTGATAATCACGTTTCAAAGCTTTCCACATCTCTAGAGCCGTAGGTTCAGTCATCACCTTCCTCAGAATCATGTCACTCAAACACGTTCCCATTAGGTTCTTTGCTCTTGTATCCTTTGCAACCTTGACAGGATCAAGAACTGGTTCTGAACCTTCTTCAAGTTTCTCTGAACTCTTATAGAGAGTAGCATTTTCTTCAAGCGCAGAAGCTAGCCCCTGAATTTCGAGTTGACCTAGAAGCTTGTATTTCCACAGTCCAAAATCTCCTTTCCCATCGAACTTCTCCATCTCGAAACGGCCTTGTGTAGGCTCCATCGAGAACTGATCTGTTGCCATTTCTTCCGCTTCAAAAGATCAGATCTCATAAACAATAACTCGATCTGTAGTCACTTGCTACATTCACCACTAATCGCAGCAACACAATCAAGCAAACCAAAAAGCTCTGATACCACTTGTTGACCTTTTGCTATAATCGATCTTGATTCGGTTACGATTGTTGAGTGATCTATAGTTCAATTTCGAGTTCTTCTTGGTACGTATGAGCTTAAGCGTAAAGAAAACACAAGATTGTTTACCCAGACTTCGTTGCCTACTGTCTGGGGAGAGATCGAAACTCTCAAGCTTTCACTATCACTTTTCGATAAGTACAAAGTCTCGGTATCGCGTTATACTCTCCGAAATACACCACAGGTAATCGGAATCTCTATAGAAGCAGCTGAGGAATCTTCTCTGCCTGTTCCGTTGCTCTTCTATCCCGAGATGAGACTCTTTCACTCTTCGATCTTCTCGATCTCCTATTCGCCTTTCTCTCACTAATCTGTTTTCTCTGTTTTCAGATTATGATCGCACGAAGGAGACGAAGCTGACTCACCAAACGTTATAACGGCCTCACCTAACTCTCTTAAAGCTGACGTGGCTACCGGGCTCTCATAAACCCAAAAGAGTAAACAAAGCGCCGAGCATTGGGCTTGTGTGAAGTTGAAGCCCAATCAACAGGAACTTTACTTCAAGAAGTCCTTAATACACACGATTTGGTACTTAAACAGCTTCTGTATATTTTTTTCCAAATCTCTATATTTTGAAGCTAAGTTTGGTGTTATAATTAGCAGTTGTTAGAAGTGTATCTCATGAGATATATTAACCAATAAAAAATAAAAGAGATTGATCATACCACGAACCACAATGTATGAGCATTTAGTCAGGAAAAGAGCAGTGTTTACAGCGAACCCTAACTTGCATTCGACAACCATTTGCTTAAATACATAATATTTTTAAGTTCAAAAACCACATTTGTACAAACATGATCACACAAACGCATTCTCCCTCCCAAATCCTCCTTTCTTGACGTCTCACTTGGGTGTGAAAGCCTGTCAAACACAAACACAAGATAGCTAGTCAAAACTAAAGACTCAGACCATACCAAAAAAAAAAAACTGATTAGGATCACACTTACAGCGAAGATAGTAGCATGGCCAGGATCAGCAAGATGTGCAGAAAGGTTATCAATAGGACCAGTCCCAGTGTAGATATGTTGGAACCAAGCACCCATCACTGCCAACATAGCCAACCTTCCGTTCTTGATCTCTTTAGTCCTCAGCTCCTTGATCTTATCGGGGCTACCGGATCCCCAACCCAACGGGTCGAACCATAACCCACCCGGGTATCCAACGTCTGTGCCCGTCAGTTTGTTGTTTGGGAAGATTGGGTCAGTGTTGACGCTACCGGGCTTAATGATATCGGCCCATCTACGTCCCTCGGCCCATCCTATTAAGATGAGCTCAACGACAAAGAGTGTGGTTTTGTCCGTGAAATACTCTTGCTCTCCGGCGGTGTACCACGACGGAGTGTTGAGGATCCCGATCTTGGTTAGAAACTCCGGGATAAAAATCCCGGCGGCGCCTAGCATTGCCCACCGGCAGTGAACTATCTCTGCTTGTACGTTCCATTTTAGACTATCGGGGTCAGATGCTGGTACGTGTACGTTTTATCAAACTGTTAGAAGAATGATAAAAATAACCTAACTCTTCATTTAAAAGCATGTAAGAAAAAATAAGACTCACAAAGACCAAGAGGATCAAATCCGAAGTCACCAGGGAGGCTACCGTCGAGCCACTCTGGAGGAGTGCTTCCAGGGAACCAGATTGGTCTCTCGGGATCCGCTGCAACGGCCCGCACAGACGCAGCTGATTTGGAAACAGCTGGAACACTCAGCTTCTTGTTCAGCCTTAGTTTCTTGCCACCCAAGAAACTGCATATTATATTAAAAATTAATAATTTTAATATCAATAAATTTGAACTTTATGACACAAACTCAGCAACAACAACCACGAATACAATCATACTGTAATTCTAGATTGGTGTTAAAGATACCACGTACAAAACATATAAACCGTTGTTCTAAATGGATCAATATTCTTTAAAAAGGTCACGCGCGTGCACACTCCAATTATTTATACAAATCAGTAGATTACAAGTTCTGGGGAATGGAACCGAGGAGAAGATGAGCTTACCTAGGAGAAGAAATGGCGGCGATGGCAGAGGAAGCACAAAGAGAAGCCATTATTCTCGACGTTGATGATGATGACCTTTCTTCAAGATTCAAAGTGTTGGGAGAAGAAGAAGAGACGAAGAATGATGTATAAAACTATAAAGTTGTTTGATGACAAAATTAGATTCTGCTTATCTGATTATCTCTATGGATAACGCAGTGAGCTTCCCCATTGGTCAACTCTTCAACACGTGGCACCTTTGTCCCACCATATCTTAGATTCTCTATCTGAACATAGCTACTATCAACCACGAGTTTCACAAAACAAAAAAAACATATTTTGTATTTCAAGTGAATGGGCTGCAAAATAATACAACGCCATGCTAATTTGGGTCTTCCATGTAAGCCCACTGTCAAAGAAGCCCATGAATATTGTGAAACGGAGGGTTATTACGAGAACACGTGGAGGCTAGGCTAGCGGTGAAAGCTGACAATGTAGTTACTCTTTGCCAGAAAAACACACTGACTTCGACGAAAAAACAAGTGTAAAAAAAAAACAAATGGAAAATTGAAAACCGGCGGGAAACGTTAGGCGGCTGTGTGGTTGCCACCACCTGGGAGACGAAATGTGGAGATCACTGACGCTCTTTGCTCCATGCAATCGAACATTTGGCTCGTCATGGTCGTTTTATTTTCCTATATTACCCTTTCTTCATCTGTTGTCAATTAGATATTTTCATCTCTCACGCACGCTTTCGTTATTGCTATGACAAAAAAAAAACACTTTACTCTTTTGTGTTTTCGACAAAATTAGAAATTTTATTTTTCTGAATTTATAGTTAGAATTCAATGTCTAGATTAACTCAATATGAACAAAATCAATAGACATAGTTTTTCGAAAAACAAATTACTGCATAAATATACATCCTATATTGAAAACTATACTCTCTCTTTACACCAAAAAAAAAACTATACTCCCTCTATTTTCTTAAAGTATCACTTTAACATTTTTGCTAGATAAAAAGTTTTTTTTCTTAGAATTTCAACGCAAATTATATTTATTTTTATTTTAATATAATTGTAAAATACATTGATCTTATAAATAAATTATTATTGGTTAGATAGATGTACTAAATAAAAAGTTTAATTCATTTGGATCATTTTTTAAATATGTGTGAAAAATGTTTAAATGACTTTTTTATGAAACAGGTGGAGTATAGCATAAATGTGAATTTAATGGTTTTATAACGATTTATCTGTTAACATGTATTTAATTTTGTTATTTTTCTTCTTCATATACGATATTTGCATTTAGTCACATTCGTGTATGAAAAGTTCTTACGTTCCATAGATTTTGTTTAGATTTTTGAGGTTTGACTAATAATTAGAAGAAAATCGAGGGAACGTCTAACGTATAAGAATGGCTAATTTTTTTTCATAACGACATTTACCAAAAATACTCTCGCAAATTACGCAAAAAGAGTGGCTAACTACTCTCCAACCACCACTGGTTTTCCGATTAGTAAATAAAATACAACAACGATGGCATTTACGTCCATACTTTGGTTTTCTCTATCCCTCCTTCCACGTGACATGATTCTCTCTCTTCTTTTCATTTTCACATATATATAAACATTGTTTGCATCTACATCTGTGAAAGGGAGAGAGAGAGAGATTCATGAATCTTTTACAGAACAAGAACAAGTTTCAGAATAGTCTGGTCTGGCTCTTTTGTATCCTTCTCGTTTAAGATTCATCGTACGTATTCAAACCACCATTTCTCTGGCATTACTTATTGGTATCTCCGCCTAGTTATTTTTTGTTGTGTGTGTATAAATCATCAAAGATTTGTTCATCAATTTCGGTCTCATCGAGAATGGCGACTTTCTTGATCTCGGTGGTTTGATTATGATCCACCCCAGCTGATCAGACGGTTCAGAAACGCTGCATTGATCATCTATTGTTGTTTGCCATCGAACAAAACCTAGTAAATTAAATAAGGTAACGCATCTCGAGACTCATGTGTTTATCAATATCTCTTTTGTTTCTTCCGAATTATTCTCGTTAAGATCCGTAAAAATTCCATATAATATGAACAACACACATATTAGGCTTTGGTCTATTTTTTCAAAATTTCAAACAATTTTCTCTCTTAATTGTTTTAGAACAGTACTCGAATGAATAAAAACTTTCCAGGTAATTTTCGCCATAATTTATAAATATATTATAACAAGCCAAAAAAGTAGATAGAACAATATTTTAAATCTTAAAAAAATTAGACAAAACTTTCTTTTTGGTCGATCTTTATTGTAATGGAAAATGATAATACGATGAGCACACATCGTACGTGGCGCATGTGGAAGTACATCTGTACTTTGGACCCAGTCCAACTATAAGATTCGAACCCCACAACACATTGGTCACATATGAGAGACATAAGCAAAGGTTGGTAGTTGGTTCGTAGGTGTATATTGATTTGAATAACTTGGTACTTCTTCTTTAATAGCTGTCTGGTTACCTAAAATAGGTACATACCATAATAACACACCATTCCATTTGTAAATGCCCTAGTTGACTCTGGTCAAACTAATCAAACCGTTTCATTTTTTTTCGCCAACTAAAACGTTACATTATGTTATGAAATGCTCAAGATTCCATACTACATTTGGTTAATGAAAAGACAGAGAAAACAAAAACTACTTAGAACGGTTACACAGTTTAATGTTGTTTTGGTCTTGTCTTGATTACTATAGTTGGAGTTCTGTTCATAAAAGAATGGCGTTTAATGCGGCTATGGCGTCTCCACCCCCAGCGGCTGCTACCAACGACGTTTTCAAAGAGCATTTTGGCCTTCGTAGATCGTTGTCCGGTCAAGATCTCGTCGTGAAAGCTGGTGGTATACGTAGATCGAGTTCCGACAATCACTTGTGTTGTAACAACAGGATACGTGCTGTGTCTGTACGTCCTGGTCAGGGAATGAAAAGCAGCCGATCTGTAGGAGTGTTCTCGTTTCAAATATCGAGCTCTATAATCCCTAGTCCAATAAAAACATTGCTATTTGAAACTGAGGACGATAAAGATAGTGATGATGAGCCTGAGGTCGAGCCGAATCTTGATGGAGTCAAGAAAGCGAACTGGGTCCAGAGGTTGCTCGAGATAAGGAGACAGTGGAAGAAAGAGACAAAAACAGAGAATGTAAACGGTGATGTTGTGTCGGAGCATGAAAACGTTACGTGCGGTTGCGAAGATAGGGAAGGTTGCGTCGCGGATTACGAAAACGGCGATTGGGAACGCGAATCGTTTTCTAAGTTGCTTGTTAGGGTTTCTTGGTCTGACGCTAAACAGCTTTCTCAGTTAGCTTACTTGTGTAACGTGGCTTACACGATACCTGAGATCAAGGGTGAGGATTTGAGAAGAAACTACGGGTTAAAGTTTGTTACATCTTCACTAGAGAAGAAAGCCAAAGCAGCGTTACTTAGAGAGAAACTCGAGCAAGACTCGACACGGGTTCCTGTTGTTACATCGCCTGAATCAGAATCAGAGAAGCCTCAGCAACGATCATCTTCATCTTCAGCTTACAATATTGCTGCTTCAGCTGCTTCATACATTCACTCTTGCAAAGAGGTTGATTCTTCAGACTTGAGCAACCCATATAAATCAGCGGCTGCCGCTCAGGCGGCAGCGTCTACGATGACCTCGGTGGTTGCTGCGGGTGAGGATGAGAAGCTAGAAGCGGCAAGGGAGTTGCAGTCGCTACAATCTTCTCCTTGTGAGTGGTTTGTGTGTGACGATCTAAGCTCATACACTAGGTGCTTTGTGATTCAGGTGAAATGTTCTCAAAGTTTGACTACTACAATCAAAATACTCTGTTTCTCAAATTATGATCTTTTATGTGTTAACTAATGTCGCTATTTTTGTAGGGTTCTGATTCTTTAGCTTCTTGGAAAGCAAACCTCTTCTTTGAGCCAACTAAATTTGAGGTAAAATTCAGGAATGAACATTTGGTTAATGGTTCAGTTATTTATTTCGGCAGAATCGGTCATGTACACAGCCAAAGATAAAACATTCGCCTATAGCCTCGAAAATATTAGTGTTTAATTTGTATATATTGTTTCATCTTCTAATGATTTAAGAAAAACATAAGTTTAGTAATTGTTTCAAGCCTCATAAATCTCAGAACCGGCCCTGCATTTCGGTTTACAGAACTATTTAGGTTACACTAAAATTGTTTCTGTCTTAAAAGGTCTTATGATATTAATATTAATTTTGCAGGACACTGATGTTTTAGTCCATAGAGGAATCTACGAGGCAGCAAAAGGAATATACGAACAGTTCTTACCTGAAATAACCGAACATTTGTCTCTACACGGAGATAGAGCCAGGTTTCAGTTTACAGGTCATTCTCTTGGAGGCAGTCTCTCGTTAATTGTGAATCTGATGCTGCTCAGTAGAGGACTCGTTAGTTCTGAAGCAATGAAACCTGTGGTCACGTTTGGTTCGCCGTTTGTGTTTTGTGGTGGTGAGAAGATTCTAGAGGAGCTTGGTCTTGACGAGAGTCATGTTCACTGTGTGATGATGCATAGAGATATCGTCCCACGAGCCTTCTCCTGTAATTACCCTGACCATGTGGCTCTCGTCCTCAAACGTTTGAACGGGACGTTCCGTACACACCCTTGTCTCAACAAAAATGTAAGTCAGTTTTTAGGCTTTGTCCATTTTACTTTGCATGTTGGAGTTATAACCTAGGATTCCTATCAAGATTTTCTAAAAAATCTAAACACAAACGCAATAAATTGAATTATATACGTGGGACTATTACATACAAATATTAGTGTTTGTATTAATCACATCGCGTATGTAAATCCAAGCGGTAATTAGATGCTTTGTAAAAAATTAGACCGATTTTTTAAACTACCAGTCGTTAAAAAATCATTTAGTTTATGACCGATTGATGGCACTTAGCTTAGGTGGTTATATCCATAATCCAGTGGCGGAGGTAGCTGAGAGGGAGGTGGGTCATATGACCCATGTGAAAATTAAGAAAAATAACTTTTACTTGTGTGTTTTACAAAGAAAAAATAGTAAAATAGCCTTCTTGACCCTTGTGATATATATGTTAACTATAAAACTGACCCTTGTAAAAGATTTTGCTGGCGGTTATACATCATTTTTAGAACATTGTGCAAAACTTTCTTTGACCTGAGTATACGTTACGGATGTTAACTAGAAGTGCATGGTTGTGTTTTTTGCTCTTTGCAGAAACTGCTGTATTCACCAATGGGGAAAGTATTTATCTTACAACCAAGTGAGAGCGTCTCACCAACGCACCCTTGGCTACCGCCGGGAAACGCTCTCTACGTTTTAGACAAGAACAACGAAGATTACTCTCCTACGGCGTTGCGTGGGTTTCTAAACCGCCCACACCCACTTGAAACGCTGAGCCAACGCGCCGCTTATGGCTCAGAAGGTTCGGTGTTGAGAGACCACGACTCTAAAAACTACGTCAAAGCCGTGAACGGAGTTATCCGGCAGCACACGAAGCTCATTGTTAGAAAAGTGAGGAGACAGAGGAGGAGTACTGTTTGGCCTGTGCTAACGTCAGCAGAACCGAACTCTTCAGTCAATGACTGGAGTCTGACGGCGACTGAGGAGATCATGACACGTGCCTAGTAATGGGACGACGGTCGATGCCTCGTTAAGTTGTGCATAGAATAAATTATGTTTATGTGTTTGTTTACATTTCTTGGGAGGCATGAGTAGAGTTAATAAAAATGTTGTAAAACCGTAAATACCTCTTTCGTTAGCAATATATAAAATTGAGAGCTAAATGTTATCCGTAATTGGAAACAACTTCTTTGAATAGCATGTTAATAATAAAAGCAGATATAAACAAGAGCATCGCATCGGTTAAAAGTGAGTGAATCTTTTTAAAACAATAAAATATTCATAGCTATTTTGTTTTAACCTCTAGACCACTAAAACGTTTACATGTGGCATGGTGGCTTTCAGAACTCTAGGAGGAACCTATAGATTCACGAACCAATACTGTTTGAATATCAATTTCCAAATAAGATTATATTTTTAAAATAAAACAATAAAAATAGTTACAAAAAAAAATAAATTAATATTGTTAAGTCTTCAGCAAAATACTAAACCCTATACCCTAAATCTTAAACCCTAAATCATACATTAAAAACTAAACCCTAAACCCTAAACCCTAAACCCTAAACCCTAAACCCTAAACCCTAAACCCTAAACCCTAAACCCTAAACCCTAAACCCTAAACCCTAAACCCTAAACCCTAAACCCTAAACCCTAAACCTTAATCACTAAACCTTAAACCCTTGGATAAACCCTGAACCCTTGGATAAATCATAAACTCTAAATAAAAAATATTTAAAATTAAACCCTAAAGTTTAGGATTTATCCAAGGGTTCAGGGTTTATCCAAGGGTTTAAGGTTTAGTGATTAAGGTTTAGGGTTTAGGGTTTAGTGATTAGGGTTTAGGGTTTAGGGTTTAGTTTTTAATGTATGATTTAGGGTTTAAAATTTTCCAATGGTTTACAGTTTATCCAAGATATAAGGTTTATAATTTAGGGTTTGGAGTTTAGGATTTAGGGTATAGGATTTAGTATTTTGCTAAAGGTTTAACAATATTTATTTATTTATTTTTTGTAACTATTTTTATGTATTTTTAATGTTTTATTTTAAAAATATAATCTTATTTGGAAATTCAATTTTGTTTCTCTTTTTAAAAGATATCAAATATCAAATACTCAAACACTATTGGTTGGTGAATCTAGAGGTTCACCCTAGGAGGTGAGCCCAAGAATTTCTCCTCCAATAAAACGTCTCTCAACATTCTGGACTCTCTCTCTCTTCATTTTGTAAATTTTTATATTATATTATGGGAAGTTTACTAAAATGACATAAATTAATTTTGTTATTACTAGAATAATTCATATATTTTAAAAATTATTAGAATATTTTTCTGATCGAAATTACCCTTGTCCTTAGTTATAACAAAAAAATTATTACCAAAATGCCCTTAACATTTGATCGACGGCAGATTTATTTAAAAAAATAAATCTGTCGAATAATAAGTCTGTTTATAAAATCTGTATAGATAAAAATCTACCGTTAAGGTGGTGTCAGACTTTCTTAGAAATGTCAGATTTGTTTTCACAGCAGAGTTAATTGTCCGATTTGAACAGAAAACAAAATTTTAAGAATATGTCTGTCGAATGAGATATCAGATTTGTTATAAGTGGTAGATGTTTGTGGTCAACTTATTTTTTTATGTACCGACTTATTTTCTTATGTTCGATTTATTTTCTTATGGCAGAGTTATATATCCGACTTAAAATTGTTGGTAGACTTTTTGTTTATGTGGTGGCAGATTTTTTAATTTATGTTGTGACAGATTTATCAACGGAAATCTGGGTTTATGTAAACCAGATTCAAAATAATGTGTGATTAAACCTGGTTTATATTAATGAGCAACTATCCAAAAGAAACCAGGGGGAAAGTGAACTGAGAACTCAATACAATCATCATTAGACCTATGTTGAGACATCCTAAACCTCATAAAAGGTTCTCATTTTGATTTTACTTAAAGATTTCAAGAATTGCCAATGATGTAGCTGATAAACTAGCTAAAAAGGGTAGAATGAAAAACTCTGGCTATGTAATAAAGTGGAACTCTTGTATGTTTTAACTTATGGAATGAATCAAGTAAAATATTGACAAAAAAAGATCAACTAGTAAAATCTATTTTTTATGTAGAAAATTCGCTTGTGTTTCTATTGTGTCTTGGTTCCTATCGTATTTAGTTCTTACAATTTCATATTTGGTTAATAACACATATAGACATTGCGTCACTTCCCACTTTATTTAGTGATATCATATGTCCATAAAAAGTCAACAGCATGACATTTGACCAGTATTTGCAGTGCGAGTCTACTTTGGAGCCTGAGGCAAAACATATTTTTTTATTCACAATATCAAGATCAAAGAGCAGCTGGACAGCAACCAGCTTACTACATTTTAATATCATTCTGAGAAAGAAAAAAAACAAAACAATGGAGGTGTTTTAAGCAAGAAA
>NC_027751.1:25303404-25336586 GCF_000695525.1 Brassica oleracea var. oleracea | reverse complement strand
ATGAATACCACATATTCCTACTTTTCTGATGCCAATATTCTTCCTCATCCTTATAAGCCTCCTGAAGTTTCCTAGAAACCTCAAGAATATCTTCTTGTGATCTATTATTATCTGTTTGTACTTCTTCTAACACCTGTTGAAGATCTTTAATTTTGTCCTTCCCATAAGGTGGATTATCTTTCCGCCATGAAGATATCTCATGCCGGCAATTACTAATTTTTGTAACAAAATCCTCAGCTTGTCCTCCCTGGTTTCCTGTCCATCCTGACATAATTGAATCCATAAGACCCTCTTGACCAATCCACCGCTTATCGAACCTAAATTGTCCCCTTTTTCTTCTTTGTATTTTATCATCCAGAAAGGCCACTACGGGTCGATGGTCTGATCCCACCAACCTCAAATATTCCGTATAAGAACATGGGAACAGCGTATGCCACTCCTCATTTGCCAGAGCTCGATCCAGTCTACATCTTACCATCACCGCTCCTTTTCCTTTACCTCTCCGTCCTTGCCATGACATAGTATTTCCACGGGCAGGAAATTCTAATAATCCACTATTTCGTATCAT
The DNA here is from genome assembly GCF_000695525.1 of Brassica oleracea var. oleracea. Lineage (NCBI taxonomy): Eukaryota > Viridiplantae > Streptophyta > Magnoliopsida > Brassicales > Brassicaceae > Brassica > Brassica oleracea. The sequence continues at coordinate 25,336,018 of NC_027751.1, read as the reverse complement.
ATTGTTGAAAGATATGAAAGAGGTCGCACATCTCACAGCACCCCCATCTTTTTCATGATTCCCTGTAATCTCATTTAAGTCTCCTATGATAAACCAAGGTTCCGATCTCGACAAACCATACCTGGTCAATCTCTCCCAAACCTGATCTCTTAATTTTTGAACCGGTTCTCCATAGACAAAGGTGAGAAAAACTTGTTTTCCATTGGCCACCGCTTCAATATCTATCATTCTATTACTAGAATATAGAATTTTAACTTGATATTCATTATTATAAAAAAGCGCCAAACCCCCACTCCTCCCAGAAGGATCCACAGTGACCATACTATCATAACCAAAGTGAGATTGATATTTTTGTACAAAATCAAAATCCTGTTTCGTCTCTGATAAGAATAGAAAGTCCGGTCTTTGTTGATGTCATATCTCCCGAAGATAATTTATGGTCCAATGACTCCCGATTCCTCTGCAATTCCAACTTAATATTTTCATATATTAAAGTGGGGAATTTGCTCCTTCGAGCATGAGAATTCAGGTTTAAAGAGACCCGAAAAATTCTTTGAATTAACCATCTGAAACACAATCTTACGCCATTTGAAACCATCATCCTGAAAAATCCAAAAACCACAAGCATAACGAACACAATGAAAAACTTCATCATATTTAATACTTGACCAGCCATCGTGGAAGGCGTTGCACGAAAGAAATATTATAACCACTGAACTAAAGGAAACCATAAGCCCGAGTACACCATTGAGAATACTCATGTCCCGTAAATCTTTATAAGAGCAACATTGAAGATTGCATGAAAATAATGACATACATTCTCGTTTTATGAGTTTTACATGCAACTGATTTAAATAAAATTTGCTTGCCAAGTCTGCAACTCTAATTCCCATATGATTCCACAATTTTCCAATCTTCCACATCAAAATGACGCCAAAACCAAAAAAAATTGAAAACCTTTTACTACTTAAAGTCATCTGATGATTCAATAGGTCAGACCCATCATTGTGTCCTAAATTTGGCTCTACTGAATTCCATTGTGTACCATAACTCTCCCTTGTTTGCCACCAATCACTATTCCAACCACAGTTATTAGGAACAGTTTCTGTATGACTCCAATACCCAACCAATATAAAAATAAACAAGCGAAATTCTTCACCAAATTGGTCATTTGCTATCGAGTCTATAGACAAAAGGCGTGAGCTCCCTGTCCATCCCAATCCAAACAACATGTCCAAATACCCTCCATTTCCTGGATTATTCCCATTGTCAAGATGAATCATTAGCATTGAACTCGTAGATCCTAAATCTGATGAATTAATACTCGCCAGATCCGCGTAAAGCTCCTCAACAGGCCTTGTTACCATTCTTGCATCAATCTGATCCAACCTGAGAACACTCCTTAGAACCTTTGCCATGTATGAATCTACTCTCTGTGACTGGTTTGATGAGACCAAACATGGAACTTGCTTCCATGTAAGTAACCCAGACGAACCAATCCAAAACCACATCCATTGAACAGTCCGAATTGTTAAAAACAGCTGCAGATCATGGCACAGTGACCAGAGATAAATAGAAACGTGATTGTGATGCAAAACCATGTCCATTCCAATTCTCAATAAGACGCCATAACACTTCTGGGCTTTTTGGCTACCGTAAATCACAAGATCCCTGAACCAATAGGATCCAAATTTCAATCCTAACTTTAAACCTATAGGCCCAGCAAGGTAAATATATATCTTAACTAAAGAGAGAACATCCATTCCTGCTTCATGCCAAAGGAATATTAACATAAACTTGCCGGTCTTAGCGTGCCCAATTAAATGATAAAAAATCAGTATCCAAGAAACACTCGAACAAAATAAGAACCAAAAACAGAGACCCATTAACCGTATTCTCCATATTTGTTGATCTATGCAATGTATCCTCAATGAACATCTCCCAAAATTTGCAGTAAAACTAAGTCCAGTTGAAACAAGAGTAATGTGAATGCTACATAAGAGGAGCGTTAAGAAGCTCCATATTAATAATTGACTCTGCACCAGCACCTGCCTTTGTACGTGGTTTGATGATACCAGACATACAAACAGTTTCTCCCCAGGAATTAAAACCAACTCCAACCAGTATCTAATCCTCCCCAAACCACTCCTTTGTACGTGGTGTCCTTTATACCCCATTTGAGAGATAGAGATTCGATTTAAACAAAGAATGAGAATCTGAATCACAGATCTTCTCACAAACCATCGCCAAATCGTTCCAACAACACCTTGATACCCAAATCTCCTTGGGAGATCCTTTGATACATCCCTTTTTAAAACTTCCTTATCCAAATGAACGCTCCCGAAACCATCTCCCTGATCAACCCCGAGCAGATCCCGACCCCCCGACTCCGTTTGATTCCACAAATCCCACCAATCCCACCAATCATGAGCCATCAAAACCCTAGGTTTATAACCCTATCGTATTTAGTTCTTACAATTTCATATTTGGTTGATAACACATATAGACATTGCGTCACTTCCCACTTTATTTAGTGATATCATATGTCTATAAAAAGTCAACAGCATGACATTTGACAAGTATTTGCAGTGCGAGTCTACTTTGGAGCCTGATGCAAAACAGATTTACTTTATTCACAATATCAAGATCAAAGAGCAGCTGGACAGCAACCAGCTTACTACATTTTAATATCATTCTGAGAAAGAAAAAAAACAAAACAATGGAGGTGTTTTAAGCAAGAAACTGAACTGTCCATGAAATCGATTTCGAGTTTGTCGAGTAGGAAAGAGACGAAGGTGAATTATCGTGGAGGATGCTGGAGACAAAGTCGAATTACGGTAGAGGTGACGGAGACAAAGGCGGTTGTGAGGAAAAAGGGACCGTCGGAGATGGAGGTGACGGAGACGACGAAGAGAGCGTTTGGTGAAGAAACCCAATAAAGTATTTGCTTTTTTTTTTGTTCCTTTCATAATATTAAAATGTATTTCTTTTTCTAATTAGGCTTTATTTTACTGATGGCAAAACCGTAAGTTTGTATATTTCAAGAGTTAGTCTAGTAATTTCAAAATTATATGAGTTAGTCTAGTCATTTTATGATTAATTAGAGTTATTTTAAGTAATTTCTCTTATATTATTGAAAAAAACCAGTTAAGAAACGACCATGCTCTGGATGGAGGAGTCTCTATGGTTAATGATGCTCTAAAAGGGTTACATAATATTAAAAAGGAGTACAATATGTTACTATCAGGTCCGTCTCTACGGGTGTGTCCAAAGTGCTTTTTCACAGGGCCCAGAATTTTTGAGACAATTTTATTTATAATTTAGGGTTCGTTTTTCAAATTTAAGACCCTTTTCAAATCTCTTATATATTAAAGGAGAAGCATCGTAATAATTGCGTTCACACTAAACTAGACACATGTCACGTGTAGAAGCATTGTAATAAACTCAGCCAAACGCTACATAAATATGTTCGCACTATGTACTTTACGTTTTTTTTAATATAAAACTCACATGCATGGCTCTTCTTTACGTTATTTTTACTGTTTACGAATAGAGCTGGACAAAATATTCATAAATTTTGATTCGATTCGTTATCCGTTTTGATTCGAACTAAAAAATCCGGATATCCCTTACTCTACGAAGCAAATCAAATAGTAAAATGCAATATCCGTAAAAAAAAAACAAATCACAAATATCAATAATTATAGTAACATATATCAAATTTGATTCGTTATATGCATATATATATATATTTAAATAATTATATATAAGTTATATACTATAGTTTATATAAATTTTACAATATTTTTGTTTTTAAATAATTTCATTTTAAGAATTTTATTTTTCATATATTATTTTGAAAAAAAATGTCATTTAATTTTTATTAAAAGTATATTTATATACTTTTACATACACATACATGTGCACATTGACGTGAGCACCTTATAACTAAGTATTTACCACAACTGGAATATCTAATTTTTTTGAAAGTTAAAATATTCTTTTTCTTAATGCTTCTTTCACTATCGACCAAATTGTAGTAAAATAATTTGTTTTAATAATTTTCTTTTCTTTTTTTTAACTATTATCCGTTTAGAAACTATAATATGAAACCATTGGTTCGACATCACGACTATCTAAGATTCATAACATGAAAACAAACAAATAATAGTAATTTTTGATTATCACAGGAAAAAAACCAAAAACATCAAACATTTTGACCGAACAAAACAAATAAATATTGATTTAAAATAATCGTTATATTTTAAGAGATTAAAAACAAAAAAATAACCTAAAACCGAACCGATATCCAGATTAAACAGCTTAATGTCTCTTTATTAAAAAAAATAACGAAACTAATAATCACATTCCGCGCAAGACGCGGGTTATTAGTTAGTAATTTTGTATTGTTTCTGCAACCGGCCTCCTAGAAGTTTGAGACGGACCTTGTTACTATGCATAGAGAGATATATAGCAAACGTAATTTTTTTCACTCTTTTCGATAGAGTCAATCGAACAACATCAACTAGTCACAAACTTCACCTAATGGAGAAACTGTTTCGACAAATCGGGCAAGAGCTACGCAACTGGAGCCACGTATCGATGCATTCGACGTGAAAGCAGTGTTCGCATATTAATAAGCACCCAACGGTTTCACTGCTCGCGTATTCTGATAAGCAAATGGAACATATGTTGTTATTTTTCCCTGGCAGCTTCATATTTTTCTCTACTTTCACTTTCTTGTACGCTCCAACAATCGCAGACCTAACACGACCTCTAGGCGGTTTGCGAGTGGCATGCCGTGCCAATGATCGTCGTATCTGAGTAGGGAGCCACTCGAAACTGAACGTGACATATACCACACAAGTAGTTATTCCGAAGAGTAGTGTCATTAGGGAGAGATAGATCAACTTCAGTATTAGTAAAATGAAGTTGTAAAGTCCTGTGTTTAAAAAAGGGAAGGGTAAAGAAAATAGTTTTAGTTTATTATACGCTGTTCAAAGTTACATATATATTATTTTAATTTACGGTTCTGACGTTTCCGCATGTTCTAGTATTTGAATTTTATATATGTGTTTGATTTAATCAAAAGACAATGACATGATCTGTCCGTATCAGATTTGATATGTTTTGTTATCTAATGAGTAGATAATAACCATTAAGTCAACTATTTGATCCATTGGATTTGAAATTCGTCATCTTGGATGTCATGAAGGTTAAAGAATGAGAGAAGAAATTGGGTAACGAACCAGATTTGAAGGAACTGAACCACTTGACTTCGAGCGTGGTATTGTTTTTGAACCCACCTAACGAACGGCTACCCTCACAATCTCTGCCACTCGGTGAGTCCCAGTTCAGCCAGAGGTCTTGATCGTTGAGGTGAACAGCGACTAGTGAAGAAACAGGAAGGAGTAATGTCTTGAAGACTTGACTTGACAAGAGGACGGCATCGAACTCGCGAGATCAAAACGAGTGGCGAAGAAGGAGGACGTTGAATTACCAAGGCAAATGATGGGTGTGTAAGGGGAGGAGGATTTGATGTCCTCGTTAGGACAGGTCAAGATGGTGTGGTTGAGAAGGTGGAGAGGAGAGAAAGGAGATCCTGAAGCGTCGAAGCTGAGGAGTCGTCTGGCCATGCGGTTGTTAGGGTCGTTGAGGCGGATAAGCTGTTTTTCAGAGTCGATATCTCGGACGAGGAATAGTTCCGTGTTGGGAAGCTTTAATGCTGTCTCGTGGCGATCGGTGCATAGAATGTTGAATCTTGTGTGGCCACAGGTCGAAGATTGCGTGGGGAAGAGCCAGAAAAGGAAACGAACGTCGACGTTTCTGTTTCGACATGAGGAATTGTAGCAACGTTTTGCTGCTGGGGCGTTTAGGAGAGGGAAGCAGAAGAGGAACATAAAGATGCTAACTTGTTTTGAGAATGTCATGTTGTGGTTTGGCACTAAGGGACTTGTAAGCACTTATATAGATAATGGAAAAGTCAAAAGAATAGTAGATATAAAATGATATGTAAGGGTCTTCTAGATATTCACATACTCATTGGTATGAGTTGATATAGAAAAAAAACTTATTTCAGATTAATATTGCTAAATATTATAAAGATGAGTGTAAACATTGATTATAGTAAAGTGGGAGAGAGACTTGGCATAACAGAAACATTGATCATTGGTTCGTGTGATTTTATATAACAAGTTCAATAATCTCTCAAACTATTCTTGCAAAATATTTAACGATGTAACACTGTAGAAGATAGATTACATCCCTCCACAAGGTCCATCGAATAACATGCCCTAATCCAGTAAATTGGATTAGTTTAGTCGGTTCGGCGGCTAAAGACGTCAGCTCGACCTTAGAGTACTTTTAGCCGGTCGACTAAGCCGATCCGAAGTACCCGGCTTCGAGAAAACTTTGCCCAGGTCCGTATACTCGTACTCTCACATCAACGTCCAAAGAGGTACGAAATTAGAGCATCAAGGGCAGGAGACCTATAAAAAGGGAGGATGAAGCAACAAGAAATTAAGAGACTTTTAGATTTTACATACTGAGCGGCTAGATCTAGGGTTTTAGTCATCTCTTTGATCTTGTGGCTTTGAGCTTTCAGGATTGTCTTTCTCACTTTCCTGTCACTCTTGTAACCCTTTGGTTCGAATCTAATAAAACGTCTTTAGTCATCCCATTTCCGATTTCTTTCAACCTAGTCGAGTGAATCCCGTTCAAAAAATTGGCGCCCACCGTGGGGCTGACTAAAGTAACGTTCTAGATCTACATGGCTCAAGACGATGCCACCTTCGGCGCTCCGGGCGGAGAACCAACCCCTACGCCTGAAACCGCGCCACCCATCACCGCAGATTTCATGAGCTCCATCATGGCTCGACTCGCTCATCAAGACAAAGTCCAAAAAATGACAAATGACCAACTAGCTGCTTTGGTCGCAGCACTCACAGCTCCTGATGGCCAAACGAGCCGTTCCCAGTAGATACGCCGTCGCCTCTTCAACACAAACCCAACGGCAACCGGAGGCGACCACGTCTCAGACGACTCGGAGCCTAATGAAACCCTTCTCGCCGATACCCCCCAGTAGGTTCAGATCTCGCAACCATACGCGAAATCGCCGAGCTCAAACTCAACTTCCAACAAATGAGCGAGAAGATCCATCAGGTAACCAGCGCGGCCCCGCAGATCGAGAGCGTACTCGCGGCAACCTCGCGCACCCCTTTCACTAACGCGTTGACTAGTGTGCAACTCGGAAAGATAGAGAAGCTACGCCTACCCGAGTACAAACCCGGCGGAGACCCGGTGGAACATATGACAGCTTTCAACATCGCGATGGCGCGGGCTCGACTCTCCGACGAAGAAAGGGACGCAGGCTACTGCCAACTGTTCGTCGAGACTCTCCAAGAGCAAGCCCTAACCTGGTTCTCCCAGTTAGAGGAAAACTCAATCGGAAGCTTCCGTGACTTGTCAACAGCTTTTCTCAAGACGTACATTATGTTCACAAAGCGCAGCGCTACCGCCTCTAGCTTGTGGAACCTTAACCAAACCAAAGACCAGAGCCTCCGGGCTAAAAACGCCAACACGCGACAAGAACCGCGCCAGCATGCCCCAAGCGACAAAAACGGCCGCAAAGACGGATACATGTATGTCGTCAACGAGAACAACGTGCCGGTTTCAACTCTCATAGTCCGCAGAGAAGGCTAGAACAAGTGAGTAAGGGAGCTCGATTCGTCCGACAAACCAGTCGACGCTGTTTGCGCGACCCAACCTACAAATGCAGCAGGTTCAGCGACAGGCCCTTCCAGAACCGTCGATCTCACCAAGCACTTCAAATATCACGACGTCAAAGGGCACGATACGACAGAGTGCAATTCACTCTATGCGCACTACCTCTCATCTCTCGCAAGTGGCGACTTTAAGTTTGAATCCCTAAAAGCTAAGCCAAAGAATGGCAAGAGCTGGAGCAAGAATAACGAAAGAAGAGCCCAACGCAAAGCTACAGGCAAAGGTCGACAAAGCGAAACTCAACAACGGGACGACGAGGAAGACACACAAAAGGGTAACGGCGAGGGAGACTCCTCAGCCGACGAAGAGCAACCAGCTAATCGTATGCGCATTGAGGTTATACTCTCTCAGCAAACCTTATCGTCGGACGACGGGAACGACGACACGCCTGTACTCGAAGATTTGAGAGACTTTCTGAAATGAAAGTTCGAGTCCGAAGATAACAACAGCTCCAAGCACAATGATCTTCGAACAACGTAGGATGCACGGAAGTCCCGGCGTATCTCGACAGGTGACCTTCGAGATAAACTCAATACTGGCGCATGCGATCTTCGCATCCGTCTCAATCGTTTGAAATCCACGGACCTCCGAAGATGTTTGGAGCAAACTAAGACGTCAAGCAACGACACTCCGTCGTAAAAAAATGACAAAAACGTATCAACCGATTTACGCGCCTTCTTAGACTCCAAGCGAGTAAAAACGAGACAGCAGCTAAACGTCATTATGGGCGGATCTCCTCCTTGCGGCAATTCAGTTCGATCCGTCACGGAGTACCGTCGACAGGTCGCGACTTCGCAGAGGTGGCCGACTAGGCCGCCAAGTCACCCTCCAATAACTTTTTCGCCGGATGACTCCGAGGGGATTCACGTACCCCACAACGACCCTCTTCTTGTCGTCCTTGGAATTGGGGAGTACGGCGTCACCAAGGTCCTCGTTGATACATGAAGCTCCGTCGACCTCATCTTCCGAGGAACTCTGCAGAAGATGGGAGTCGATCTAGACGACATAAAACCGTCCTACAGAACATTAACCGGCTTCAACGGATCCTCTGAAACAATACTGGGAACAATCCGTCTTCCGGTACGCACATGTGGAGTCACTCGAACTGTTAAGTTTGCTGTTGTAAGCACGAAGGCCCCTTACCACGCTATACTTGGAACCCCCTGGATGCACTCAATGCAGGCTATTCCATCTAGTTATCATCAGTGTGTCAAGTTCCCTGGTACTGACGGAAAAATCAAAACATTACGAGGATATCAAAAAGCCGCTAGGGGGCTCCTAGTCGCCACAGTCAAACTCCAACGATTGTCTCTATCCATTAACTCTATTTCTCCTCCAACCACTAAAGTCTGCTCCCAGGAAGGCGAAGTTCTCGAGTTACCTATTGACGATACCGATCCAAGCCGGACCGCAAGAATTGGTGCATATCTCTCTGAGGATATGCGGCAGTCAGTTCTCAACTTCCTCAAGAAGAATGTGTCCACATTCGCGTGGTCCATGGCGGACATGAAAGGAATTGATTTGGCTATAACTACTCACGAACTAAACGTCGACCCGATATTCAAGCCTATCCGATAAAAGCGACGTAAACTTGGTCCCGACAGGTCAAAGGCTATAAACGAAGAGGTCGACCGGTTACTCGGCGCTGGCTCAATTGCTGAGGTGCGCTACCCCGAGTGGTTAGCAAATCTAGTAGTCATTAAGAAGAAGAACGAGAAGTGGCGCGTTTGCGTCGACTTCACTGACTTAAATAAAGTCTGCCCAAAGGACAGCTATCCTCTCCCCAACATCGACCGTTTAGCCGAGTCCGCAGCTGGAAACGAGATGCTCACCTTCATGGACGCTTTCTCCGGGTACAACCAAATCATGATGCACCCCGACGATCACGAGAAGACGGCCTTTATCACAGATAGAGGAACCTACTGCTATAAGGTCATGCCATTCGGCTTGAAGAACGCATGAGCAAGCTACCAACGGCTTGTGAACAAAATGTTCGCAGATAAGCTGGGCGTCACCATGGAAGTATACATCGATGACATTCTTGTCAAGTTGCTACACGCCGCTGATCACCTCCGTCATTTGCAAGATTGCTTCGAAACTCTCAACAAATACGGCATGAAACTGAACCCGACAAAGTGCACATTCGGGGTTTCTTCAGGCAAGTTCCTTGGTTACATAGTCACACAGCGGGGAATCGAAGCCAACCCGAAGCAGATCTCCACGGTCCTGAACCACCCAAGCCCAAAAAACAGTAGAGAAGTACAACGGCTTACAGGTAGGATAGCTGCACTCAATCGGTTCATCTCCAGATCCATCGACAAATGTTTGCCGTTCTATGATCTCCTACGAGGTAACAAGAGGTTTATCTAGGATGAAAAATGCGAGGAGGCATTTACTCAACTCAAGCATTATTTGACAACACCACCCATACTCGCCAAGCCAGATGTCGGCGACGTTCTATCTCTTTACGTTGCAGTGTCGCAAGCAGCAGTCAGCAGTGTTCTGATAAAAGAGGACCGTGGTGAGCAAAAGCCAATCTTCTACACAAGCAGGCGCATGACCAGACCAGAAACGCGATACCCAACTTTGGAGAAGATGGAGCTGGCAGTCGTCGAAGCGGCGAGAAAGCTTCGCCCATACTTTCAGTCACATTCAGTGGAAGTATTAACCGACCAGCCCTTTCGAATGATACTCCAAAATACCAACAGGTCCGGAAGACTAACGAAGTGGGCTATCGAACTCGGTGAGCTTGATATCACGTACAAGAACCGAACCGCGGCAAAATCTCAGGTTCTTGCGGAATTCTTAGTCGAATTGGCCCCGGAATTGGAACAAGACCTCACACTCCCAAACCCAAACTGGACACTGCATGTCGACGGATCTTCGACTAACAAGGGCGCAGGTGCCGGAGTCCAACTACAGTCCCTAACCGGAGAACTGATCAGACAGTCTTATAGCTTTGGCTTTCCAGCTTCGAACAACGAAGCAGAATACGAATCTTTGATCGCTGGAATCTGCTTAGCAAAAGCTGTCAAGGCTAAACGCCTAAGTGCCTACTGCGACTCGCAGTTAGTCGCCAGTCAGTTTAGCGGTGACTACGACGCCTGCAACGATCGGATGGACGCCTACCTCAAGATAGTACAAGGCTTAGCCGTAGAGTTTGAATTCTTCGAACTCGTCAAAGTTCCCAGAGGGAAAAACGTCTGTGCCGACACCCTTGCAGCCCTTGGAAGCAAGCTCCGGGATCAAGTTAAACGAACCATCCCAATACACCGCATTCAGAAGCCGAGCATCGATATCTCGACCGACCAAACCGTCATCATAGCTCCAGTCACCGAAACCGACACGCTCGATACTGATGGATTCGGCCCTGACTGGAGAACTGAGTTCATTGATTACTCTCAAAGGGAGAACTTCCAACCGAGAAATGGGCAGCCCGCCGACTAAAAACACGCAGTGCCCATTATATCATCCTAGACGACGAACTCCATCGATGGACTGCGAGTAAAGTACTCCTCAAATGTATCCATGGTGATGAGACAGTAAGGGTGATGGCCGAAACGCATGAAGGCACTGGAGGAAACCATTCGGGCGGACGAGCTTTAGCGATCAAAGTGAGAAGCCTTGGCTTCTTCTGGCCGACGATGAACGTAGATTGCGAGTCCTACGCTAGAAGCTGCGATAAATTCCAATGGCACGCACCAAACATCCATTGTGAAGAACCCTAAGATAGGGAGGATCACTTTAGCTGGGTGTTGGATATGATCCGAGAAGGCAAACGGCACTTCTGGAACTGAGATGGATTGAAAGGATCGTCAAGAGATGCGGAATGACTCTTGATATACCCACGATCTAAGGCTAACCACCAAAGAAAAAATGAATGTGTTGGCTAACCACCAAACAACACACAAAGATGAATTGGCTGACCACCAAATCAACAAGCCGGTTCACACCAATGAACTAGCTAAAGAACTCTCTCTCTCACTCAGAGAAGAAACAAAATAAACAACCAAAACTGTACTGATTTTATTGATGAAATGGACTACATATTTATAGTGTTTTGTAGATCTAGGAATTAAATGAAAAAGTACATATAAATCTAGATCTAGTCTTTAATACGAAAATAAAGAGATAAGACTAGACAAGGTGACTGTTCGGCTTCTGTCCAGATTCGTTGTATCCTGAAGCATGAACCGCGGTAAGGAGAATGACGGATGTGGGACTGTCCGTATGAACCACCATGTCCAGATCATGAACCATACTAGACCAAGTGTGTCCTATGTCTTTAGATAGGTGAAGGATCCTTGCCTTAGTGAGATTTGGCTGATCAAAGTGCATGAATTGATCAAAAGGGTCGATTAGTCCATCAGTACGGTCGCCGGTACGTGCAGTATGAGGCAATCGAGCCAAAAGAGAGAAGTTTCGATCATTTTGTGAAACCTCATGATCCAAGTCAAGTCTGACATGATCTTTCTCAAGTCTGGCATGATCCAAGTCAAGTCTGGTACGGTGAAAAACTTGAACCTCGGTTGAAATGTTCAGAACGTCCTGAACTCCATGCTGAGCTGGTTCCATGTAATGATCCGTGGACTGCGGCACATCACATTGTCCAACTGAAATGTTACGAACGACGACCGCGCCGTACCCATTTATGCGATGGGCAATGGATATCATAGGACCCCTTCCCTGCTCCCGCCAGCGATGTTTCATTCTCATCCTCACTGATTACTTCACCAAATGGATCGAAACTGAAGCCTACGCTCAAGTCACAGACAAAAAAGTCCGTGGTTTCGTCTGGAAAAACATTATCTTTTACCACGGTCTACCTTATGAAATCGTTACTGATAATGGATCACAGTTCATGTCAGGCAACTTCAAGGAGTTCTGCAGCAAGTGGAACATTCGATTAAGCCCTTCCACCCCTCGTTACCCGCAAGGAAACAGCCAAGCGGAATCCTCCAACAAGCTCATCATCGACGGCATTAAGAAACGTTTAGACCTGAAAAAGGGTCATTGGGCCGACGAACTCGACGGAGTCCTTTGGAGCCACCGCACAACACCAAGAGGATCGACTAAATCAACACCTTTCTCTCTTGCATACGGTACCGAGGCTATGGCTCCCGCAGAAGTTAACGTTTCAACCGTCCGACGTTCGAAAATTCCCCAGTACGTCGAACTCAACAAGGAGATGCTGCTTCATGCCCTCGACGAGATTGAAGAACGACAGGACCAAGCTCTACTACGAATCCAAAACTATTAACATCAGATAGAGAGTTACTACAACAAAAAGGTCCGGGCACGACCCCTTGAACTCAGTGACCTTGTCATGCGCAAAGTGTTCAAGAACACTAAGGAGCTGAACGCCGGTAAACTCGGCGCTAGGTGGGAAGGACTCATCAAAGTTGTCAAACCAGGCGTCTACCAACTTCAAACGTCACGCGGAGAAGAAGTGCCTCGAGCATGGAACTCAATGCATCTACGACGTTTCTACTCGTAGGGACATAATCATCTCCAAAAAAAAAAAAAAAAAAAAACAAGTAGATGCACCTCCGCTGTCACTTCTACTCGACCGAGTAAATGCGCTTCTAACGGCCACTTTTACTCGGGAAAAACGAACTACGAATGGCTTGATCCTCTACCGAGGTACGTAGGCAGCCTAACCGGTCCAGCTGTAACAAAACCAAAGTCAAAGTCTTGTCCTTTGTTTCGACCTCAATCGCGTAAATACCGATTATCGAACCCAACGGCTCCCGTATTTCCAGCAGGAGGTACGCGGATACTCACGTTCCACTGCCTAGCTATGTCCTGATCAGACACTTAGCTTAAGGACCCAACGGTCGCGAGTCACCTATGCCCAAAGAGCATTGACCGACCAAACGGAGTGAATCTTAACCTTTTCTCGACTAACGCGTAACAGATTAGCTACCCAATTACTCGATTGTCATTGAGAAAACCGACGAAAGACCTTCCACTCTTAGATTCAGTTTCTTGTTTTCGAAAAAGAATGACGAACCTAGATGTTATCTCAATCGAAATACAACAAGAGCTGAACAAAGTCCCTTAGCGGGTTGTTTCGTTATCTATTTGCAAAAGCTAAAAGTCAGGAGTCTATTGTTTCTAAGCGAGTATATCGCGAGACTCTAAAGATAACTGAAATTTACTTAGAAAAATCGCAAGTACAGATAAGGACTACAACAACACACAAATTTAAAGTCCGCTTAAAAGAGCTACTTACCGACAAAATGAAAGTATGTCTAGTCGTACAACAGCAGGGTCTATCAAGACCACAAACACAAAAGGCACAAAGTAAAACAAAAAAAAGCAAAGCGTCAAGGCACAAAATCTTGATAGTCCTCCTCCGGCATTCCAAGAGTAGCAGGACCGACTGGGTCTTCAGTAGAGGCAGCAGCCGGGTCTTCCACTCGAGTAGGAACAGGGACAAGGGAGTCCACAGCCGGAGGCGGGGGGTTTGGAACGTCTCTATCCCTGACTTCGTTGGTCGTCTCTTCCTCGACAGGCTGCGGCGGCGACGTTTCCTTGGCTCTATCATCTTCCTCCTCTTCGTCTTCTCGTCCTTCGGAGGAAGAATCCGAGACGAGGACAGGATCCTCGATGCCCACGTTCTCGGTCTCTTCCTCTTGAACCGGAGTGTCGCCTATCTCGAGGTTGCCCTTTTCAGGGACCTCCTCCAGGTTCTCATTCCCTGGACGTTCCTCAAGACCACCTCCCTCTGGGACCTCGACGTGCTCAGCGGGGACCGACATGACGTCAACGAATGGCTCTTCTGATGGCTCCTCGGTAATTTTGAGCGAGGTAATGAGCTGAGAAGCCGTCTCCGGTCTGATCAAATTTACTTTCGATCCATAAGGATCAAACGATGCTCTAAACCTGTCCTCGACGAAGCGAGAAGGAAGAACCAGCAGAGAAAGAGTGAGGTCGCTATCAGATAGCGGACCTACACAAAGTTTCGTAGCCTCCGCCTCATGGATCTTCTCCTGCTCAGCGAAGACGTCGATCATTTCTTGTGGGATCTCCGTCCCACTGGCCTTTATCATCTCAAGGAACTTCTTCGTCCCCGAAGCTTGACCGTATAGGTTCTTCGCTTTCCCAAAGACATCCAAGCGAGTAAAATAGTCGTGTACGCGACCAAAACAGCGATTTGCCTTCTCGACCATCGCAGCTGCAACCCTTTCCCTCTCACGTGTAACCTCCAACCCCCAGGAGTCCCTCAAGCGTTGCCTCTCTCTGATCAACTTCTCCACTGAAGCATCCCTTTCTGCAAGTAGCTCAGCCTTCTCCTTCTCAAGGGTCGCAGCCGCTTGGTCCAAACGAGTGTTCTCTCGGGCAAGCTCTTTCTTCGCCGCTCTGTCGGATTTGAGCTTACCCTCCAGCTCTTCGAACTTCACTCGAAGAATTTCCTTCTCCTTCTCAGCCTTCTCGTTAGCCTTTTTATGCTCCGCCCTTACTCTCTCGATGGCCTTCAACCTTGCCTGAGCAAGCTTCTCTGAAGATCCCAACTGGATCATCGTCTGCTTCCGAGCACTGTCGTACTTCTCGACAAGGAAGGTCACGCTCCCGTCACTCTGCAGAACGATAAACACGGACTACGTGAGATGGATGAATCTAATAAATCAACAAAGAGATAAAAGAAGAAAGGTAACGCAGTTACCCGCGCTCTCGAAGAAGCGGCATCAATGTATTCATTCCTGAAGTAAAGACGTCCAGTTGCGGCATCTCCTTCATCCCACCACGAATTTGGCGCGTCAGTTCCGCGCATCTAAGGGGATTAAGGATTAGGGGAGTTGTCTCATCATAAGAAAACTCGACGCGATCAGGGAATTCGATCCTCCTTCTCTTTGCTAGAGAACCTTCAGATCGAGAACTTCTTCTCGCAGAAGAGTCTGGAGCAGACCTCTCATTCGCAACGAGCTCAACACCAGAAACCCCTTCTCGCGAGCTGGTTTTCCTCCTCTCCTCCGACAGGTTTTCAGGAGTGCTGCTGTCCTCCCCAACAACGTCGACTAAGGTCGCATCAGCAGCATTTGTGTCGGACGTAGAAGGACGGGGCTCTGCCTCAACAGACCTCTTAGTTCTATTCTTTGGGCGACCATCTGGCGCCGCCCCGACTAAAGCACCCTCTCGCCCTTCTGCTAGGCCCTCATCTCTATCAATAGAGGAAGTTGCCCCACCACGAGACCTTTTCTTGTCGTCCTTCTTCCTTTTTGCTTTTGAACCCTCGGAAGTCGCATCGAGGGAAGCAGACTCTTCGGAAGGAACCTCGTCGGTCGCTCCCCCCTTAGTCTTTTTGCTTTTTTCTTCTTCTTGGGACCTGAAGCAGAAGTCTCCGCTCCGACCCCTTCATCGACTACAATAGGGGCCCCCTCTCTAGAGGCTCCTTCTTTGGAGGCCCCTTCTCTGGAGGTTCCACCACATTCAGAAGCACCAGCGCCTCCGGAGTTAGACAGTCCCTGAGGATCGATTGTAGTCAATTTCTTCGAGAGCAATTGTAACTTCCCTTTCAACAGGGAGCTTAGATCCGGGACTCCATCCATTTCTCTAGCTTTGTCGAGAAGTCTCTGTTGTTTGCGAGTAAACAAAGGAAGGCGCAACTTACGGGGACCGAGAACACAAGGAAGCCTCGACTCCCAATCAACTACAAAAGCAGAGAATCAACATGAAAATCGCAAAAAAAAACAAACCTCGAATAGTCCCTAAAAGCAACCAGCGGGATTACCTATCGACTCCCAATCAACTACAGAAGTAGAGAATCGACGTGAAAATCTCAAAAAAAACAAACCTCGAATAGTCCCTAAAAGCAACCAGCAGGCTTACCTCAAGCGATCCTAGCTTGCTGGCGACGTATCCACTCTCGACTGAGATCCGGCCAACGAATATGACTGTTCGCCGCGACCGCTTGAGCACTCTCAAAGAACTTCTCAGGGTAGGCGATCGTATTCGGGTGACGAACTGCAAATACAAAGATAAGAAGGGTTAGAGCTAACGACTAAAACAAAACTCCAATTGACGAGCCTCTACCGAGTTGCTGGTTCCACAAAACGCGGTAGTCGTCCCCCGGCGGCTCTTCGAAAGCATGTTCATCAGATTTCACAAAAAAGTACGCGCGTTGCCAATCCTGCGTCTTATTTGGATGACCGGTCAAGACGTTGTAGTTCGAACGCATTTTCACCGAGAAAATCCCGTTTGGCTCCGCCTTCGTGAAAGTCAGCTCCTCGAAGACCTTCACGCTCATCGAGATGTCCATCTCAGCTGCCATTACCATCAACATGACGACTATTCACAGCGACCCGTTCAAAAGTTGAGAGATGGCAATGTCTCGGCGGAATGCATAAGACGTCACCAACCAAGGGATCGGAAACCATAGCTTCGTATGCTCCCCGAAGTAGGATTCATACACGCACTGGTAACCAACCGGAGGTGACCAGGGACGCTGCTCAGGAGACGGGATGATGTAGGTAACGCTAGCACCGCCTCTCACCCTTAACAGATCCTTTACATTATGGTGAGAAGCACAGGATCCAAACACATTCCCCCACGACTGAGCCCGCGGGTCGCACAGCAGTCCAGCCGGCAGCGGAAGAAGCTCCTCGAAGATCCCACCAGGATGATAAATAGTTGGACAACAGTCTATTTGGTCAAAACGAACTCTCTTGTGAACCCGCCTCGAAGGCGACGGGGACCGACCAAACGCATCAGCGTCGCCACCTTTGAAACCAGCTGCAGTATCGCTTTGGTCTCCTCCTCTGTTCCCCGCGGGTCGCGCAACAGTCTAGGCGGCAGCGGAAGAAGCTCCTCGAAGATCCCACCAGGATGATAAATAGTTGGACAACAGTCTATTTGGTCAAAACGAACTCTCTTGTGAACCCGCCTCGAAGGCGACGGGGACCGACCAAACGCATCAGCGTCGCCACCTTTGAAACCAGCTGCAGTATCGCTTTGGTCTCCTCCTCTGTTCTCACTTCCGCTCACGTCGCTGCTCCCGACTTCAACGCGATCCGCGCCTTCATCACGAATCAGCCTATGGGCATCAGCGACCAAAAGACGATGAGATAGAGTCATGTTTTCTGTGTCCCGGAGAGCATCGCGATGTATCGAGTCGAAATCGTCCACTGGGCTGCCGGTCGCTGACGCATCTCTGGTCGGAATCGGAGAATCTGCGATGTCCTTCCCTTTCTCCTCTCGCCACAGTCGACTTCTCGGAGGCATGTTCCTTAACTCAGGAGATGACTAAAACCGCCGAACGATACCAACGAGTCTAGAGAGAGAAATTAAAAGTAGAGAGAAGGGAGAGAAAACGGAATACCTGAATCTGGAGAGAAGAATGACGAAAGCAAAGAAGAGAAACCTATTTATAGCAAAAACGAAGGCACATTTTTTGAGCTTAATCATTAGGTCTACGAAGGCCTAAATGGGCCTCAAAGGCCGCCCAAATGCCCAGAAACTTACCCGCGACGGTTCAGTTTCTCGCTTGAACCGGTTTTCAATCAAGTAGTCAGACCAGAATCAATTCCTGGTCTCGATTTAAACCGGTCCCCGGTTAACCAACAAAACCGATCCCCGTCGTTTTATCCGAAATAATCTATCACCCGAGTAAACTTTATCTCATCATAAAGACAGAGAGGCAAGTAGGCAAGTCAAGACAAGCGCTACTAGGAGCGACCAAAGACACCTACAAAACATTATGCGACCAAAAGCACGTACCGACGACTAAACGAGAAGGATTATCCCTTGCATTAGAGCCTACTATCCGAATAAACCTGATCCACAAATTCACTGAGACCGCCACATCGCTCCCAAGTGAACTGGGGGGACTTGTTGTAGGAGATGGAGTACATCCCTCCACAAGGCCCATCGAATAACATGCCCTAATCCAGCAAGTTGGATTAGTTTAGTCGTCTCGGCGGCTAAAGACGTCAGCTCGACCTTAGAGTCCTTTTAGCCGGTCGACTAAGCCGACCCGAAGTACCCGGCTTGGAGAGAACTTTACCCAGGCCCGTATACTCGTCCTCTCACATCAAGGCCCAAAGAGGTACGAAATTAGGACATCAAGGGCTGGAGACCTATAAAAGGGGAGGAGAAAGCAACAAGAAAGAGACTTTTGGATTTTACACACTGAGCGGCTAGATCTAGGGTTTTAGTCATATCTTTGATCTTGTGGCTTTGAGCTTTCAGGGTTGTCTTTCTCACTTTCTTTTCACTCTTGTAACCCTTTGGTTCGAATCTAATAAGACGTCTTTAGTCATCCCATTTCCGATTTCTTTCAACCTAGTCGACTGAATCCCGTTCAAACAAACACTTTTTAAAATAAAAGGCTAATGTAGGTTTTCATTTTACTGAAGAGGATAAGGATATATGTGTACCAGAGATACTTAAGAATTAAGATGGTCTGTGTGAGTGGGATAAACACATTGTGATCAGGAACTCAGAGTAGCTGCTTGGAGATTCTGATGGAAAGTATGTCACTGTCAGTTCCTGCCTTCATCGTCTGATACTTCACAACGATTCCTATAAATTTAGATATGTATAAGAACTACTGGGTATCTTTTCTTATCTCTGTTTCAAGATGGTTGATAATGCAGAGTGTATGGACAAGTATATACCTTCGTTTTCTTGTAATCTTGTGTGACCAGCTACTGCGATCATTGCTTTGGGTTGGGAATCATCTGGAGCTCCGGTCCAAGACTTAAGGTTAAGAATACCTGAAAAGGTTTCATTCATTTCATGACAAGTCGTGAAGTAGAGTCAAAGATTTAAAGAGGAGTACTTACATGAGGATGAAGATTTAAGGTGTTTGAGATCGAAAATGGCTCCACAAGCTGCAACTGCGTCTTTTTGCAGCCTATGAGACGCAATAAGATTGTATTCCCAACTTCCATTTTTGTATCCTTCATTAAAGAACAGTTCAATGTGCCTAACATCCAGTGTTTGCATTGTTCCTACACATGTTAAACATAAAACTCTTAGTTGCAATTTTAGTTACTGCAGAAGAGACTACTAATGTGCTACTTTTACCATCACAGGTACTGAGGTCACAGACAGGACACCGAACAAGCTGTAAATCTGTCAATAAAGATTGATAAGCCATGTTACATCTTTCTCGTTTGTGAACAAGGTCAAGAATTAATTACCTGCAATTCAAATACCGCTTTTGATGTCTTTTACAATACATGAACCACTAGATTCAAGCATCCGTTCTATGGTTCCTTCCCTTGGAACTCTCAGCGGAGAACTCAACTTCTCAGTCAAGAGTGACACTCGAGAGTCAAGAGTAAAGGCACCAATTCGCATCCAGTCTGTAATCACAGTGTCAAAACCAGATAAAATCAGCTAAATGAAGTACATAAGAGTATGAATAATGAATCAAATTTTAGGACGGACCAATATGCTTTTCCTGCTGATGGAACAAGTAAGAGTGACTCCTCCCATCTGCATCATCCATCATTTCATTTCTTAGTTTACCGTTGTTCTGAGAGACTGTGGTTGTTATCTTGTAATAGTACTCACCAAAAGCTGAAGCATAGATCTTGATCCAGCTTGAAGAAGATGGATACGGCTTTGGCACCTGAAGATCACGCAAGCAAGCAAACCTCCAAATAGCATCCTCCATCACGATCTTGTTAAACCATTTGCTTGTTGTTCCCAGCATCACCAGTGACTTCCCATTCAAAAACCTCGAAACGTATGTCCACGCATCTTGCTCATACCTGAGAAAATCGTAAGAACATACTCAGGAATCTAACAATTCCTGATTCGACATCGGAGGAGCTATAGCAATCGGTTTTCAAATTCAGCAACCACGATCAAAATCAATGTTCTCATACAATCCAATTGATTCCGAAGATGATCAATCGAGTTCTATATCCTAGTTCCACATCAGTCTATTCGTAAAGAACAGTTTCGTTCATCTAATCGAAACTACGTGCGATCGGGGAAGAAGAAGAACAATACCATGAGAAGCTGGAGCAGTAAGTAGAAGCAGAGCATTGAGGAGATACACATCCATGGATTCCTAGGATCGTCCTCTTCGGAGCTAATCTTTTATCTATCTGAGGAGAGCTCTTCGGTTCGTCGCTCTTCACCGATCGTCTCTTCCCTCTGCCGTTTTCATCTCCCTCGGGAGCTTTCCTCTTGCCTCTGTTAGCAGCTACTTGTACATCACTGGATCTCGTCTTCACCTTCTCTTGTTCTCAGTATCTCACTAGTCGATAGTTTGTTAAGCGAAGGAAAATAAAAAAGAGATTCAAAAGTTTGTTTTAGCTCTGAATCGCTTCGTAGTGAGTTTTCGAAAAATATACATGCACCCGCGGAGGAGAGAGCGAGTTTTCGAAAAATTTGAATCGGAAATGACGTTTATGCCCCTGTAACAGACTTTCTCAGACCCGCCTCTCTCACATTTTTAAAATCGGTTTGAGTTTGCATGCATGAACCATGCAATTTTATAAATTTAAAAGCAAAACCAACCCAAATCAAATTTAAATGATATTTTCTAATCAAGGTGATACAAACATGAATGCTTTTGGTGATGCGATGAAGACGTCCCTCGGTGGATTTGTGAAAGCCGAGGTCAATTTCGATGACTTATCCAAAGGTGCATTTTGTGAACTCTCTCTCTCTCCGAGTCTCTCTCACACATTCTCTATTACGTATGTATCACTAAAAGAAAACGTTTCCGTAACGACGAAAAGTTATGAGGAAAATTTTTCCTCGTAAACTTACGAGTAGTTTATAAGGATGTTACAACGAAATAGAAATTCGTCGTAACGTAGATGTAAAATTACTAGGAAAAAATTTCGTCGTAAATACCTTGTACATTTACGATGAAAGTACGTCGCGAACAATATTCGTCGTAAATTTATGAGGATATTAAGACGAAACATGTTACTGTTATCTATTGGTGAAAACGTGTATTCAATGCGATTTGAATTGCCTAATTTCGTTGTAAATTCATTGTAAAACCAATGTAAGAGAGATGTAAAACCCTAGTAAAATTTTCCTAGTAAAATCATTGTTATACTTCACCTATCAAACTCGTAAATTTTTCTATATATATATATGTCATTTCTCACAACTCACTCTCTCACAACACAAAGGAAAAGAAGAAAAAAAATTTTGAGAAAAAAAAAATTCCAGAAAAATTATAAAAAAAGAAATTCCAAAAAAAATTCCCAAAACAATTTCCAAAAAAAATATCCAAAAAAAATTCCAAAAAAAAAATTATAAAAAAAAATGGCGGATGGCGGTAATATTTACGAGTTACGGAGTTGGATGTATTCCCATAAAGATTCCGAAGGGAGAGTGACGAATGCATTTCTGAGCAGGCTAGAGACATTCATGTACCAGGCGGGCTCTACACCGATCACGCAGGAAAGCCGGTAAGATGTTATGCCCTTGTTGGAAATGCAATAATTCAAAATTTGCACGTAGTGAAACTGTATGGAAGCATTTAGTAAAGTGAGGATTTACACCACAAAATTATATTTGGTATCAACACGGAGAGGGTTATGGTGGAAATGAAGCTAGTAGTAGTAATAATAATTTTGAGGATGATAATGAAGAACCGAATCATTTGCATAATGAACATAATTATCATCAAGAAGATCAAATGGTAGATCATGATAGGGTTCAAGACATGATTACTGATGTATTTTTAGAAACAACTACAACAATAGCTGATGGAACTGGAAATGTAGAAGAACCTAATTTGGATGCAAAAAGGTTTATGAAAGGCTAGATGCTGCAAATCAACCAATCTACACTGGTTGTAGAGAAGGTCTCTCTAAATTGTCTCTAGCAGCTAGGATGATGAATATTAAAACATATCATAATTTACCTGAGAATTGCATGGATGCATGAGCGGAGTTGTTTAAAGAGTATTTGCCAGAAGACAACGTGTCTGTTGAATCTTATTATAAGATTCAGAAATTGGTTTATAGTCTTGGGTTGCCTTCGGAGATGATAGATGTTTGCATCGACAACTGCATGATCTCCTGGAAAGATGATGAGAAGCTAGAAGAGTGTGGATTATGCAAGAAACCACGATTCAAACCGCAAGGACGTGGGAGGAATAGGGTACCGTACCAAATGATGTGGTACCTACCAATTACAGACATGTTGAAAAGGTTATATCAATCTAAGAGGACTGCTGCATCGATGAGGTGGCCGAACATGTCCAGAGGGATGGCGAGGTCGCTCATCCATCAGATGCAAGAGCGTGAAAACATTTAAACAAGGTACACTCAGATTTCAGTAGAAATATACGGAATGTCTATCTTGGGTTATGCACCGATGGATTTAGTCCATTCGGAATGTCTGGGAGACAATATTCTTTGTGGCCAGTCATTCTTACGCCGTGCAATCTGCTGCCGGAAATGTGCATGGAACAAGAATTTTTGTTCTTAACCATATTAATCCCTGGGCTGAAGCATCCAAAACGGCCGCTAGATGTTTTTGTTCAACCATTGATACAAGAGCTAAAGGAGTTGTGGTCAGAAGGGGGGAGGGCGCATGATTGTTCGATGAAAAACAATTTTACGATGTGAGCAGTTTTGCGGTGGAGAATAAGTGACTTTCCTGCTTATGGGATGTTGTCTGGTTGGACAACACATGGAAGATTATCTTGTCCATAATGTCTTGGATCGACAGATGCTTTTCAACTGAAGACTGGTATGAAGAGTTGTTGGTTTGTTTATCATCGTTGCTTTCTTCCCATTTCTCATCCGTACAGAAGAAATAAGACATTGTTTAGGTACAAAAGAGTTGTCAGAGACAGTCCTCCTCCATATCTCACCAGCCAACAGATCGAAGCGAACATTGATTATTATGGAGCTCAGGAAACAGTTAAGTGTGGAGGAAACTGACATGTTCTTGGAAATATGCCTGATGGGTATGGTGTGGCGCACAATTGGCATAAGAAGGGTACATTTTGGGAGTTGCCTTACTGGAAGGATCTTCTTTTAAGTCACAACCTGGATGTGATGCATATAGAGAAGAACTTTTTTGACAACATCATGAATACAATTCTGAACGTCCCTGGGAAGACAAAAGATAACAAGAAGTCAAGGATGGACTTACCGGATATTTGCTCAAGAAGTGAGTTACATATCAAGAGCAATGGAAACATTCTTGTTCCTATCTTTCGGTTGTCATCAGAAGCCAAAACAACTTTGTTTGACTGAGTTGCATCAGAAGTTAAGTTCCCTGATGGTTATGTTTCTAATATGTCAGGATGTGTTGAACGAGGTCAAAAGTTCTCAGGAATGAAGAGTCATTATTGTCATGTGTTTATGCAACGGCTACTTCCATTTGCTTTTGCCGAGCTCCTTCTGACAAACATATATGAAGCAATTGCAGGTAAATATCAATTTATAATATATGTACATATGTTATGAAATGTTATCAATTGGGTTACTTTTGCAATATACAACCATCAGAGCCTTCTTCAGAGATCTTAGCACACGTATGTTCAAGGAAGAAGTCATCGAACAACTCGAACAACTTCATGAGAACATTCCGATCATATTGTGCAATCTGGAGAAGATATTTCCACCTTCACTTTTTGACGTCATGGAGCATCTAGTTGTCCACCTCCTATATAAAGCATTGCTTCGTGGACCTGTTCACAACAGATGGATGTATCCGTTTGAGCGTTCCATGTAACATTTGAAGGGAAAAGCAAGAAATCTTGCAAAGGTCCAAGGTTCAATAGTTGTTGAGAGTTTGACAGCAGAAACATATAACTTCACATCATACTACTTTGCTCCAACTGTTCGTATGAGAAAAAGAGTTCCTAAAAGATACGATGATGGGGGAGTACTGACATCATATGCAGTTGATGGTGTTCCTGACATTTTCTGTCAAATTGGACGGTTTGGTGGTAAACTGAAAGAAGTATGGTGGTCATGTGAAGAAGATAAGCATAGTGTCCACACTTATATTTTTCTCAACTGCGAGGATGCATTAATCCGTTCCTTTGACAGGTAAATATTCTTGTGAATGTTAATTATATGAAAAGTGTTAATTATATAAGCTCTAATGCATTCATTTTATTTGCAGCATATTTGTATCTCAAGTTGAAGAAGCAATAACAGGAATATCCTCAACTGAGGTGGACGCACAGAAAGATGCACTTTGTTTTTTTTTACGTTATAAGGTCATTCTATTACTCAAACTTGAGGTGGTCTGGGTAACCAAACCGGAATAGAAAAACCAATAAAATGTAGTTCCCTATGGAAAGATCTAGCAGTTTTAGCTAAAAAGTCTGAAATCTGATTGCGCGCTCGTGGAACGTGAATGATGTTGAAATCCGGGAAGTATATCTGTAGCGTCTCTATCCTTTCCAATTCCGTCGCAAAGCTTGTCCAAGCATGAGGTTCCTTTATCATTGTAATCAGCTCCTTACAGTCTATCCCAAAGCTCTGGCATGTTGAATGTTGAAGCATGTTCTCCATTGCCCATGGCAGTGCTTCTACCTCCGAATGCAAGGCTGATTCTCGTCGAGTGAAATTTCTTGTCCCCATAAGTTGAATGTTCCCACCACTTCCCATCCAGACCCATCCACATCCACTAAATTGAGCAGAGGCTGTCCAAGATCCATCTAACAAGCAAATATTACCCAAGCTTATGACTTGGGGGTCCTCAGTATTGCTATCTTGTACTACTGGTTGTACCACTTCGTTCGCATCAAACCAGGCTTGACATTCACTTTCTGCATGTCGAACTAGGTCCAAAGGATCTCTGTCTATCCCCCAGAAAATTTTGTCATTCCTAGCCTTCCAAATACACCAGATTATCCAGGGGTAAGGATCCCTGTTTCGTTCTGGCTCGATAATGTTGTTTTTCCTCGAGAATAGGTAATCCATATTTGTGTAGACGCTTGGTAGTGGAAATATATTTGGGCTTGTTTGAGTTGATGATAAGGACCAAGCTTGTAGAGCTGGCGGGCATTCAAATATGGCATGGGTTACAGATTCTTCTAGTTCCCCACATTTTGGGCAGTAGTTATAACACCTCATTTTGCATCTTGTTAAGTTCTTCGTTACCGCCACATGACCGGTTAACAACTGCCATATAAAATGACATATCTTCGTAGGTGCCTTTAATTTCCAAGCAAATGCTTGAAGCTTTGTGATACTCGGCTCCAAGACCTCCTTCTCCTCCGCTGCCTTTAATAAATTCCGAGTCACCCAATATCCAGATTTAACCGTGTATTGACCATTCCTTGTGTAGTTCCAGCAGAACGTGTCCCGACGACGAATTGAGCTTATGGCCAAACTCCTTATAAGAGGCATGTCATCAAGATTGATATAGTTTTCCAATAGACCAACATCCCAATCCTTCGATACCTGATTAATGAGATCGCTAACTCTCAGATTATGATGCATAACTGGCGCTGCAGGGATAGCTGGTTTCGCAGGGGCATTGGAATCCACGGATCCTTCCACACCTTGACTTCATAACCTGAATGTATCTTCTGTCTAATTCCCAGTAATAACAACTTCCTTGCAGCAGAAATGCTAGTCCACACATACGATGGGCTGCTAGCAGAGTTTACTTTGAGTGGTCAACTCAGTCTATAGTATCTTCCTCTCAAGTCCCGGACAACCAAGGAGTCAGGAAATTGAACTAGCCTCCATAGTTGCTTTGCCAATAGTGCCAGATTGAACTCATGGATCATACGAAACTCAATCCCATCCTCCTCTCTTGGTAAACAGACTTTTTCCCATTTCGCCCAGTGTATTCCTCTTTTTGGTGGATTTGAACTCCACCTTGAGCAATGGCACTTGCTAGGTTTTCACATATCTCCAAAGGGAGCCGGAAGGTAGACATAACGTAAGTCGGAAGAACATAACGTAGATAAGCACTTTGTCAAGTGGTTAAAATCACAAGTATATATATCTCATTTTAACAGTGATGCTATAAGATAATTTTAACGGTGATGCTTTTTGTAGGTTGAGTATGACGATCCATATTACCCCGTATGGTTTCACGATTTGGTCCAAGGTCCAGTAGCAAAGGTCACCACATCACGTATGTATTTCACACGAGGTTTTACCTTTCACACATACGAGTATGGGAGACATCAGACAACAAGTAATTACGGAATATGTGTGAAAGGCGAAACAGACCTTTATGGGATCTTGCATGAGATTATTGAAGTCGAATTTCTGGGGTTATTGAAGCTAAAAAGCATCCTCTTCAAATGTGAATGGTTCGACCCTGTTATGAACCGAGGTGTTCAGGTTAGCAAATTTGTTGTTGTGGATGTCAATTCTGGGAGAAGATACAAGAAGTTCGAGCTTTTCATCTTAGCTTCTCAAGCCGAGCAAGTAAGCTTCCTTCCATACCCTCGCCTTCGAAGTTCTGGGATAAATTGGTTAGCTGTTATAAAAATTACACCTCGTGGACGAATTGTTGCTGGAGAAGAACCACATTTACAAGAAGAAGACGCTATCAATGAAGTTGATGTACCTGATCAACAACTTAATGAAATCCTTCTGATCGATCCGGAAAACCAACAATATGAAGATCTTCCCGAAGATGTGACAGATGAAACACGTGAAGACGAGTTCGATGGAAGTGACAATGATCATTGTACTGATCTTGATGAGAATGAAAGCGATTCAAAATGATGTAATCTATGTAACAAATGTTGTTTTTCTTTTTCATTTTCTCATTTTAATTTTAATGTATGTGTAACAAATGTAGTTTTTCTTTTCCATTTTCTCATTTTAATGTATATGTAACATATGTTGTTTTATATAATATGTTTTCTTTTGGTTTAAAAAAATTAATTTGGAGTTTAGGGTTTAAGTTGGATAAAGAGATAAAGAGGAAGAAGATGTAAAGAAGAAGATGGTGTTATAAGATAAGTGACTTTGGGGTTTAGGTTTTCGAGTTTCGGGGTTTAGGGTTAAGTCTCGTAAAGTCGTCGTAAACAATAACACGGGCCTGGTAAATTCGTCGTAAATGAAAAAAGCATGAGCGTTCCACGTAATTTCGTCGTAAATATTCCACGTAAATTCATTGTAAAGTTAAAAACACGGACCTGGTAAATTCGTCGTAAATGAAAAAAAACGGGCCTCGTAATTTCGTCGTAACTGAAAAAACGCGGACTTGATAACTTCGTCGTAACTTTACGATGACTTTACGAGGAATGACTTTTCTTATATATAGACGACACCTCAACACGAGCAATCGTTCATTCCTCCCAAATCCCTCTCCACTCCTCTAAGGTAACCTCTCCCTCTCTCTAATTTTTTTTTAAAAAACTGTTTAGTTTTAGGTGGTTAGTATAGGTAATTAGTTTAAGTGGTTAGTATAGGTAATTAGTTTAGGTGATTAGTTAGGTATCGGAATAATATTTTTAAATTATGGCGTTAATGATAAAACTAACTGTAATTTTTTTTTTCAAATTTAGATGGGTTCTAGAAGAAAGCCAGCTGCACCTACTTATTCTCAGATGTTTCATGATGGTGCCAGGACATCTTCTTCCGGTTCATCATCTTCCGAGGCAGTTCCGGACTCTCAGACATCTCAGAGAGTTTCTTGGAGTCCTCCTCCTCTTGCACCTCATATGCCTCCACCACCTCCTCCTCCAGCCGTGCACCTCAGCCTGTCCCAGCTGGTGTAGTTCATCCAAATTTGTGTGTGCCTCCATCTGCCCCATACGCGAGATATACAGTGTAGGATTTGCTCTCCCAGCCTGGACGAGAGGGCTTGGATGTTCTGGATCCCGATAGACCGCCGGGAACTTATTGGTAACTTATTATTTTTTGGTACATTAAAATGAAATTTTTTTTTAACAATTAGGTTCTCTTTTCAGGTTTGGGGCCAACAACCGTGTTGGCCGGAGCGTGTCGGAGACGATCAAGGGCTACTACGACGGAGCCTACCAGAATTGAAGCAAGACTCCAGACCACGTAAAGACGACTTGGTTTAAATGTTTTGCGGTAATATATATTTTTTTTAATCTAATTAAATATTTATATCTAATTAAATATTTATTTTAAAATTTTCAGAATTTTGTTTGTTTCAGCAAAGGTGGCACTGGTCTTTGGAAATCACCGAGAGGGTGAAGAGGGAGTTCGTTGCAAAGGCAAAGACCCGCCTTTGCAACACTGTCTCCGATTAGAAGGACAAGTGGGAGATCTACGGTTATGACGGAAACCCCACCGAGCTCACGAAGGAAGTATGGGATGATCTCATCGCCTATTGGAAGCTACCCTCTTTGATCCGTAAGGCCAACTCGTGCTCCGCTAACGAAGAACAAAGATGGTCATTTTCCCATGGTTCACAGAACTGGACAAAAGCCTCACGCCGGAATCCGTCTAGAAGCTGTAAGTTGTTTTTAATTTTTATTTTGAATTTTTTAATTAATTTAAATTTTAATATTTAATTTAATTTAATTTTTTTGTTTGTAGTATGAGAAGACGAGAGTCTTACCATCTCTGTCTGGTCTATTCAAGATGACTCACGCCACATCAGACGGGATTTTTGTGGATCCAGCATCCGAGAAACTCTTCAACGCAGTGGTTTCTCGGGTTGAAGAGCGGGAGACACAATTAACCTAGCAGTCTCCCGATGGATTACTCATCAAACTGACCACCGAAGAGGTCGACAGGATCTTCAAAGAGGTAAAACTTTATAAATTTATTTAAATAAATTTAACTATTTAATAAAATTTAACTATATTAATATGTTTTTATAGGTGGCTCCTTGAAAGAACGGACAGACAGTGGGCATAGGTTTTGTTAACGAAGTTTCTAAGGCAACTTCGTCATACGCTTCGAGACAGAATGAAGAGAACTCTCAGATGAGAGCTCGAATGGATAGCCAGCATGATCGTTTAGACTCTCTTGAGGATCTACTGGACGTGATGGCGGTGGGAAATTCGAGTATGCAGCGAGCACTAAATGAGAGACGAGCAGCTCTCGAGATGCCAATACGGAATCCCGAAGATGCCGATCCAGACCGTTCTCAACCGAGCACCGCCACCAACTACTTCGATAATATGTAGTAGTTTTTTTTGTTTCATTTTGTATTATAAATTTAAATATTATGTTATGACTTTTAAATAGTTTTTAAAAATATGTTTTCATTTTCATATTTCATTTTATATTTAAAAAATAATATTATTATTTTAATTTATTATTAAATGGTAAGAAACGATGTAAATTCGTTGTAAACTTTTCATGGAATTTATAACGAAATACTCGTAACATAGTCGTAACGTTTACGTGGAGCTTACATGGGCAGCATTGTAAAATCCTCGTAAATGTTATATGGAGTTTACATCGAAATAATATGAGTATTTTACATCGAAATAATACGAGTACTTTACAATGAAATGTTACGTCTAGTTTACGACGAAATGTTTCCTTCCGTTTTACGAGGAAAGCATTCCTCGTAAACGTTACCACGTGTTTACGACGAAACCTCCGTTACGACGGACGTTTAACAACGAAACGGTTTTCGATGTTAATTCGTCGTAACACCCCTTTTACGACGAATTTACAAGGAATATTGTCTTAGTAAAAAATATGTTTTCTTGTAATGTATTTTGATCTTGTGCGTTTATATATTTGCTTTCAGGAGACGAGAAGAAGCGAGACCTCAGATGATTTTATCGCACTTCCTTTGCAAAGCAGTTGAGTATTGTACACAAGTCAGTCTTATGCTAATTATGGGAGACATCTCAGGGCGTATCAAGTTCAGCAACGCTTTTGGAAAACGATACAATTATATCTTAGCACAGCCTAAGGACTTACCCATGTTGAAAGATATTTCCGTTACTACAGCATGGCTTTGGGACACCTTATCAGTCGGAGGACAAGCTCTCAGAAGAAGCCTAAAATTTTCTGATGATCGTGGCTACAAGTAGTAGTACATATCCCACAAAGTATCTCTTTTGACTTCGTAGACTACGACTCCTACTGTAAGATGTGTAAGATGTCTATCTATTTATATATCTGTTGTTTTTCTTTTTAGATTTCTTATGTGTTTTATCGAAGCAGTATGGCTTTGGGAAACCTAACTATGTCAGGATGCGCTATAGGCGATGATGAGGATGATGAAGACAAAGATGGAGAGCTTAGTGACGAAGAAGCTCTTATTAGTGGCAAAGCTGATGTTATTAGTGACACAGAGCTTAGCTTTGAGTATTCATCTACTGACTCTGAGTATGAGGAACAGTTTATTAACAGAGAACCTGAAAACTCTGTTTCAGTTCAGTAGAAAGGCAAAAGGCTGGACCAAGACAATCACCAAACCTGAGTTTAACTCAGCAATGTTACAACGGTCAGATTTACGTGAAGAGGGAGACAATAACATTAAAAGAAAAGCAAAAGCTGCAGATAGTATAAAGGACAAGATAGAGACATCAAACATATTCTCAGCCCTTCAAATACTAAGTGATGATTGATAAAGACCACCTCTCGTGCTTATTCTTTCTGTTTATTTTTGTTTTGAGTTTTTGTAATCTCTCTGTTTTTTTTCTCGTCGATCTTTTTGATTTTTTTTCTTCTTCTTTGGGCGGTGGGTTTGGTCTTGAAGTTAAAGACACCTTTCATCAATGAGCTTATATCCACTGATCTATCTCCCATGATCTTATCATGGTACATCTTGCTTCCTATCTCACATATATGTTCCTCTAATGGCTCATTGATATATGGTGTTGTAGACATCTTGTATATATGCTTTTCAATTGGTTTTCAAAGTTTTATTGAGTCTTCTTAGTCTTTTTCAAGTCATTACAAGTCTGGAGTTGCATTGTATGTGAGATGGACCGGCTGGAACAAAAGAGGCAGAAAAGAGTACAATTTTGGTGATTTTCACGCAGAGCAGTCTTGATGGTTGTTCCCGATCGTGCGGAACACTCTGAGTGCTTGTTCCAGCGGCAGAGATTTTTATGGAAGTTTCCAAATATTTCGGAATTTTACCTAGGACTTCCCCCTTTTTCTCCTTGCCCGTCAGAGACCTGCAAATATATTTTTTCTTGTTCTTTTAGACATACTACTCTTCTTTTTCAGAGAAAAACAACTCTAGAGCTTTTAGAGATTTGTGATTTAATATTTTGTAAAGGGAGAAGGCTCCATCTCTCTCACCATAGAGAAGAACCCCTGAAACCTTCTTCTATTTTATCTACGCATGTTTTCTTCATCTATTATCTCTGTGTTTTCTTGTTTCATGACTGAGTAGTCAACATGCTTAGTCTAGGGTGTTAGGGTATTAATTTCGTGAGTTAAAAATAGATAAGTGAATCCATTGATTGTCTTCATTCATAAATGTTCTTAATGCTTGCATTAAACTGGCCGCTTAATGTTAGATCCTAGGTTTAAACTGTTCATTAACCGTGTAATAGGTTGCTAGATCTGTTATGAATGAGCATTGCATCCCTAATCAGCGAAAGTAGATACTAGGGTGTTATGTGAACCTATCGGATTTGATCTTAATGTTCATCATCACGCCTTGAGCCAAGTGATGTTAGGAGTTTTCAAGGCTCCTAATCAAATGTTGTAGTATAAAAGATTATCGAACCAATCCTAGGTGATTCTAAAGCAAAGGGAATGCAAGTTCATTCTTAAGCTAAGTGCAATCCGGTTTTAAAGATTGTATGAACTAAGAACTAATAAGCTAATGCAATAAAGTAATGATCTTTCTTTCTGAATATGAAGCAAGAGGACTCATGGGGCTAGGCATTTGATCTTGGGTGATGTAGATCCAATCTAGAGGTGGCAAGCTATCAATCAAACACTTTCCTTATGCCTAGACACTAAGCTAAACAATCTCTATCTCTAGATGAATGTTCTTTTGGTAA
>NC_027751.1:25302102-25303332 GCF_000695525.1 Brassica oleracea var. oleracea | reverse complement strand
AAGCAAGCTAAAAGCATTGAAGAGTTGTTTAAGGCATTTCATCATACACCTTGTGGGCAGGAAATGCCTAGAGAACTATTTTAGTATGATCAAGAGTAAAATAGCATTGAGAACCCTCAACAAGCAAGGAAACAAGTAGATCTAACACAAAACACCATAGATCTTATCTAATCACCCTTAATCACCCTAGCTCATGAATCCAATATTAATCTACTCACTAATAGACATGAATAACCCCAAAACCATGGATGATTCAAGGTTAAACATGATTAGAGAGCAAGATAATCACACAAACACAAAGAATATAGATGGAAAATGATTCAAGATCCAAATTTTCTTCAAAGAGGTTTATGTGTTCTCAAAGAGAAAATAAGATAATTCTCAACTTTGGGATCTACAAAGTATTTATATGTCTTTGGTAAACCTAATGGTTTCCATTAAAAGGTCTAAAAAGCCCTTTAAAAACACTAAAATTCGACCAGCTGAAAATGTGACCCGGGTAGAGGTCGGGTCGCTCAACCCGCGCTGGTCTACCCGCGATGGGTCGTCCGTGCGGGTCGTCCAACCCGCGCTGGTCTACCCACATCAGCTTCCGTCGTCCAGCCTTCTTCGCCCGCGCGGGTAAGGGAACCCGCGGTGGTCTACCCGAGTTCGACCAGGGTTGATATGCCTCTAGTAAATTGATCATAACTCCTCCAATACAGCTTCAAATGACTTGAAACCACTTTCATAGAAAGCTAACTCAATTTACTATGTTCTCCCAAATTATTAGCAACGGAAGATATTTTTAAGACTTTCATCCATGTTCATCTTTCACCCTTTTGTACCAAAAATGTCTGAAAACACCTCCAAGAACTCCATAGGACACACCAACACCTGATAAAGACTTATGAATGCAAAATGGATCCAAAAGATGCCTAAATCTATTCTATATGATCAAAATATACAAGAATAGATTATTAAAAACATGTAAATATACAAGATATCAACTCCCTCAAACTTGTTCTTTACTTGTCCTCAAGTGAACTTTCAAGAACTCATAGGATAAGAGGTTTGAAGGTGGGAGCTCATAGCCAAAAGAAACACTCAATGCACTCAACTTGACATCCTAAAGAAACATAGCAAATAGCATGAACATGCTCTCTTATTATACTCTAGCTTCTCTAGGCCTATAAATACTCTTATGTCTCTACACAAGATGCAATGCTTTTCAACCAACATGCTCTCTCC
>NC_027751.1:25299366-25301806 GCF_000695525.1 Brassica oleracea var. oleracea | reverse complement strand
CCACTAAGGACCTCTTATTCACTTTTCACATTTCTAAGCTCTAACACTTTTTATTATCTCTTCCCTACTATCTTATTGAATCTTTTTTTTTTCTTCTGTTTTTTTTTTGTAGAGGGGGAAGGTCTCAAATACTACAATCAAGAGTTGCTTATCTTTCTATTTTAGGTCCCTGGGGCTTTTCCTTCTCATGACAATCTTTTGTTCATCAATCTCAACTTTGTCACTTCCCAAACCCAAGATATAAACATTTAAGGAACAAAGACCCCACTCACCATCCTAGAAGCTAGCTCAAATGATGACCCTATGCTGGCAAGAGATGAGAACAAATTCAAGTTGCTCTCAATACTCTCAAGATTTTACACATGACAAACTATCAAAAGAGGCCTCACTAATGCAAATCAATGTAGGCTTCAAAGAATGGCTAGGGTTCAAGAGTAAGGAACTGCCATTTGGGTTAACAAAGAGTGGTACAATGGGGAAAGATAACCCAAATGTGTATGAGCCCCATGATCAAGTATGCAAATGCCCATATGCAAGAGAGATTAAGTTCATTAAGCCCTAGTTCATTTGGAGTTGGTTTCAAGAACAATGTCAATCATCAAGCAAACAACATGTTTTAAGAAGATTTTTCAAGGCTCGAAGCATGCAAGCCTTTCAAAATATATGTTTAACTAGAGTGTCAAATTCAAATTCAGTGCAAACAAGTGTTCTATACAAGGCAATATCAATCAGCTGCTCCATATGCAAGTGAATGCATCCAATATGCAAGTGAATGCATCCTATATGCTCTAGACTCAATCTTAAGAATGCAAGTGATGCAACTACATGATTCAAAAAATTTATATTTTTTTGGTTTTTCTAAGCATATATGTATGTACAATGCAAGAGACTCAAAATCATCAAAGCAAACATGATCAAATACTTGGTACCTCCCCCCACACTTAAATCACACAGTCTCTGTGTGAGTAAGGGAGAGATACCCAAAGGAAAGCAATATGCAAAGATAAACTGGTATGTACAAGATTAAGGTGAAGGAGTACCTCTGATGGAGTGTTGGAAAAGGCAGTGGTGTCTAGGGAGCAATGTCTGGCCGCTTTCCTCCTCAGCCCAAGGGTCTTAAAAACGAAGATCCTACAGATATGTACAAGGACAGCCATGAGACTTCCTCCCAAATGAGCTTGTTTTAAGTCTCTAGCTTGACTTTCCTTCCTTTGGCTAGTGAGAGGGAGGCTCCTTCCCACCTTCAAGAGTGATGGTGAGGACGTGGGAGAGAAGCTCTTGAAGCTTGATTGGATCATTTTGGAGCTGAGGAGTGATGATGGCCCTTGCACTTGAGAATGGCTTAGACCTTCCCTTGCACTTGATTTTGTACTCAATGGCCCCATCCTTAAGCTTAATTGGGTGGAGAGTGAGAGTGTAAGGAGTCTTATCAAGAGGTGGAGGATGAGGTTCTTTCACAATCTTCTTCTTGTCATGAGCAGCCTTTGTGGCGCTACTCACCTCCTCTTTTTAGCACTTTCCAAGTGCTCAGCACACAACTCTTTAGAGGACTCTCCAGCAAGACCTTCTTTCTCAATACTAACCCATTCAGCCTTGGTCTTCTCAATAGAGGATGCTCCACAAGTGATTGTTCCATAATACTCAGCATTCATCTTTGGGGATTGTAGTGGATAGGAGACAGCTTTGTTCACATTTAGGAGTGTGACCTTCTTGTTGGCAAAGTCTATGAAAGCTCCCATTTTTGTGAGAAATGGAGTGCCAAGGATCAATGGGACTATCTTCTCAGTTGCCATCTTCAGAACAGTGAGGTCTATAGGAATGGTGCATGCTCCAATCTTCAAAGGGAAGTCCTTGATGAGACCAGTAGGAGTTGTAGAAGAGGAATCTCCAAACTGTAGGGAAGATGTGTTTGACTCCATGCGCTCAATCCCTAGACTCTTCATCCCTTCTTCTGAGCTTTGGTGAGAACTCTTTGGGGGAAAGGGAGCTTATCATAGGGTGATAGCTCAACCTCAGTGGCTTCCTCTAGCTTAACCTTTTTCAGCTTGTTATCAGCTCTCTCAGCCTTGTGCTCAGCTCTTTGCAGATTCGTTGCCTCAGCCTTCCTGGCAGCGTCCTTCACAATCTGTGCTTCAGCTGTGGCCACAAAAAATCTCTCAACTTCCCCAAACTCAGTTCCAAATACCAGTCTTTCAATCTCATCCTCCTCTTTCTCATGTTCACTTAGCTCAATCTCTGGAGAAGTATCTGAAGAAGTAGTGGAGAAGACAACATTGCAAGACTCCTTGGGGTTTTTTTCTGGTTTCTCTGGTAGAGACCCCATTGGCTGCTTGGAGGATGAAGGCATAGAAGCAACTTGACTCTCCAAAGCCTTGAGATGAGAGGCAAGTTGCATGTACTTGTTATTGAGGTCAGAATAGTTCCCATCAATCTTTGCATG
>NC_027751.1:25291962-25298982 GCF_000695525.1 Brassica oleracea var. oleracea | reverse complement strand
CATTGGTCTTGGACAAGCCACAATATTTATCAAACTTGTACAAGTGAGCAAAAGGGTCTTCAGCAACAAGGCCATGATACTTGTTGTTCTCTATGGTGTTAAGCAGCCCTGACTTGATCTCAAAGTTGTTGTTCTCCACAGCTAGTGCTCTGATTCCCAGTGTATGACCATGAATGTGAGGTTGATCATAGGCTCCAATGGCTCTAGCTTGGCGCTGTGGATGCTGTGGCCTAAGGTTTGCAGCGCCTTGGGCCACTCCATCATGAGGCTGATTCTGATTGTGCTCCATTTCAAACCCCAATCTCTGAAAGTGAGCATGTTGCTCTTCTTCTCTTCTCTTTCTTGCTATCCCCCTCTCAAGTGAAACTATGTCTTCAACTCTTGGAACTAGGCTTGATGAACCTCTGCTCTTCAAGTTCATACACCTGAAATACAAAGGGAGATGAAGAAGGAGAAGCAGTAACAAAATAAAAGAAAAATGACTTAGTCTCAAGGAAGTGACTAAATCCCAATGTCACAATCAACCAAGAACTTGGCAACGGCGCCAATTTGATGTTAGGAGTTTTCAAGGCTCCTAATCAAATGTTGTAGTATAAAAGATTGTCGAACCAATCCTAGGTGATTCTAAAGCAAAGGGAATGCAAGTTCATTCTTAAGCTAAGTGCAATCCGGTTTGAAAGATGGTATGAACTAAGAACTAATAAGCTAATGCAATAAAGTAATGATCTTTCTTTCTGAATATGAAGAAAGAGGACTCATGGCGCTAGGCATTTGATCTTGGGTGATGTAGATCCAATCTAGAGGTGGCAAGTTATCAATCAAACACTTTCCTTATGCCTAGACACTAAAGTAAACAATCTCTATCTCTAGATGAATGTTCTTTTGGTAAAGCAACTCAAGCATCTAATCTCTTAGGTTGAATGTTACTAAAGCAAACAATGAGAACAAGTCTAATAGTAATCTTAATTCCTTTAGCAACTAATCTCTTAGTAAAGCAAGCTAAAAGCATTGAAGAGTTGGTTAAGGCATTTAATCATACACCTTGTGGGCAGGAAATGCCTAGAGATCTATTTTAGTATGATCAAGACTAAAATAGCATTGAGAACCCTCAACAAGCAAGGAAACAAGTAGATATAACACTAACAACCCTAGATTTTCTCTAATCACCCTAGCCCATGAATCCAAGATTAATCTACTCACTAATAGACATGAATAACCCCAAAACCATGGATAATTCAAGGCTAAATATGATTAGAAAGCAAGATAATCACACAAACACAAAGAATATAGATGGAAAATGATTCAAGATCCAAATTTTCTTTAAAGAGGTTTATGTGTTCTCCAAGAGAAAAGAAGATAATTCCAACTTTGGGATCTACAAAGTATTTATATGTCTTTGGTAAACCTAATGGTTTCCATTAAAAAGTCTAAAAAGCCCTTTAAAAACACTAAAATTCGACCAGCTGAAAATGTGACCCGGGTAGAGGTCGGGTCGCCCAATCCGCGCTGGTCTACCCGTGCTGGGTCGTCCTAGGTCGTCCGCGCGGGTCGTCTAACCCGCGCTGGGTTATCCTGGGTCGTCCGCGCGGGTCGTCCAACCCACGCTGGGCTACCCGCGTCAGCTTCCGTCGTCCAGCCTTTTTCGCCCGCGCGGGTAAGGGAACCCACAGTGGTCTACCCGGGTTCGACCAGGGTTGATATGCCTCTAGTAAATCGATCATAACTTCTCTAATACAGCTTTAAATGACTTGAAACCAGTTCCATTAGAAAGATAACTCAATTTATTATGTCCTCCCAAGATATTAGCAACAGAAGATATCTTTAGGACTTTCATCCATGTTCATCTTTCACCCTTTTGCACGAGAAATGTCTCAAAACACCTCCAAGAACTCTATAGGACACACCAACACCTGATAAAGACTTATGAATTCAAAATGGATACTAAAGATGCCTAAATCTATTCTACATGATCAAAATATACAAGAATGAATTATTAAAAACATGTAAATATGCAAGATATCACCAAGCGAGAGCTTAGGTATTGAGGCTGATCGTTGAATGGTGAAGCACCACGATAGTGGGCTGATCTATCTTAAGTGATCCGAGTTCTAGACTAGTGCTAAATTAAACTTGAATAATTTTTTGGCTCACACTTGTTTAACACCCGATCAACCCACCCTTGGCTAGCATTCTCTTTAATCTGAGGCAAGAACAATTGCATTGAGGAACCAGATCACCTCCTTTAGACAGCTCACTGATGAGCCTTTTTGCGACGCATGGGAGCGCTTCAATGACTACCGCAGAGAATGCCCTCACCATGGATTTGATGATGATTACCTACTGGGCATTTTCTATGATGGAGTTGACTGGGAATTTCAGAGTGTTATGAACTCTGCCAGCAATAGAGACTTCATGACTCAGACCACTGATGGATCGTTTGAGCTGATCGAGAACATGGCTGCTACCTCAGCCAATAAGAAC
Source organism: Brassica oleracea var. oleracea (assembly GCF_000695525.1). Taxonomy (NCBI): domain Eukaryota; kingdom Viridiplantae; phylum Streptophyta; class Magnoliopsida; order Brassicales; family Brassicaceae; genus Brassica; species Brassica oleracea. The sequence continues at coordinate 25,296,501 of NC_027751.1, read as the reverse complement.
GAGGAGCGTGATTGCTCTAAGAAAGGGAACAGTTCTGACACCCAGAAGATAGATGAGCTTACTGCCAAGGTTGATCAACTACTGAAAAACAACCAAGGGCACGTTTTCAGCATGGAGCAAGCTACGGCCGGGCAGATTCAGAACCAGAACCAGCGACAACCGCAGAGCAATCGGCAAGCTGTTCCAGCTACGGGGAATAGTCAACCAGATGAGCTGAAGGGTCTGGGTATGATGATGCAACAGCTGTTGCAGGGTCAGCAGGTTCAGGCCAAGGCGTTGAATGCAATAGAGCAGCCGTTCGCTGAGACTGTTCTAGGCGCATAAGAGAACACAGAGCAGTCTGCTAGCTCTGGAGCGACTGCTCCTAGCGAACCTACTGAGACTCCACCACTGCGAGTCTATGTTCCTAAGGTTCCCTATCCAATTCCACCTAAACATCTGATGGATCCTATTAGTGCAGAGCAGCTGGCTGGGTTTAAGAAGATGGTGAGAAGGCTTCCTCAAAATATCTCATTGAACATGCTTGGGAAATTCGGCCATTGCATATGTTCTTCAAAAATTGCAGAGAATCTCAGAAGAAAATCAAGGCACTCTTTACTGAAGCACAGACACCATCGATGAGGGTACTGCCTAAGGTTGATGACCCTGGAAAGTTTGTTTTTCCTTGTTCCATTGTTGGAGTGGAATTCAAGGAACTCTTTATGATTCTGGGTCTAGTGTGAACCTTGTCTCAAAAGCGATTGTAGACGAGCTGGGCATTGTTGATGTTGAGCCTTCTTAGGTGAAGCTGGCTTTTGCAAACTCTTCCATGGCAGTCCCTTATGGAACCATTCGCAATCTTCCTGTCAAGGCTGGGGACTGTGTGCTCCATACCGAATTTCAAGTTGTTGAGATGAGGAAGGATCATGAGATGCCTTTGATCTTTGGAATGTCATTTATGGCTACAGTTGGAGCAATCATTGACATTCCTAATAAGAGAGACTCCTTCTCCAACATCAACAAGATGGTTTTCTACAAGGCTCCTCAACCAGATCACAAATCCGATACGCCTCCTGCATCTCAATGGTCAGTGGAGAACAGCCTAAAATTGTACCAAAGAAGGAGTTTGGCGATAAGAGTGAGATCAAAGAATTCCTGGATGGAGATCCTCACAGTGATACCAAGAAACTCAGTGGGAATGCAAGGGTGAAAGAAAAAGTTCAGAAGAAAAGGGTCAATGGTGACCCTACAATGACTTTGATACCTCACATGTGTGATGAGAAATCCATTGAGTATGAGGTAAAGTGCAAAGGTACCTCCAAACCTTTCTCTAAAGTTAAAGTTATTCTCGCATGTGAGCTGAAAGAGAAAGGAGAAGCTGTTGTGAAGGGGTTGCTGAGCAGAGTTCGGATGCTGAACATGTCTGATTGTGGAGCTTGTTTTGGAACAAGCCATCATGATCAACCCGACTGATCCCTGTCACCAAGTCAAGCTAGTGACTTAAATCAAGCGCTTGGTGGGAGAAAACTCAGAGATACTTCAAAAATTCTAGGTTGCAGCAATGGAACAACCTGCCCTTTGAAAAGAGGGGCTGTTCCAGGCGACCATCTGACGATAGAACACCCAAAATTTACATGGAGCGTCCGCTCCACTCAGATAAGTATCTCAACCAAAAAAATGTTTATTCTTGTTTTCACCTTTTTCTGATTTATTTTCACACCAGAGACGGTGTGAAGTAAGTCTGGAGGAGGGTTTTCGTCGTTTACTAACTCGTTTCTTTCTTTTGTTTTTCTTTTGAGTCAGTTTGAGTTATTTTTTATGATCGAGTCAGTCAAAACTTTGTGGGAATTAGGACCTTATTCCGTGTTGATCAATGACCACCTCGTTCTTTAGTTATCTTATTCAGTGACCTTAGCAGTGGCGAAAGACACACATGTGGACCTGGAACACCCTGATATTATCTCATTTGGTTCTCCAGAAGATTTCGGCTTTTCGAGGTTACACTGGAAATACTTAGCACCATTTAACTTAAACCTAATCTTGACTGCAATTCTTTTTATTATGGGCATTAGATCAGGGAAACGAGAATACACTCATAACTTCTTATCCTTTTTATCCATCTTGTTGATCCTGAGTGGCTAACTCATCTTTAGCTAGCTCCCACCCAGCAACTTAGCCTTTATTCCACCTTCATGCATTTGTTTTTCAGTGTCATATGTGCAAACATGTGCAAAAAGGTCGGAGAGGAAAGGATCAACGCAGCCTCTTACTCGTTACTGCTTCAGAAATTTAATCAGAAAGGAGAACAAGCAGTTTAAGGGAGCAACCGCTCCGTAACCAAAGAACTGTGCAAGAGCATGGGTGGAGAACCAGAATGGTTGGGAAATCAGAACCACCAGTGGCACTCAGAACCATCACGTATTACCTCTTTCGTCACATCACTATATCAGTCTTAAAAAAAAATTATGAAAATAAGGTGATGGAGAAGGGGAAGAAATCAAAGAAACATGAACCACTGGGAAGGTCAAGCAAAAGAGTGGGTACCAAGTTGAAAGCTTGGAGAGCAGGCAAATGATATGAGCAGCCAGATGGCTGATCCAAAACGGAGCAGCCGTTCCAGAGGTAGCAAAAACGAGTAGAGGCTGTGGACATCAATGGATCCGCCCTCTCTTGCAGTTTTGCGTGATATCCTGCATCCTCTACAAAAAATAATAGCCCCTAAACACTCTTAACTCCACCATTAAGTAGCCTATTCCACACCTAGACCGTATACCCTGAATAGTGCATGTGATGAGAAGCTCACGCTACTCTTAATTGAATGTAATGAGCTTTGTCTGGAAAGTGTAGCTTTTGCAGGTTTGAGATGTAGAGTATCGAGGCGATCTTGAACAGCAGTCAGTGGGGTTTTGGTAAGGGTGTGTTGTCCTAGTTTTACTGCTTATATGGTTCAGAGATTCGTGGTTAAAGTATGGTTGCTGAGAATATGAGAGTTCCCATACTTTCAAACCTTTCTCCTTGTTCTTGATACTTGACATTGTTTGAGGACAAACAAGGATCTAAGTCTAGGGGGTTGATATATGGTGTTTTAGACATCTTGTATATATGTTTTTCAATTGGTTTTCAAGTCTTTATCGAGTCTTCCTAGTTTTTTTCGAGTCATTACAGGTCTGGAGTTGCATTGGATGGGAGATGGACCAGCTGGAACAAAAGAGGCAGAAAAGAGTGCAATTTGGTGATTTTTACGCAAAACAGTCTTGATGGTTGTTCCCGATCGCGGGGAACACCCCGAGTGCATGTTCCAGCGGCAGAGATTTTTATGGAAGTTTCCAAATATTTTGGGATTTTACAAAGAGCTTCCCCCTTTTTCTCCTTGGCCGTCAGAGACCTGCAAATATATCTTTTCTTATTCTTTTACACATACTACGCTTCTTTTTCAGAGAAAAACAACTCTAGAGCTTTTAGAGATTTGTGATTTGATATTTTGTAAAGGGAGAAGACTCTATCTCTCTCACCATAGAGAAGAACTCCCTAAACCCTTCTTCTATTTTATCTACACATGTTTTCTTCATCTATTGTCCCTGTGTTTTCTTGTTTCATGGCTGAGTAGTCAACTTGCTTAGTCTACGGTGTTATGGTGTTAATTTCGTGAGTTAAAAATAGATAAGTGAATCCATTGATTGTCTTCATTCATAATTGTTCTTAATGCTTGAATTAAACTGGCCGCTTAATGTTAGATCCTAGGTTTAACTTGTTCATTACCGTGTAATAGGTTGCTAGATCTGTTATGAATGAACATTGCATCCCTAATCAGTGAAAGTAGATATTAGGGTGTTATGGGAACCATCGGTCTTGGTCTTAATGTTCATCATCACGCCTTGATCTAAGCGAGAGCTTAGGTATTGAGGCTGATCATTGAAAGGTGAAGCACCACGACAGTGGGCTGATCTATCTTAAGTGATTCGAGTTCTAGAGTAGTGCTAAATCAAACTTATATAATTGTTTGGCTCACACTTGTTTAACACTCGATCAACCCACCATAGGCTAGCATTCTCTTTAATTTGAAAACCTTAAAATCAACTTATTACTTTCTTGTTACGATACTTTATTCTCAAAACTCTCATATTGTTTTACCTTAATATTGATCCCATAGAAATAAAGCATAAACTGATCTTCTGAAATTGAATTTCAAATATTACAACAATATTGTTTGCTTGCAGAAAAGACACAGTTTTAGTGTATCACTCATCCATATTCAATTTCAGTTCCCCTTTCCTAGTATTTATTACACAAACCCATTCGCCTAGGCTTTTCGAAATATATGTAAAAGATTAAAGTTGCACAAACACAAAGATTATAAGAACTTCACTTCTTATTAGATTTAGAAACTCTCTCAAAACTAAACCTTTCAATGTGTTTCTCTTGATGGAACATCTCTCCATGAGAACTCTTTATATAGGAAGAAGCTACATCTTTTCCTAATAATAATATGGAAACATTCCTAAGCTCGATATGTTTTCCTTTTTCCTTAACCCATCAAACTTCACTTTAATGAGTTAACTT